>NW_026909254.1:632000-948000 GCF_033115175.1 Lepus europaeus
AGTTCTGTATATTGGTATAGAGAGAAACTGTTTTCAAGAGTTCTGTAGACTAGCAAGGGGCATACGCAGTAATTGGGATTTCTGTAATCTGAGTATAGGAGACGCTGTTTCTGGGAGCTCCGCTACCTGGATATGAGAGAAGCAGTTTATCAGAGTTCCCTATCCTTGTTGCACAGAGGAGCTGTTTCCAGGACTTCTGTATCCTGGAGTTAGGCATTCGCTATATGTGTAGTATTCTCTATGCTGAATGTAGCAGATGCAGCTTTTGGGAGTACTATACCCTAAGTGCACAGAGATGCAGTTTCCAGTAGTTCTGTATGTTGAATGTAGAGAGAAGCTGTTTCCAAGAGTTCTGTAGTCTAAGAGTAGGCATACGCTGTATGTGGGATTCCTGTAGCCTGAGTGTAGCCGACGCAGCTTATGGGAGATCTGTAACCTAGAATTAGAGAGACACATTGTACCGAAGTTCTGTATCAGAGTGTAGGGAGAAGCTGTTGCCAGGAATTCTGTAGCCTATGAGCAGGTTTTCGCTATACGCGGGTTTTCCGAAACCTGAGTGTGGTAGATGCAGCTTATAGGAATTCTGTATCTTGAATGTAGTGAAACACAGTTTACCAGAGTTCTGTATATTGGTATAGAGAGAAACTGTTTTCAAGAGTTCTGTAGCCTAGCAAGGGGCATACGCAGTAATTGGGATTTCTGTAATCTGAGTATAGGAGACGCCGTTTCTGGGAGCTCCGCTCCCTGGATATGAGAGAAGCAGTTTATCGGAGTTCCCTATCCTTGTTGCACAGAGGAGCTGTTTCCAGGAGTTCTGTATCCTGGAATTAGGCATTCGCTATATGTGGGTATTCTCTATGCTGAATGTAGCAGATGCAGTTTTCAGGAGTAATATACCCTAAGTGTAGAGAGATGCAGTTTCAGTAGTTCTGTATGTTGAATGTAGAGAGAAGCTGTTTCCAAGAGTTCTGTAGTCTGAGAGTAGGAATACGATGTATATGGGATTCCTGTACCCAGAGTGTAGCCGACGCAGCTTATGGGAGATCTGTAACCTAGAATTAGAGAGACACATTGTACCGAAGTTCTGTATCAGAGTGTAGGGAGAAGCTGTTGCCAGGAATTCTGTAGCCTATGAGCAGGTTTTCGCTATACGCGGGTTTTCCGAAACCTGAGTGTGGTAGATGCAGCTTATAGGAATTCTGTATCTTGAATGTAGTGAAACACAGTTTACCAGAGTTCTGTATATTGGTATAGAGAGAAACTGTTTTCAAGAGTTCTGTAGCCTAGCAAGGGGCATACGCAGTAATTGGGATTTCTGTATCCTGAGTATAGGAGACGCCGTTTCTGGGAGCTCCGCTCCCTGGATATGAGAGAAGCAGTTTATCGGAGTTCCCTATCCTTGTTGCACAGAGGAGCTGTTTCCAGGAGTTCTGTATCCTGGAGTTAGGCATTCGCTATTTGTGGGTGTTCTCTATGCTGAATGTAGCAGATGCAGCTTTCGGGATAATATACCCTAAGTGTAGAGAGATGCAGTTTCAGTAGTTCTGTATGTTGAATGTAGAGAGAAGCTGTTTCCAAGAGTTCTGTAGTCTGAGAGTAGGAAGACGATGTATATGGGATTCCTGTAGCCTGAGTGTAGCCGACGCAGCTTATGGGAGATCTGTAACCTAGAATTAGTGAGACACATTGTACCGAAGTTCTGTATCAGAGTGTAGGGAGAAGCTGTTGCCAGGAATTCTGTAGCCTATGAGCAGGTTTTCGCTATACGCGGGTTTTCCGAAACCTGAGTGTGGCAGATGCAGCTTATAGGAATTCTGTATCTTGAATGTAGTGAAACACAGTTTACCAGAGTTCTGTATATTGGTATAGAGAGAAACTGTTTTCAAGAGTTCTGTAGCCTAGCAAGGGGCATACACAGTAATTGGGATTTCTGTAATCTGAGTATAGGAGACGCCGTTTCTGGGAGCTCCGCTACCTGGATATGAGAGAAGCAGTTTATCAGAGTTCCCTATCCTTGTTGCACAGAGCAGCTGTTTCCAGGACTTCTGTATCCTGGAGTTAGGCATTCGCTATATGTGGGTATTCTCTATGCTGAATGTAGCAGATGCAGCTTTTGGGAGTTCTATACCGTAAGTGCACAGAGATGCAGTTTCCAGTAGTTCTGTATGTTGAATGTAGAGAGAAGCTGTTTCCAAGAGTTCTGTAGTCTAAGAGTAGGCATACGCTGTATGTGGGATTCCTGTAGCCTGAGTGTAGCCGACGCAGCTTATGGGAGATCTGTAACCTAGAATTAGAGAGACACATTGTACCGAAGTTCTGATTCAGAGTGTAGGGAGAAGCTGTTGCCAGCAATTCTGTAGCCTATGAGCAGGTTTTCGCTATACGCGGGTTTTCCGAAACCTGAGTGTGGCAGATGCAGCTTATAGGAATTCTGTATCTTGAATGTAATGAGACACAGTTTACCAGAGTTCTGTATATTGGTATAGAGAGAAACTGTTTTCAAGAGTTCTGTAGACTAGCAAGGGGCATACGCAGTAATTGGGATTTCTGTAATCTGAGTATAGGAGACGCTGTTTCTGGGAGCTCCGCTACCTGGATATGAGAGAAGCAGTTTATCAGAGTTCCCTATCCTTGTTGCACAGAGGAGCTGTTTCCAGGACTTCTGTATCCTGGAGTTAGGCATTCGCTATATGTGTAGTATTCTCTATGCTGAATGTAGCAGATGCAGCTTTTGGGAGTACTATACCCTAAGTGCACAGAGATGCAGTTTCCAGTAGTTCTGTATGTTGAATGTAGAGAGAAGCTGTTTCCAAGAGTTCTGTAGTCTAAGAGTAGGCATACGCTGTATGTGGGTTTCCTGTAGCCTGAGTGTAGCCGACGCAGCTTATGGGAGATCTGTAACCTAGAATTAGAGAGACACATTGTACCGAAGTTCTGTATCAGAGTGTAGGGAGAAGCTGTTGCCAGGAATTCTGTAGCCTATGAGCAGGTTTTCGCTATACGCGGGTTTTCCGAAACCTGAATGTGGTAGATGCAGCTTATAGGAATTCTGTATCTTGAATGTAGTGAAACACAGTTTACCAGAGTTCTGTATATTGGTATAGAGAGAAACTGTTTTCAAGAGTTCTGTAGCCTAGCAAGGGGCATACGCAGTAATTGGGATTTCTGTATCCTGAGTATAGGAGACGCCGTTTCTGGGAGCTCCGCTCCCTGGATATGAGAGAAGCAGTTTATCGGAGTTCCCTATCCTTGTTGCACAGAGGAGCTGTTTCCAGGAGTTCTGTATCCTGGAATTAGGCATTCGCTATATGTGGGTATTCTCTATGCTGAATGTAGCAGATGCAGCTTTTGGGAGTTGTATACCGTAAGTGCACAGAGATGCAGTTTCCAGTAGTTCTGTATGTTGAATGTAGAGAGAAGTTGTTTCCAAGAGTTCTGTAGTCTAAGAGTAGGCATACGCTGTATGTGGGATTCCTGTAGCCTGAGTGTAGCCGACGCAGCTTATGGGAGATCTGTAACCTAGAATTAGTGAGACACATTGTACCAAAGTTCTGTATCAGAGTGTAGGGAGAAGCTGTTGCCAGGAATTCTGTAGCCTATGAGCAGGTTTTCGCTATACGCGGGTTTTCCGAAACCTGAGTGTGGTAGATGCAGCTTATAGGAATTCTGTATCTTGAATGTAGTGAAACACAGTTTACCAGAGTTCTGTATATTGGTATAGAGAGAAACTGTTTTCAAGAGTTCTGTAGCCTAGCAAGGGGCATACGCAGTAATTGGGATTTCTGTATCCTGAGTATAGGAGACGCCGTTTCTGGGAGCTCCGCTCCCTGGATATGAGAGAAGCAGTTTATCGGAGTTCCCTATCCTTGTTGCACAGAGGAGCTGTTTCCAGGAGTTCTGTATCCTGGAGTTAGGCATTCGCTATTTGTGGGTGTTCTCTATGCTGAATGTAGCAGATGCAGCTTTCGGGATAATATACCCTAAGTGTAGAGAGATGCAGTTTCAGTAGTTCTGTATGTTGAATGTAGAGAGAAGCTGTTTCCAAGAGTTCTGTAGTCTGAGAGTAGGAAGACGATGTATATGGGATTCCTGTAGCCTGAGTGTAGCCGACGCAGCTTATGGGAGATCTGTAACCTAGAATTAGTGAGACACATTGTACCGAAGTTCTGTATCAGAGTGTAGGGAGAAGCTGTTGCCAGGAATTCTGTAGCCTATGAGCAGGTTTTCGCTATACGCGGGTTTTCTGAAACCTGAGTGTGGTAGATGCAGCTTATAGGAATTCTGTATCTTGAATGTAGTGAAACACAGTTTACCAGAGTTCTGTATATTGGTATAGAGAGAAACTGTTTTCAAGAGTTCTGTAGCCTAGCAAGGGGCATATGCAGTAATTGGGATTTCTGTATCCTGAGTATAGGAGACGCCGTTTCTGGGAGCTCCGCTCCCTGGATATGAGAGAAGCAGTTTATCGGAGTTCCCTATCCTTGTTGCACAGAGGAGCTGTTTCCAGGAGTTCTGTATCCTGGAGTTAGGCATTCGCTATATGTGGGTATTCTCTATGCTGAATGTAGCAGATGCAGCTTTTGGGAGTTTTATACCATAAGTGCACAGAGATGCAGTTTCCAGTAGTTCTGTATGTTGAATGTAGAGAGAAGTTGTTTCCAAGAGTTCTGTAGTCTGAGAGTAGGAAGACGATGTATATGGGATTCCTGTAGCCTGAGTGTAGCCGACGCAGCTTATGGGAGATCTGTAACCTAGAATTAGAGAGACACATTGTACCGAAGTTCTGATTCAGAGTGTAGGGAGAAGCTGTTGCCAGGAATTCTGTAGCCTATGAGCAGGTTTTCGCTATACGCGGGTTTTCCGAAACCTGAGTGTGGCAGATGCAGCTTATAGGAATTCTGTATCTTGAATGTAATGAGACACAGTTTACCAGAGTTCTGTATATTGGTATAGAGAGAAACTGTTTTCAAGAGTTCTGTAGCCTAGCAAGGGGCATACGCAGTAATTGGGATTTCTGTAATCTGAGTATAGGAGACGCCGTTTCTGGGAGCTCCGCTACCTGGATATGAGAGAAGCAGTTTATCGGAGTTCCCTATCCTTGTTGCACAGAGCAGCTGTTTCCAGGACTTCTGTATCCTGGAGTTAGGCATTCGCTATATGTGGGTATTCTCTATGCTGAATGTAGCAGATGCAGCTTTTGGGAGTTGTATACCGTAAGTGCACAGAGATGCAGTTTCCAGTAGTTCTGTATGTTGAATGTAGAGAGAAGCTGTTTCCAAGAGTTCTGTAGTCTAAGAGTAGGCATACGCTGTATGTGGGATTCCTGTAGCCTGAGTGTAGCCGACGCAGCTTATGGGAGATCTGTAACCTAGAATTAGAGAGACACATTGTACCGAAGTTCTGTATCAGAGTGTAGGGAGAAGCTGTTGCCAGGAATTCTGTAGCCTATGAGCAGGTTTTCGCTATACGCGGGTTTTTCGAAACCTGAGTGTGGCAGATGCAGCTTATAGGAATTCTGTATCTTGAATGTAATGAGACACAGTTTACCAGAGTTCTGTATATTGGTATAGAGAGAAACTGTTTTCAAGAGTTCTGTAGACTAGCAAGGGGCATACGCAGTAATTGGGATTTCTGTAATCTGAGTATAGGAGACGCCGTTTCTGGGAGCTCCGCTACCTGGATATGAGAGAAGCAGTTTATCGGAGTTCCCTATCCTTGTTGCACAGAGGAGCTGTTTCCAGGACTTCTGTATCCTGGAGTTAGGCATTCGCTATATGTGGGTATTCTCTATGCTGAATGTAGCAGATGCAGCTTTTGGGAGTTGTATACCGTAAGTGCACAGAGATGCAGTTTCCAGTAGTTCTGTATGTTGAATGTAGAGAGAAGCTGTTTCCAAGAGTTCTGTAGTCTAAGAGTAGGCATACGCTGTATGTGGGATTCCTGTAGCCTGAGTGTAGCCGACGCAGCTTATGGGAGATCTGTAACCTAGAATTAGAGAGACACATTGTACCGAAGTTCTGATTCAGAGTGTAGGGAGAAGCTGTTGCCAGGAATTCTGTAGCCTATGAGCAGGTTTTCGCTATACGCGGGTTTTCCGAAACCTGAGTGTGGCAGATGCAGCTTATAGGAATTCTGTATCTTGAATGTAATGAGACACAGTTTACCAGAGTTCTGTATATTGGTATAGAGAGAAACTGTTTTCAAGAGTTCTGTAGCCTAGCAAGGGGCATACGCAGTAATTGGGATTTCTGTAATCTGAGTATAGGAGACGCCGTTTCTGGGAGCTCCGCTACCTGGATATGAGAGAAGCAGTTTATCGGAGTTCCCTATCCTTGTTGCACAGAGGAGCTGTTTCCAGGAGTTCTGTATCCTGGAGTTAGGCATTCGCTATATGTGGGTATTCTCTATGCTGAATGTAGCAGATGCAGCTTTTGGGAGTTGTATACCGTAAGTGCACAGAGATGCAGTTTCCAGTAGTTCTGTATGTTGAATGTAGAGAGAAGCTGTTTCCAAGAGTTCTGTAGTCTAAGAGTAGGCATACGCTGTATGTGGGATTCCTGTAGCCTGAGTGTAGCCGACGCAGCTTATGGGAGATCTGTAACCTAGAATTAGAGAGACACATTGTACCGAAGTTCTGTATCAGAGTGTAGGGAGAAGCTGTTGCCAGGAATTCTGTAGCCTATGAGCAGGTTTTCGCTATACGCGGGTTTTTCGAAACCTGAGTGTGGCAGATGCAGCTTATAGGAATTCTGTATCTTGAATGTAATGAGACACAGTTTACCAGAGTTCTGTATATTGGTATAGAGAGAAACTGTTTTCAAGAGTTCTGTAGACTAGCAAGGGGCATACGCAGTAATTGGGATTTCTGTAATCTGAGTATAGGAGACGCCGTTTCTGGGAGCTCCGCTACCTGGATATGAGAGAAGCAGTTTATCGGAGTTCCCTATCCTTGTTGCACAGAGGAGCTGTTTCCAGGACTTCTGTATCCTGGAGTTAGGCATTCGCTATATGTGGGTATTCTCTATGCTGAATGTAGCAGATGCAGCTTTTGGGAGTTGTATACCGTAAGTGCACAGAGATGCAGTTTCCAGTAGTTCTGTATGTTGAATGTAGAGAGAAGCTGTTTCCAAGAGTTCTGTAGTCTAAGAGTAGGCATACGCTGTATGTGGGATTCCTGTAGCCTGAGTGTAGCCGACGCAGCTTATGGGAGATCTGTAACCTAGAATTAGAGAGACACATTGTACCGAAGTTCTGATTCAGAGTGTAGGGAGAAGCTGTTGCCAGGAATTCTGTAGCCTATGAGCAGGTTTTCGCTATACGCGGGTTTTCCGAAACCTGAGTGTGGCAGATGCAGCTTATAGGAATTCTGTATCTTGAATGTAATGAGACACAGTTTACCAGAGTTCTGTATATTGGTATAGAGAGAAACTGTTTTCAAGAGTTCTGTAGACTAGCAAGGGGCATACGCAGTAATTGGGATTTCTGTAATCTGAGTATAGGAGACGCTGTTTCTGGGAGCTCCGCTACCTGGATATGAGAGAAGCAGTTTATCAGAGTTCCCTATCCTTGTTGCACAGAGGAGCTGTTTCCAGGACTTCTGTATCCTGGAGTTAGGCATTCGCTATATGTGTAGTATTCTCTATGCTGAATGTAGCAGATGCAGCTTTTGGGAGTACTATACCCTAAGTGCACAGAGATGCAGTTTCCAGTAGTTCTGTATGTTGAATGTAGAGAGAAGCTGTTTCCAAGAGTTCTGTAGTCTAAGAGTAGGCATACGCTGTATGTGGGATTCCTGTAGCCTGAGTGTAGCCGACGCAGCTTATGGGAGATCTGTAACCTAGAATTAGAGAGACACATTGTACCGAAGTTCTGTATCAGAGTGTAGGGAGAAGCTGTTGCCAGGAATTCTGTAGCCTATGAGCAGGTTTTCGCTATACGCGGGTTTTCCGAAACCTGAGTGTGGTAGATGCAGCTTATAGGAATTCTGTATCTTGAATGTAGTGAAACACAGTTTACCAGAGTTCTGTATATTGGTATAGAGAGAAACTGTTTTCAAGAGTTCTGTAGCCTAGCAAGGGGCATACGCAGTAATTGGGATTTCTGTAATCTGAGTATAGGAGACGCCGTTTCTGGGAGCTCCGCTCCCTGGATATGAGAGAAGCAGTTTATCGGAGTTCCCTATCCTTGTTGCACAGAGGAGCTGTTTCCAGGAGTTCTGTATCCTGGAATTAGGCATTCGCTATATGTGGGTATTCTCTATGCTGAATGTAGCAGATGCAGTTTTCAGGAGTAATATACCCTAAGTGTAGAGAGATGCAGTTTCAGTAGTTCTGTATGTTGAATGTAGAGAGAAGCTGTTTCCAAGAGTTCTGTAGTCTGAGAGTAGGAATACGATGTATATGGGATTCCTGTACCCAGAGTGTAGCCGACGCAGCTTATGGGAGATCTGTAACCTAGAATTAGAGAGACACATTGTACCGAAGTTCTGTATCAGAGTGTAGGGAGAAGCTGTTGCCAGGAATTCTGTAGCCTATGAGCAGGTTTTCGCTATACGCGGGTTTTCCGAAACCTGAGTGTGGTAGATGCAGCTTATAGGAATTCTGTATCTTGAATGTAGTGAAACACAGTTTACCAGAGTTCTGTATATTGGTATAGAGAGAAACTGTTTTCAAGAGTTCTGTAGCCTAGCAAGGGGCATACGCAGTAATTGGGATTTCTGTATCCTGAGTATAGGAGACGCCGTTTCTGGGAGCTCCGCTCCCTGGATATGAGAGAAGCAGTTTATCGGAGTTCCCTATCCTTGTTGCACAGAGGAGCTGTTTCCAGGAGTTCTGTATCCTGGAGTTAGGCATTCGCTATTTGTGGGTGTTCTCTATGCTGAATGTAGCAGATGCAGCTTTCGGGATAATATACCCTAAGTGTAGAGAGATGCAGTTTCAGTAGTTCTGTATGTTGAATGTAGAGAGAAGCTGTTTCCAAGAGTTCTGTAGTCTGAGAGTAGGAAGACGATGTATATGGGATTCCTGTAGCCTGAGTGTAGCCGACGCAGCTTATGGGAGATCTGTAACCTAGAATTAGTGAGACACATTGTACCGAAGTTCTGTATCAGAGTGTAGGGAGAAGCTGTTGCCAGGAATTCTGTAGCCTATGAGCAGGTTTTCGCTATACGCGGGTTTTCCGAAACCTGAGTGTGGCAGATGCAGCTTATAGGAATTCTGTATCTTGAATGTAGTGAAACACAGTTTACCAGAGTTCTGTATATTGGTATAGAGAGAAACTGTTTTCAAGAGTTCTGTAGCCTAGCAAGGGGCATACACAGTAATTGGGATTTCTGTAATCTGAGTATAGGAGACGCCGTTTCTGGGAGCTCCGCTACCTGGATATGAGAGAAGCAGTTTATCAGAGTTCCCTATCCTTGTTGCACAGAGCAGCTGTTTCCAGGACTTCTGTATCCTGGAGTTAGGCATTCGCTATATGTGGGTATTCTCTATGCTGAATGTAGCAGATGCAGCTTTTGGGAGTTCTATACCGTAAGTGCACAGAGATGCAGTTTCCAGTAGTTCTGTATGTTGAATGTAGAGAGAAGCTGTTTCCAAGAGTTCTGTAGTCTAAGAGTAGGCATACGCTGTATGTGGGATTCCTGTAGCCTGAGTGTAGCCGACGCAGCTTATGGGAGATCTGTAACCTAGAATTAGAGAGACACATTGTACCGAAGTTCTGATTCAGAGTGTAGGGAGAAGCTGTTGCCAGCAATTCTGTAGCCTATGAGCAGGTTTTCGCTATACGCGGGTTTTCCGAAACCTGAGTGTGGCAGATGCAGCTTATAGGAATTCTGTATCTTGAATGTAATGAGACACAGTTTACCAGAGTTCTGTATATTGGTATAGAGAGAAACTGTTTTCAAGAGTTCTGTAGACTAGCAAGGGGCATACGCAGTAATTGGGATTTCTGTAATCTGAGTATAGGAGACGCTGTTTCTGGGAGCTCCGCTACCTGGATATGAGAGAAGCAGTTTATCAGAGTTCCCTATCCTTGTTGCACAGAGGAGCTGTTTCCAGGACTTCTGTATCCTGGAGTTAGGCATTCGCTATATGTGTAGTATTCTCTATGCTGAATGTAGCAGATGCAGCTTTTGGGAGTACTATACCCTAAGTGCACAGAGATGCAGTTTCCAGTAGTTCTGTATGTTGAATGTAGAGAGAAGCTGTTTCCAAGAGTTCTGTAGTCTAAGAGTAGGCATACGCTGTATGTGGGTTTCCTGTAGCCTGAGTGTAGCCGACGCAGCTTATGGGAGATCTGTAACCTAGAATTAGAGAGACACATTGTACCGAAGTTCTGTATCAGAGTGTAGGGAGAAGCTGTTGCCAGGAATTCTGTAGCCTATGAGCAGGTTTTCGCTATACGCGGGTTTTCCGAAACCTGAATGTGGTAGATGCAGCTTATAGGAATTCTGTATCTTGAATGTAGTGAAACACAGTTTACCAGAGTTCTGTATATTGGTATAGAGAGAAACTGTTTTCAAGAGTTCTGTAGCCTAGCAAGGGGCATACGCAGTAATTGGGATTTCTGTATCCTGAGTATAGGAGACGCCGTTTCTGGGAGCTCCGCTCCCTGGATATGAGAGAAGCAGTTTATCGGAGTTCCCTATCCTTGTTGCACAGAGGAGCTGTTTCCAGGAGTTCTGTATCCTGGAATTAGGCATTCGCTATATGTGGGTATTCTCTATGCTGAATGTAGCAGATGCAGCTTTTGGGAGTTGTATACCGTAAGTGCACAGAGATGCAGTTTCCAGTAGTTCTGTATGTTGAATGTAGAGAGAAGTTGTTTCCAAGAGTTCTGTAGTCTAAGAGTAGGCATACGCTGTATGTGGGATTCCTGTAGCCTGAGTGTAGCCGACGCAGCTTATGGGAGATCTGTAACCTAGAATTAGTGAGACACATTGTACCAAAGTTCTGTATCAGAGTGTAGGGAGAAGCTGTTGCCAGGAATTCTGTAGCCTATGAGCAGGTTTTCGCTATACGCGGGTTTTCCGAAACCTGAGTGTGGTAGATGCAGCTTATAGGAATTCTGTATCTTGAATGTAGTGAAACACAGTTTACCAGAGTTCTGTATATTGGTATAGAGAGAAACTGTTTTCAAGAGTTCTGTAGCCTAGCAAGGGGCATACGCAGTAATTGGGATTTCTGTATCCTGAGTATAGGAGACGCCGTTTCTGGGAGCTCCGCTCCCTGGATATGAGAGAAGCAGTTTATCGGAGTTCCCTATCCTTGTTGCACAGAGGAGCTGTTTCCAGGAGTTCTGTATCCTGGAGTTAGGCATTCGCTATTTGTGGGTGTTCTCTATGCTGAATGTAGCAGATGCAGCTTTCGGGATAATATACCCTAAGTGTAGAGAGATGCAGTTTCAGTAGTTCTGTATGTTGAATGTAGAGAGAAGCTGTTTCCAAGAGTTCTGTAGTCTGAGAGTAGGAAGACGATGTATATGGGATTCCTGTAGCCTGAGTGTAGCCGACGCAGCTTATGGGAGATCTGTAACCTAGAATTAGTGAGACACATTGTACCGAAGTTCTGTATCAGAGTGTAGGGAGAAGCTGTTGCCAGGAATTCTGTAGCCTATGAGCAGGTTTTCGCTATACGCGGGTTTTCCGAAACCTGAGTGTGGCAGATGCAGCTTATAGGAATTCTGTATCTTGAATGTAGTGAAACACAGTTTACCAGAGTTCTGTATATTGGTATAGAGAGAAACTGTTTTCAAGAGTTCTGTAGCCTAGCAAGGGGCATACGCAGTAATTGGGATTTCTGTAATCTGAGTATAGGAGACGCCGTTTCTGGGAGCTCCGCTACCTGGATATGAGAGAAGCAGTTTATCGGAGTTCCCTATCCTTGTTGCACAGAGGAGCTGTTTCCAGGAGTTCTGTATCCTGGAATTAGGCATTCGCTATATGTGGGTATTCTCTATGCTGAATGTAGCAGATGCAGTTTTCAGGAGTAATATACCCTAAGTGTAGAGAGATGCAGTTTCAGTAGTTCTGTATGTTGAATGTAGAGAGAAGCTGTTTCCAAGAGTTCTGTAGTCTAAGAGTAGGCATACGCTGTATGTGGGATTCCTGTAGCCTGAGTGTAGCCGACGCAGCTTATGGGAGATCTGTAACCTAGAATTAGAGAGACACATTTTACCGAAGTTCTGTATCAGAGTGTAGGGAGAAGCTGTTGCCAGGAATTCTGTAGCCTATGAGCAGGTTTTCGCTATACGCGGGTTTTTCGAAACCTGAGTGTGGCAGATGCAGCTTATAGGAATTCTGTATCTTGAATGTAATGAGACACAGTTTACCAGAGTTCTGTATATTGGTATAGAGAGAAACTGTTTTCAAGAGTTCTGTAGACTAGCAAGGGGCATACGCAGTAATTGGGATTTCTGTAATCTGAGTATAGCAGACGCCGTTTCTGGGAGCTCCGCTACCTGGATATGAGAGAAGCAGTTTATCGGAGTTCCCTATCCTTGTTGCACAGAGGAGCTGTTTCTAGGACTTCTGTATCCTGGAGTTAGGCATTCGCTATATGTGGGTATTCTCTATGCTGAATGTAGCAGATGCAGCTTTTGGGAGTTGTATACCGTAAGTGCACAGAGATGCAGTTTCCAGTAGTTCTGTATGTTGAATGTAGAGAGAAGCTATTTCCAAGAGTTCTGTAGTCTAAGAGTAGGCATACGCTGTATGTGGGATTCCTGTAGCCTGAGTGTAGCCGACGCAGCTTATGGGAGATCTGTAACCTAGAATTAGAGAGACACATTGTACCGAAGTTCTGATTCAGAGTGTAGGGAGAAGCTGTTGCCAGGAATTCTGTAGCCTATGAGCAGGTTTTCGCTATACGCGGGTTTTCCGAAACCTGAGTGTGGCAGATGCAGCTTATAGGAATTCTGTATCTTGAATGTAATGATACACAGTTTACCAGAGTTCTGTATATTGGTATAGAGAGAAACTGTTTTCAAGAGTTCTGTAGCCTAGCAAGGGGCATACGCAGTAATTGGGATTTCTGTAATCTGAGTATAGGAGACGCCGTTTCTGGGAGCTCCGCTACCTGGATATGAGAGAAGCAGTTTATCGGAGTTCCCTATCCTTGTTGCACAGAGGAGCTGTTTCCAGGAGTTCTGTATCCTGGAGTTAGGCATTCGCTATATGTGGGTATTCTCTATGCTGAATGTAGCAGATGCAGCTTTTGGGAGTTGTATACCGTAAGTGCACAGAGATGCAGTTTCCAGTAGTTCTGTATGTTGAATGTAGAGAGAAGCTGTTTCCAAGAGTTCTGTAGTCTAAGAGTAGGCATACGCTGTATGTGGGATTCCTGTAGCCTGAGTGTAGCCGACGCAGCTTATGGGAGATCTGTAACCTAGAATTAGAGAGACACATTGTACCGAAGTTCTGTATCAGAGTGTAGGGAGAAGCTGTTGCCAGCAATTCTGTAGCCTATGAGCAGGTTTTCGCTATACGCGGGTTTTTCGAAACCTGAGTGTGGCAGATGCAGCTTATAGGAATTCTGTATCTTGAATGTAATGAGACACAGTTTACCAGAGTTCTGTATATTGGTATAGAGAGAAACTGTTTTCAAGAGTTCTGTAGACTAGCAAGGGGCATACGCAGTAATTGGGATTTCTGTAATCTGAGTATAGGAGACGCCGTTTCTGGGAGCTCCGCTACCTGGATATGAGAGAAGCAGTTTATCGGAGTTCCCTATCCTTGTTGCACAGAGGAGCTGTTTCCAGGACTTCTGTATCCTGGAGTTAGGCATTCGCTATATGTGGGTATTCTCTATGCTGAATGTAGCAGATGCAGCTTTTGGGAGTTGTATACCGTAAGTGCACAGAGATGCAGTTTCCAGTAGTTCTGTATGTTGAATGTAGAGAGAAGCTGTTTCCAAGAGTTCTGTAGTCTAAGAGTAGGCATACGCTGTATGTGGGATTCCTGTAGCCTGAGTGTAGCCGACGCAGCTTATGGGAGATCTGTAACCTAGAATTAGAGAGACACATTGTACCGAAGTTCTGATTCAGAGTGTAGGGAGAAGCTGTTGCCAGGAATTCTGTAGCCTATGAGCAGGTTTTCGCTATACGCGGGTTTTCCGAAACCTGAGTGTGGCAGATGCAGCTTATAGGAATTCTGTATCTTGAATGTAATGAGACACAGTTTACCAGAGTTCTGTATATTGGTATAGAGAGAAACTGTTTTCAAGAGTTCTGTAGACTAGCAAGGGGCATACGCAGTAATTGGGATTTCTGTAATCTGAGTATAGGAGACGCTGTTTCTGGGAGCTCCGCTACCTGGATATGAGAGAAGCAGTTTATCAGAGTTCCCTATCCTTGTTGCACAGAGGAGCTGTTTCCAGGACTTCTGTATCCTGGAGTTAGGCATTCGCTATATGTGTAGTATTCTCTATGCTGAATGTAGCAGATGCAGCTTTTGGGAGTACTATACCCTAAGTGCACAGAGATGCAGTTTCCAGTAGTTCTGTATGTTGAATGTAGAGAGAAGCTGTTTCCAAGAGTTATGTAGTCTAAGAGTAGGCATACGCTGTATGTGGGTTTCCTGTAGCCTGAGTGTAGCCGACGCAGCTTATGGGAGATCTGTAACCTAGAATTAGAGAGACACATTGTACCGAAGTTCTGTATCAGAGTGTAGGGAGAAGCTGTTGCCAGGAATTCTGTAGCCTATGAGCAGGTTTTCGCTATACGCGGGTTTTCCGAAACCTGAGTGTGGTAGATGCAGCTTATAGGAATTCTGTATCTTGAATGTAGTGAAACACAGTTTACCAGAGTTCTGTATATTGGTATAGAGAGAAACTGTTTTCAAGAGTTCTGTAGCCTAGCAAGGGGCATACGCAGTAATTGGGATTTCTGTATCCTGAGTATAGGAGACGCCGTTTCTGGGAGCTCCGCTCCCTGGATATGAGAGAAGCAGTTTATCGGAGTTCCCTATCCTTGTTGCACAGAGGAGCTGTTTCCAGGAGTTCTGTATCCTGGAATTAGGCATTCGCTATATGTGGGTATTCTCTATGCTGAATGTAGCAGATGCAGCTTTTGGGAGTTCTATACCCTAAGTGCTCAGAGATGCAGTTTCCAGTAGTTCTGTATGTTGAATGTAGAGAGAAGTTGTTTCCAAGAGTTCTGTAGTCTAAGAGTAGGCATACGCTGTATGTGGGATTCCTGTAGCCTGAGTGTAGCCGACGCAGCTTATGGGAGATCTGTAACCTAGAATTAGAGAGACACATTGTACCAAAGTTCTGTATCAGAGTGTAGGGAGAAGCTGTTGCCAGGAATTCTGTAGCCTATGAGCAGGTTTTCGCTATACGCGGGTTTTCCGAAACCTGAGTGTGGTAGATGCAGCTTATAGGAATTCTGTATCTTGAATGTAGTGAAACACAGTTTACCAGAGTTCTGTATATTGGTATAGAGAGAAACTGTTTTCAAGAGTTCTGTAGCCTAGCAAGGGGCATACGCAGTAATTGGGATTTCTGTATCCTGAGTATAGGAGACGCCGTTTCTGGGAGCTCCGCTCCCTGGATATGAGAGAAGCAGTTTATCGGAGTTCCCTATCCTTGTTGCACAGAGGAGCTGTTTCCAGGAGTTCTGTATCCTGGAGTTAGGCATTCGCTATTTGTGGGTGTTCTCTATGCTGAATGTAGCAGATGCAGCTTTCGGGATAATATACCCTAAGTGTAGAGAGATGCAGTTTCAGTAGTTCTGTATGTTGAATGTAGAGAGAAGCTGTTTCCAAGAGTTCTGTAGTCTGAGAGTAGGAAGACGATGTATATGGGATTCCTGTAGCCTGAGTGTAGCCGACGCAGCTTATGGGAGATCTGTAACCTAGAATTAGTGAGACACATTGTACCGAAGTTCTGTATCAGAGTGTAGGGAGAAGCTGTTGCCAGGAATTCTGTAGCCTATGAGCAGGTTTTCGCTATACGCGGGTTTTCCGAAACCTGAGTGTGGCAGATGCAGCTTATAGGAATTCTGTATCTTGAATGTAGTGAGACACAGTTTACCAGAGTTCTGTATATTGGTATAGAGAGAAACTGTTTTCAAGAGTTCTGTAGCCTAGCAAGGGGCATACGCAGTAATTGGGATTTCTGTAATCTGAGTATAGGAGACGCCGTTTCTGGGAGCTCCGCTACCTGGATATGAGAGAAGCAGTTTATCGGAGTTCCCTATCCTTGTTGCACAGAGGAGCTGTTTCCAGGAGTTCTGTATCCTGGAGTTAGGCATTCGCTATATGTGGGTATTCTCTATGCTGAATGTAGCAGATGCAGCTTTTGGGAGTTGTATACCGTAAGTGCACAGAGATGCAGTTTCCAGTAGTTCTGTATGTTGAATGTAGAGAGAAGCTGTTTCCAAGAGTTCTGTAGTCTAAGAGTAGGCATACGCTGTATGTGGGATTCCTGTAGCCTGAGTGTAGCCGACGCAGCTTATGGGAGATCTGTAACCTAGAATTAGAGAGACACATTGTACCGAAGTTCTGTATCAGAGTGTAGGGAGAAGCTGTTGCCAGCAATTCTGTAGCCTATGAGCAGGTTTTCGCTATACGCGGGTTTTCGAAACCTGAGTGTGGCAGATGCAGCTTATAGGAATTCTGTATCTTGAATGTAATGAGACACAGTTTACCAGAGTTCTGTATATTGGTATAGAGAGAAACTGTTTTCAAGAGTTCTGTAGCCTAGCAAGGGGCATACGCAGTAATTGGGATTTCTGTAATCTGAGTATAGGAGACGCCGTTTCTGGGAGCTCCGCTACCTGGATATGAGAGAAGCAGTTTATCAGAGTTCCCTATCCTTGTTGCACAGAGCAGCTGTTTCCAGGACTTCTGTATCCTGGAGTTAGGCATTCGCTATATGTGGGTATTCTCTATGCTGAATGTAGCAGATGCAGCTTTTGGGAGTTGTATACCGTAAGTGCACAGAGATGCAGTTTCCAGTAGTTCTGTATGTTGAATGTAGAGAGAAGCTGTTTCCAAGAGTTCTGTAGTCTAAGAGTAGGCATACGCTGTATGTGGGATTCCTGTAGCCTGAGTGTAGCCGACGCAGCTTATGGGAGATCTGTAACCTAGAATTAGAGAGACACATTGTACCGAAGTTCTGATTCAGAGTGTAGGGAGAAGCTGTTGCCAGCAATTCTGTAGCATATGAGCAGGTTTTCGCTATACGCGGGTTTTTCGAAACCTGAGTGTGGCAGATGCAGCTTATAGGAATTCTGTATCTTGAATGTAATGAGACACAGTTTACCAGAGTTCTGTATATTGGTATAGAGAGAAACTGTTTTCAAGAGTTCTGTAGACTAGCAAGGGGCATACGCAGTAATTGGGATTTCTGTAATCTGAGTATAGGAGACGCTGTTTCTGGGAGCTCCGCTACCTGGATATGAGAGAAGCAGTTTATCAGAGTTCCCTATCCTTGTTGCACAGAGGAGCTGTTTCCAGGACTTCTGTATCCTGGAGTTAGGCATTCGCTATATGTGTAGTATTCTCTATGCTGAATGTAGCAGATGCAGCTTTTGGGAGTACTATACCCTAAGTGCACAGAGATGCAGTTTCCAGTAGTTCTGTATGTTGAATGTAGAGAGAAGCTGTTTCCAAGAGTTCTGTAGTCTAAGAGTAGGCATACGCTGTATGTGGGTTTCCTGTAGCCTGAGTGTAGCCGACGCAGCTTATGGGAGATCTGTAACCTAGAATTAGAGAGACACATTGTACCAAAGTTCTGTATCAGAGTGTAGGGAGAAGCTGTTGCCAGGAATTCTGTAGCCTATGAGCAGGTTTTCGCTATACGCGGGTTTTCCGAAACCTGAGTGTGGTAGATGCAGCTTATAGGAATTCTGTATCTTGAATGTAGTGAGACACAGTTTACCAGAGTTCTGTATATTGGTATAGAGAGAAACTGTTTTCAAGAGTTCTGTAGCCTAGCAAGGGGCATACGCAGTAATTGGGATTTCTGTATCCTGAGTATAGGAGACGCCGTTTCTGGGAGCTCCTCTCCCTGGATATGAGAGAAGCAGTTTATCGGAGTTCCCTATCCTTGTTGCACAGAGCAGCTGTTTCCAGGACTTCTGTATCCTGGAGTTAGGCATTTGCTATATGTGGGTATTCTCTATGCTGAATGTAGCAGATGCAGCTTTTGGGAGTTTTATACCCTAAGTGCACAGAGATGCAGTTTCCAGTAGTTCTGTATGTTGAATGTAGAGAGAAGCTGTTTCCAAGAGTTCTGTAGTCTAAGAGTAGGCATACGCTGTATGTGGGATTCCTGTAGCCTGAGTGTAGCCGACGCAGCTTATGGGAGATCTGTAACCTAGAATTAGAGAGACACATTGTACCGAAGTTCTGTATCAGAGTGTAGGGAGAAGCTGTTGCCAGGAATTCTGTAGCCTATGAGCAGGTTTTCGCTATACGCGGGTTTTCCGAAACCTGAGTGTGGTAGATGCAGCTTATAGGAATTCTGTATCTTGAATGTAGTGAAACACAGTTTACCAGAGTTCTGTATATTGGTATAGAGAGAAACTGTTTTCAAGAGTTCTGTAGCCTAGCAAGGGGCATACACAGCAATTGGGATTTCTGTATCCTGAGTATAGGAGACGCCGTTTCTGGGAGCTCCGCTCCCTGGATATGAGAGAAGCAGTTTATCGGAGTTCCCTATCCTTGTTGCACAGAGGAGCTGTTTCCAGGAGTTCTGTATCCTGGAGTTAGGCATTCGCTATTTGTGGGTGTTCTCTATGCTGAATGTAGCAGATGCAGCTTTCGGGATAATATACCCTAAGTGTAGAGAGATGCAGTTTCAGTAGTTCTGTATGTTGAATGTAGAGAGAAGCTGTTTCCAAGAGTTCTGTAGTCTGAGAGTAGGAAGACGATGTATATGGGATTCCTGTAGCCTGAGTGTAGCCGACGCAGCTTATGGGAGATCTGTAACCTAGAATTAGTGAGACACATTGTACCGAAGTTCTGTATCAGAGTGTAGGGAGAAGCTGTTGCCAGGAATTCTGTAGCCTATGAGCAGGTTTTCGCTATACGCGGGTTTTCCGAAACCTGAGTGTGGCAGATGCAGCTTATAGGAATTCTGTATCTTGAATGTAGTGAGACACAGTTTACCAGAGTTCTGTATATTGGTATAGAGAGAAACTGTTTTCAAGAGTTCTGTAGCCTAGCAAGGGGCATACGCAGTAATTGGGATTTCTGTAATCTGAGTATAGGAGACGCCGTTTCTGGGAGCTCCGCTACCTGGATATGAGAGAAGCAGTTTATCGGAGTTCCCTATCCTTGTTGCACAGAGGAGCTGTTTCCAGGAGTTCTGTATCCTGGAATTAGGCATTCGCTATATGTGGGTATTCTCTATGCTGAATGTAGCAGATGCAGCTTTTGGGAGTTGTATACCGTAAGTGCACAGAGATGCAGTTTCCAGTAGTTCTGTATGTTGAATGTAGAGAGAAGCTGTTTCCAAGAGTTCTGTAGTCTAAGAGTAGGCATACGCTGTATGTGGGATTCCTGTAGCCTGAGTGTAGCCGACGCAGCTTATGGGAGATCTGTAACCTAGAATTAGAGAGACACATTGTACCGAAGTTCTGTATCAGAGTGTAGGGAGAAGCTGTTGCCAGGAATTCTGTAGCCTATGAGCAGGTTTTCGCTATACGCGGGTTTTCGAAACCTGAGTGTGGCAGATGCAGCTTATAGGAATTCTGTATCTTGAATGTAATGAGACACAGTTTACCAGAGTTCTGTATATTGGTATAGAGAGAAACTGTTTTCAAGAGTTCTGTAGCCTAGCAAGGGGCATACGCAGTAATTGGGATTTCTGTAATCTGAGTATAGGAGACGCCGTTTCTGGGAGCTCCGCTACCTGGATATGAGAGAAGCAGTTTATCAGAGTTCCCTATCCTTGTTGCACAGAGCAGCTGTTTCCAGGACTTCTGTATCCTGGAGTTAGGCATTCGCTATATGTGGGTATTCTCTATGCTGAATGTAGCAGATGCAGCTTTTGGGAGTTGTATACCGTAAGTGCACAGAGATGCAGTTTCCAGTAGTTCTGTATGTTGAATGTAGAGAGAAGCTGTTTCCAAGAGTTCTGTAGTCTAAGAGTAGGCATACGCTGTATGTGGGATTCCTGTAGCCTGAGTGTAGCCGACGCAGCTTATGGGAGATCTGTAACCTAGAATTAGAGAGACACATTGTACCGAAGTTCTGATTCAGAGTGTAGGGAGAAGCTGTTGCCAGCAATTCTGTAGCATATGAGCAGGTTTTCGCTATACGCGGGTTTTCCGAAACCTGAGTGTGGCAGATGCAGCTTATAGGAATTCTGTATCTTGAATGTAATGAGACACAGTTTACCAGAGTTCTGTATATTGGTATAGAGAGAAACTGTTTTCAAGAGTTCTGTAGACTAGCAAGGGGCATACGCAGTAATTGGGATTTCTGTAATCTGAGTATAGGAGACGCTGTTTCTGGGAGCTCCGCTACCTGGATATGAGAGAAGCAGTTTATCAGAGTTCCCTATCCTTGTTGCACAGAGGAGCTGTTTCCAGGACTTCTGTATCCTGGAGTTAGGCATTCGCTATATGTGTAGTATTCTCTATGCTGAATGTAGCAGATGCAGCTTTTGGGAGTACTATACCCTAAGTGCACAGAGATGCAGTTTCCAGTAGTTCTGTATGTTGAATGTAGAGAGAAGCTGTTTCCAAGAGTTCTGTAGTCTAAGAGTAGGCATACGCTGTATGTGGGTTTCCTGTAGCCTGAGTGTAGCCGACGCAGCTTATGGGAGATCTGTAACCTAGAATTAGAGAGACACATTGTACCAAAGTTCTGTATCAGAGTGTAGGGAGAAGCTGTTGCCAGGAATTCTGTAGCCTATGAGCAGGTTTTCGCTATACGCGGGTTTTCCGAAACCTGAGTGTGGTAGATGCAGCTTATAGGAATTCTGTATCTTGAATGTAGTGAGACACAGTTTACCAGAGTTCTGTATATTGGTATAGAGAGAAACTGTTTTCAAGAGTTCTGTAGCCTAGCAAGGGGCATACGCAGTAATTGGGATTTCTGTATCCTGAGTATAGGAGACGCCGTTTCTGGGAGCTCCTCTCCCTGGATATGAGAGAAGCAGTTTATCGGAGTTCCCTATCCTTGTTGCACAGAGCAGCTGTTTCCAGGACTTCTGTATCCTGGAGTTAGGCATTTGCTATATGTGGGTATTCTCTATGCTGAATGTAGCAGATGCAGCTTTTGGGAGTTTTATACCCTAAGTGCACAGAGATGCAGTTTCCAGTAGTTCTGTATGTTGAATGTAGAGAGAAGCTGTTTCCAAGAGTTCTGTAGTCTAAGAGTAGGCATACGCTGTATGTGGGTTTCCTGTAGCCTGAGTGTAGCCGACGCAGCTTATGGGAGATCTGTAACCTAGAATTAGAGAGACACATTGTACCGAAGTTCTGTATCAGAGTGTAGGGAGAAGCTGTTGCCAGGAATTCTGTAGCCTATGAGCAGGTTTTCGCTATACGCGGGTTTTCTGAAACCTGAGTGTGGTAGATGCAGCTTATAGGAATTCTGTATCTTGAATGTAGTGAAACACAGTTTACCAGAGTTCTGTATATTGGTATAGAGAGAAACTGTTTTCAAGAGTTCTGTAGCCTAGCAAGGGGCATACACAGCAATTGGGATTTCTGTATCCTGAGTATAGGAGACGCCGTTTATGGGAGCTCCGCTCCCTGGATATGAGAGAAGCAGTTTATCGAAGTTCTCTATCCTTGTTGCACAGAGGAGCTGTTTCCAGTAGTTCTGTATCCTGGAATTAGGCATTCGCTATATGTGGGTATTCTCTATGCTGAATGTAGCAGATGCAGCTTTCAGGAGTAATATACCCTAAGTGTAGAGAGATGCAGTTTCATTAGTTCTGTATGTTGAATGTAGAGAGAAGCTGTTTCCAAGAGTTCTGTAGTCTGAGAGTAGGAAGACGATGTATATGGGATTCCTGTAGCCTGAGTGTAGCCGACGCAGCTTATGGGAGATCTGTAACCTAGAATTAGTGAGACACATTGTACCGAAGTTCTGTATCAGAGTGTAGGGAGAAGCTGTTGCCAGGAATTCTGTAGCCTATGAGCAGGTTTTCGCTATATGCGGGTTTTCCGAAACCTGAGTGTGGCAGATTCAGCTTATAGGAATTCTGTATCTTGAATGTAGTGAGACACAGTTTACCAGAGTTCTGTATATTGGTATAGAGAGAAACTGTTTTCAAGAGTTCTGTAGCCTAGCAAGGGGCATACGCAGTAATTGGGATTTCTGTATCCTGAATATAGGAGACGCCATTTCTGGGAGCTCCTCTCCCTGGATATGAGAGAAGCAGTTTATCGGAGTTCCCTATCCTTGTTGCACAGAGGAGCTGTTTCCAGGAGTTCTGTATCCTGGAGTTAGGCATTCGCTATTTGTGGGTGTTCTCTATGCTGAATGTAGCAGATGCAGCTTTCGGGATAATATACCCTAAGTGTAGAGAGATGCAGTTTCAGTAGTTCTGTATGTTGAATGTAGAGAGAAGCTGTTTCCAAGAGTTCTGTAGTCTGAGAGTAGGAAGACGATGTATATGGGATTCCTGTAGCCTGAGTGTAGCCGACGCAGCTTATGGGAGATCTGTAACCTAGAATTAGTGAGACACATTGTACCGAAGTTCTGTATCAGAGTGTAGGGAGAAGCTGTTGCCAGGAATTCTGTAGCCTATGAGCAGGTTTTCGCTATACGCGGGTTTTCCGAAACCTGAGTGTGGCAGATGCAGCATATAGGAATTCTGTATCTTGAATGTAGTGAAACACAGTTTACCAGAGTTCTGTATATTGGTATAGAGAGAAACTGTTTTCAAGAGTTCTGTAGCCTAGCAAGGGGCATACGCAGTAATTGGGATTTCTGTAATCTGAGTATAGGAGACGCCGTTTCTGGGAGCTCCGCTACCTGGATATGAGAGAAGCAGTTTATCGGAGTTCCCTATCCTTGTTGCACAGAGGAGCTGTTTCCAGGAGTTCTGTATCCTGGAGTTAGGCATTCGCTATATGTGGGTATTCTCTATGCTGAATGTAGCAGATGCAGCTTTTGGGAGTTGTATACCGTAAGTGCACAGAGATGCAGTTTCCAGTAGTTCTGTATGTTGAATGTAGAGAGAAGCTGTTTCCAAGAGTTCTGTAGTCTAAGAGTAGGCATACGCTGTATGTGGGATTCCTGTAGCCTGAGTGTAGCCGACGCAGCTTATGGGAGATCTGTAACCTAGAATTAGAGAGACACATTGTACCGAAGTTCTGTATCAGAGTGTAGGGAGAAGCTGTTGCCAGGAATTCTGTAGCCTATGAGCAGGTTTTCGCTATACGCGGGTTTTCCGAAACCTGAGTGTGGCAGATGCAGCTTATAGGAATTCTGTATCTTGAATGTAATGAGACACAGTTTACCAGAGTTCTGTATATTGGTATAGAGAGAAACTGTTTTCAAGAGTTCTGTAGCCTAGCAAGGGGCATACGCAGTAATTGGGATTTCTGTATCCTGAGTATAGGAGACGCCGTTTCTGGGAGCTCCTCTCCCTGGATATGAGAGAAGCAGTTTATCGGAGTTCCCTATCCTTGTTGCACAGAGCAGCTGTTTCCAGGACTTCTGTATCCTGGAGTTAGGCATTTGCTATATGTGGGTATTCTCTATGCTGAATGTAGCAGATGCAGCTTTTGGGAGTTTTATACCCTAAGTGCACAGAGATGCAGTTTCCAGTAGTTCTGTATGTTGAATGTAGAGAGAAGCTGTTTCCAAGAGTTCTGTAGTCTAAGAGTAGGCATACGCTGTATGTGGGATTCCTGTAGCCTGAGTGTAGCCGACGCAGCTTATGGGAGATCTGTAACCTAGAATTAGAGAGACACATTGTACCGAAGTTCTGTATCAGAGTGTAGGGAGAAGCTGTTGCCAGGAATTCTGTAGCCTATGAGCAGGTTTTCGCTATACGCGGGTTTTCCGAAACCTGAGTGTGGTAGATGCAGCTTATAGGAATTCTGTATCTTTAATGTAGTGAAACACAGTTTACCAGAGTTCTGTATATTGGTATAGAGAGAAACTGTTTTCAAGAGTTCTGTAGCCTAGCAAGGGGCATACACAGCAATTGGGATTTCTGTATCCTGAGTATAGGAGACGCCGTTTATGGGAGCTCCGCTCCCTGGATATGAGAGAAGCAGTTTATCGAAGTTCTCTATCCTTGTTGCACAGAGGAGCTGTTTCCAGGAGTTCTGTATCCTGGAATTAGGCATTCGCTATATGTGGGTATTCTCTATGCTGAATGTAGCAGATGCAGCTTTCAGGAGTAATATACCCTAAGTGTAGAGAGATGCAGTTTCATTAGTTCTGTATGTTGAATGTAGAGAGAAGCTGTTTCCAAGAGTTCTGTAGTCTGAGAGTAGGAAGACGATGTATATGGGATTCCTGTAGCCTGAGTGTAGCCGACGCAGCTTATGGGAGATCTGTAACCTAGAATTAGTGAGACACATTGTACCGAAGTTCTGTATCAGAGTGTAGGGAGAAGCTGTTGCCAGGAATTCTGTAGCCTATGAGCAGGTTTTCGCTATACGCGGGTTTTCCGAAACCTGAGTGTGGTAGATGCAGCTTATAGGAATTCTGTATCTTGAATGTAGTGAGACACAGTTTACCAGAGTTCTGTATATTGGTATAGAGAGAAACTGTTTTCAAGAGTTCTGTAGCCTAGCAAGGGGCATACGCAGTAATTGGGATTTCTGTAATCTGAGTATAGGAGACGCTGTTTCTGGGAGCTCCGCTCCCTGGATATGAGAGAAGCAGTTTTTCGGAGTTCCCTATCCTTGTTGCACAGAGGAGCTGTTTCCAGGACTTCTGTATCCTGGAGTTAGGCATTCGCTATATGTGGGTATTCTCTATGCTGAATGTAGCAGATGCAGCTTTTGGGAGTTGTATACCGTAAGTGCACAGAGATGCAGTTTCCAGTAGTTCTGTATGTTGAATGTAGAGAGAAGCTGTTTCCAAGAGTTCTGTAGTCTAAGAGTAGGCATACGCTGTATGTGGGATTCCTGTAGCCTGAGTGTAGCCGACGCAGCTTATGGGAGATCTGTAACCTAGAATTAGAGAGACACATTGTACCGAAGTTCTGTATCAGAGTGTAGGGAGAAGCTGTTGCCAGGAATTCTGTAGCCTATGAGCAGGTTTTCGCTATACGCGGGTTTTCGGAAACCTGAGTGTTGAAGATGCAGCTTATAGGAATTCTGTATCTTGAATGTAATGAGACACAGTTTACCAGAGTTCTGTATATTGGTATAGAAAGAAACTGTTTTCAAGAGTTCTGTAGCCTAGCAAGGGGCATACACAGTAATTGGTATTTCTGTATCCTGAGTATAGGAGACGCCGTTTCTGGGAGCTCCGCTCCCTGGTAATGAGAGAAGCAGTTTATCGGAGTTCCCTATCCTTGTTGCACAGAGGAGCTGTTTCCAGGAGTTCTGTATCCTGGAATTAGGCATTCGCTATATGTGGGTATTCTCTATGCTGAATGTAGCAGATGCAGTTTTCAGGAGTAATATACCCTAAGTGTAGAGAGATGCAGTTTCAGTAGTTCTGTATGTTGAATGTAGAGAGAAGCTGTTTCCAAGAGTTCTGTAGTCTGAGAGTAGGAAGACGATGTATATGGGATTCCTGTAGCCTGAGTGTAGCCGACGCAGCTTATGGGAGATCTGTAACCTAGAATTAGTGAGACACATTGTACCGAAGTTCTGTATCAGAGTGTAGGGAGAAGCTGTTGCCAGGAATTCTGTAGCCTATGAGCAGGTTTTCACTATATGCGGGTTTTCCGAAACCTGAGTGTGGCAGATGCAGCTTATAGGAATTCTGTATCTTGAATGTAGTGAGACACAGTTTACCAGAGTTCTGTATATTGGTATAGAGAGAAACTGTTTTCAAGAGTTCTGTAGCCTAGCAAGGGGCATACGCAGTAATTGGGATTTCTGTAATCTGAGTATAGGAGACGCCGTTTCTGGGAGCTCCGCTACCTGGATATGAGAGAAGCAGTTTATCGGAGTTCCCTATCCTTGTTGCACAGAGGAGCTGTTTCCAGGAGTTCTGTATCCTGGAGTTAGGCATTCGCTATATGTGGGTATTCTCTATGCTGAATGTAGCAGATGCAGCTTTTGGGAGTTGTATACCGTAAGTGCACAGAGATGCAGTTTCCAGTAGTTCTGTATGTTGAATGTAGAGAGAAGCTGTTTCCAAGAGTTCTGTAGTCTAAGAGTAGGCATACGCTGTATGTGGGATTCCTGTAGCCTGAGTGTAGCCGACGCAGCTTATGGGAGATCTGTAACCTAGAATTAGAGAGACACATTGTACCGAAGTTCTGTATCAGAGTGTAGGGAGAAGCTGTTGCCAGGAATTCTGTAGCCTATGAGCAGGTTTTCGCTATACGCGGGTTTTCGAAACCTGAGTGTGGCAGATGCAGCTTATAGGAATTCTGTATCTTGAATGTAATGAGACACAGTTTACCAGAGTTCTGTATATTGGTATAGAGAGAAACTGTTTTCAAGAGTTCTGTAGCCTAGCAAGGGGCATACGCAGTAATTGGGATTTCTGTAATCTGAGTATAGGAGACGCCGTTTCTGGGAGCTCCGCTACCTGGATATGAGAGAAGCAGTTTATCAGAGTTCCCTATCCTTGTTGCACAGAGCAGCTGTTTCCAGGACTTCTGTATCCTGGAGTTAGGCATTCGCTATATGTGGGTATTCTCTATGCTGAATGTAGCAGATGCAGCTTTTGGGAGTTGTATACCGTAAGTGCACAGAGATGCAGTTTCCAGTAGTTCTGTATGTTGAATGTAGAGAGAAGCTGTTTCCAAGAGTTCTGTAGTCTAAGAGTAGGCATACGCTGTATGTGGGATTCCTGTAGCCTGAGTGTAGCCGACGCAGCTTATGGGAGATCTGTAACCTAGAATTAGAGAGACACATTGTACCGAAGTTCTGATTCAGAGTGTAGGGAGAAGCTGTTGCCAGCAATTCTGTAGCATATGAGCAGGTTTTCGCTATACGCGGGTTTTCCGAAACCTGAGTGTGGCAGATGCAGCTTATAGGAATTCTGTATCTTGAATGTAATGAGACACAGTTTACCAGAGTTCTGTATATTGGTATAGAGAGAAACTGTTTTCAAGAGTTCTGTAGACTAGCAAGGGGCATACGCAGTAATTGGGATTTCTGTAATCTGAGTATAGGAGACGCTGTTTCTGGGAGCTCCGCTACCTGGATATGAGAGAAGCAGTTTATCAGAGTTCCCTATCCTTGTTGCACAGAGGAGCTGTTTCCAGGACTTCTGTATCCTGGAGTTAGGCATTCGCTATATGTGTAGTATTCTCTATGCTGAATGTAGCAGATGCAGCTTTTGGGAGTACTATACCCTAAGTGCACAGAGATGCAGTTTCCAGTAGTTCTGTATGTTGAATGTAGAGAGAAGCTGTTTCCAAGAGTTCTGTAGTCTAAGAGTAGGCATACGCTGTATGTGGGTTTCCTGTAGCCTGAGTGTAGCCGACGCAGCTTATGGGAGATCTGTAACCTAGAATTAGAGAGACACATTGTACCAAAGTTCTGTATCAGAGTGTAGGGAGAAGCTGTTGCCAGGAATTCTGTAGCCTATGAGCAGGTTTTCGCTATACGCGGGTTTTCCGAAACCTGAGTGTGGTAGATGCAGCTTATAGGAATTCTGTATCTTGAATGTAGTGAGACACAGTTTACCAGAGTTCTGTATATTGGTATAGAGAGAAACTGTTTTCAAGAGTTCTGTAGCCTAGCAAGGGGCATACGCAGTAATTGGGATTTCTGTATCCTGAGTATAGGAGACGCCGTTTCTGGGAGCTCCTCTCCCTGGATATGAGAGAAGCAGTTTATCGGAGTTCCCTATCCTTGTTGCACAGAGCAGCTGTTTCCAGGACTTCTGTATCCTGGAGTTAGGCATTTGCTATATGTGGGTATTCTCTATGCTGAATGTAGCAGATGCAGCTTTTGGGAGTTTTATACCCTAAGTGCACAGAGATGCAGTTTCCAGTAGTTCTGTATGTTGAATGTAGAGAGAAGCTGTTTCCAAGAGTTCTGTAGTCTAAGAGTAGGCATACGCTGTATGTGGGATTCCTGTAGCCTGAGTGTAGCCGACGCAGCTTATGGGAGATCTGTAACCTAGAATTAGAGAGACACATTGTACCGAAGTTCTGTATCAGAGTGTAGGGAGAAGCTGTTGCCAGGAATTCTGTAGCCTATGAGCAGGTTTTCGCTATACGCGGGTTTTCTGAAACCTGAGTGTGGTAGATGCAGCTTATAGGAATTCTGTATCTTGAATGTAGTGAAACACAGTTTACCAGAGTTCTGTATATTGGTATAGAGAGAAACTGTTTTCAAGAGTTCTGTAGCCTAGCAAGGGGCATACACAGCAATTGGGATTTCTGTATCCTGAGTATAGGAGACGCCGTTTATGGGAGCTCCGCTCCCTGGATATGAGAGAAGCAGTTTATCGAAGTTCTCTATCCTTGTTGCACAGAGGAGCTGTTTCCAGTAGTTCTGTATCCTGGAATTAGGCATTCGCTATATGTGGGTATTCTCTATGCTGAATGTAGCAGATGCAGCTTTCAGGAGTAATATACCCTAAGTGTAGAGAGATGCAGTTTCATTAGTTCTGTATGTTGAATGTAGAGAGAAGCTGTTTCCAAGAGTTCTGTAGTCTGAGAGTAGGAAGACGATGTATATGGGATTCCTGTAGCCTGAGTGTAGCCGACGCAGCTTATGGGAGATCTGTAACCTAGAATTAGTGAGACACATTGTACCGAAGTTCTGTATCAGAGTGTAGGGAGAAGCTGTTGCCAGGAATTCTGTAGCCTATGAGCAGGTTTTCGCTATATGCGGGTTTTCCGAAACCTGAGTGTGGCAGATTCAGCTTATAGGAATTCTGTATCTTGAATGTAGTGAGACACAGTTTACCAGAGTTCTGTATATTGGTATAGAGAGAAACTGTTTTCAAGAGTTCTGTAGCCTAGCAAGGGGCATACGCAGTAATTGGGATTTCTGTATCCTGAATATAGGAGACGCCATTTCTGGGAGCTCCTCTCCCTGGATATGAGAGAAGCAGTTTATCGGAGTTCCCTATCCTTGTTGCACAGAGGAGCTGTTTCCAGGAGTTCTGTATCCTGGAGTTAGGCATTCGCTATTTGTGGGTGTTCTCTATGCTGAATGTAGCAGATGCAGCTTTCGGGATAATATACCCTAAGTGTAGAGAGATGCAGTTTCAGTAGTTCTGTATGTTGAATGTAGAGAGAAATGTTTCCAAGAGTTCTGTAGTCTGAGAGTAGGAAGACGATGTATATGGGATTCCTGTAGCCTGAGTGTAGCCGACGCAGCTTATGGGAGATCTGTAACCTAGAATTAGTGAGACACATTGTACCGAAGTTCTGTATCAGAGTGTAGGGAGAAGCTGTTGCCAGGAATTCTGTAGCCTATGAGCAGGTTTTCGCTATACGCGGGTTTTCCGAAACCTGAGTGTGGCAGATGCAGCATATAGGAATTCTGTATCTTGAATGTAGTGAAACACAGTTTACCAGAGTTCTGTATATTGGTATAGAGAGAAACTGTTTTCAAGAGTTCTGTAGCCTAGCAAGGGGCATACGCAGTAATTGGGATTTCTGTAATCTGAGTATAGGAGACGCCGTTTCTGGGAGCTCCGCTACCTGGATATGAGAGAAGCAGTTTATCGGAGTTCCCTATCCTTGTTGCACAGAGGAGCTGTTTCCAGGAGTTCTGTATCCTGGAGTTAGGCATTCGCTATATGTGGGTATTCTCTATGCTGAATGTAGCAGATGCAGCTTTTGGGAGTTGTATACCGTAAGTGCACAGAGATGCAGTTTCCAGTAGTTCTGTATGTTGAATGTAGAGAGAAGCTGTTTCCAAGAGTTCTGTAGTCTAAGAGTAGGCATACGCTGTATGTGGGATTCCTGTAGCCTGAGTGTAGCCGACGCAGCTTATGGGAGATCTGTAACCTAGAATTAGAGAGACACATTGTACCGAAGTTCTGTATCAGAGTGTAGGGAGAAGCTGTTGCCAGGAATTCTGTAGCCTATGAGCAGGTTTTCGCTATACGCGGGTTTTCCGAAACCTGAGTGTGGCAGATGCAGCTTATAGGAATTCTGTATCTTGAATGTAATGAGACACAGTTTACCAGAGTTCTGTATATTGGTATAGAGAGAAACTGTTTTCAAGAGTTCTGTAGCCTAGCAAGGGGCATACGCAGTAATTGGGATTTCTGTAATCTGAGTATAGGAGACGCCGTTTCTGGGAGCTCCGCTACCTGGATATGAGAGAAGCAGTTTATCAGAGTTCCCTATCCTTGTTGCACAGAGCAGCTGTTTCCAGGACTTCTGTATCCTGGAGTTAGGCATTCGCTATATGTGGGTATTCTCTATGCTGAATGTAGCAGATGCAGCTTTTGGGAGTTGTATACCGTAAGTGCACAGAGATGCAGTTTCCAGTAGTTCTGTATGTTGAATGTAGAGAGAAGCTGTTTCCAAGAGTTCTGTAGTCTAAGAGTAGGCATACGCTGTATGTGGGATTCCTGTAGCCTGAGTGTAGCCGACGCAGCTTATGGGAGATCTGTAACCTAGAATTAGAGAGACACATTGTACCGAAGTTCTGATTCAGAGTGTAGGGAGAAGCTGTTGCCAGCAATTCTGTAGCATATGAGCAGGTTTTCGCTATACGCGGGTTTTCCGAAACCTGAGTGTGGCAGATGCAGCTTATAGGAATTCTGTATCTTGAATGTAATGAGACACAGTTTACCAGAGTTCTGTATATTGGTATAGAGAGAAACTGTTTTCAAGAGTTCTGTAGCCTAGCAAGGGGCATACGCAGTAATTGGGATTTCTGTATCCTGAGTATAGGAGACGCCGTTTCTGGGAGCTCCTCTCCCTGGATATGAGAGAAGCAGTTTATCGGAGTTCCCTATCCTTGTTGCACAGAGCAGCTGTTTCCAGGACTTCTGTATCCTGGAGTTAGGCATTTGCTATATGTGGGTATTCTCTATGCTGAATGTAGCAGATGCAGCTTTTGGGAGTTTTATACCCTAAGTGCACAGAGATGCAGTTTCCAGTAGTTCTGTATGTTGAATGTAGAGAGAAGCTGTTTCCAAGAGTTCTGTAGTCTAAGAGTAGGCATACGCTGTATGTGGGATTCCTGTAGCCTGAGTGTAGCCGACGCAGCTTATGGGAGATCTGTAACCTAGAATTAGAGAGACACATTGTACCGAAGTTCTGTATCAGAGTGTAGGGAGAAGCTGTTGCCAGGAATTCTGTAGCCTATGAGCAGGTTTTCGCTATACGCGGGTTTTCCGAAACCTGAGTGTGGTAGATGCAGCTTATAGGAATTCTGTATCTTTAATGTAGTGAAACACAGTTTACCAGAGTTCTGTATATTGGTATAGAGAGAAACTGTTTTCAAGAGTTCTGTAGCCTAGCAAGGGGCATACACAGCAATTGGGATTTCTGTATCCTGAGTATAGGAGACGCCGTTTATGGGAGCTCCGCTCCCTGGATATGAGAGAAGCAGTTTATCGAAGTTCTCTATCCTTGTTGCACAGAGGAGCTGTTTCCAGGAGTTCTGTATCCTGGAATTAGGCATTCGCTATATGTGGGTATTCTCTATGCTGAATGTAGCAGATGCAGCTTTCAGGAGTAATATACCCTAAGTGTAGAGAGATGCAGTTTCATTAGTTCTGTATGTTGAATGTAGAGAGAAGCTGTTTCCAAGAGTTCTGTAGTCTGAGAGTAGGAAGACGATGTATATGGGATTCCTGTAGCCTGAGTGTAGCCGACGCAGCTTATGGGAGATCTGTAACCTAGAATTAGTGAGACACATTGTACCGAAGTTCTGTATCAGAGTGTAGGGAGAAGCTGTTGCCAGGAATTCTGTAGCCTATGAGCAGGTTTTCGCTATACGCGGGTTTTCCGAAACCTGAGTGTGGTAGATGCAGCTTATAGGAATTCTGTATCTTGAATGTAGTGAGACACAGTTTACCAGAGTTCTGTATATTGGTATAGAGAGAAACTGTTTTCAAGAGTTCTGTAGCCTAGCAAGGGGCATACGCAGTAATTGGGATTTCTGTAATCTGAGTATAGGAGACGCTGTTTCTGGGAGCTCCGCTCCCTGGATATGAGAGAAGCAGTTTTTCGGAGTTCCCTATCCTTGTTGCACAGAGGAGCTGTTTCCAGGACTTCTGTATCCTGGAGTTAGGCATTCGCTATATGTGGGTATTCTCTATGCTGAATGTAGCAGATGCAGCTTTTGGGAGTTGTATACCGTAAGTGCACAGAGATGCAGTTTCCAGTAGTTCTGTATGTTGAATGTAGAGAGAAGCTGTTTCCAAGAGTTCTGTAGTCTAAGAGTAGGCATACGCTGTATGTGGGATTCCTGTAGCCTGAGTGTAGCCGACGCAGCTTATGGGAGATCTGTAACCTAGAATTAGAGAGACACATTGTACCGAAGTTCTGTATCAGAGTGTAGGGAGAAGCTGTTGCCAGGAATTCTGTAGCCTATGAGCAGGTTTTCGCTATACGCGGGTTTTCGGAAACCTGAGTGTTGAAGATGCAGCTTATAGGAATTCTGTATCTTGAATGTAATGAGACACAGTTTACCAGAGTTCTGTATATTGGTATAGAAAGAAACTGTTTTCAAGAGTTCTGTAGCCTAGCAAGGGGCATACACAGTAATTGGTATTTCTGTATCCTGAGTATAGGAGACGCCGTTTCTGGGAGCTCCGCTCCCTGGTAATGAGAGAAGCAGTTTATCGGAGTTCCCTATCCTTGTTGCACAGAGGAGCTGTTTCCAGGAGTTCTGTATCCTGGAATTAGGCATTCGCTATATGTGGGTATTCTCTATGCTGAATGTAGCAGATGCAGTTTTCAGGAGTAATATACCCTAAGTGTAGAGAGATGCAGTTTCAGTAGTTCTGTATGTTGAATGTAGAGAGAAGCTGTTTCCAAGAGTTCTGTAGTCTGAGAGTAGGAAGACGATGTATATGGGATTCCTGTAGCCTGAGTGTAGCCGACGCAGCTTATGGGAGATCTGTAACCTAGAATTAGTGAGACACATTGTACCGAAGTTCTGTATCAGAGTGTAGGGAGAAGCTGTTGCCAGGAATTCTGTAGCCTATGAGCAGGTTTTCACTATATGCGGGTTTTCCGAAACCTGAGTGTGGCAGATGCAGCTTATAGGAATTCTGTATCTTGAATGTAGTGAGACACAGTTTACCAGAGTTCTGTATATTGGTATAGAGAGAAACTGTTTTCAAGAGTTCTGTAGCCTAGCAAGGGGCATACGCAGTAATTGGGATTTCTGTAATCTGAGTATAGGAGACGCTGTTTCTGGGAGCTCCGCTACCTGGATAGGAGAGAAGCAGTTTATCGGAGTTCCCTATCCTTGTTGCACAGAGGAGCTGTTTCCAGGACTTCTGTATCCTGGAGTTAGGCATTCGCTATATGTGTAGTATTCTCTATGCTGAATGTAGCAGATGCAGCTTTTGGGAGTTCTATACCCTAAGTGCACAGAGATGCAGTTTCCAGTAGTTCTGTATGTTGAATGTAGAGAGAAGCTGTTTCCAAGAGTTCTGTAGTCTAAGAGTAGGCATACGCTGTATGTGGGTTTCCTGTAGCCTGAGTGTAGCCGACGCAGCTTATGGGAGATCTGTAACCTAGAATTAGAGAGACACATTGTACCGAAGTTCTGTATCAGAGTGTAGGGAGAAGCTGTTGCCAGGAATTCTGTAGCCTATGAGCAGGTTTTCGCTATACGCGAGTTTTCCGAAACCTGAGTGTGGTAGATGCAGCTTATAGGAATTCTGTATCTTGAATGTAGTGAAACACAGTTTACCAGAGTTCTGTATATTGGTATAGAGAGAAACTGTTTTCAAGAGTTCTGTAGCCTAGCAAGGGGCATACGCAGTAATTGGGATTTCTGTATCCTGAGTATAGGAGACGCCGTTTCTGGGAGCTCCGCTCCCTGGATATGAGAGAAGCTTTATCGGAGTTCCCTATGTTTTGTAGCACAGAGGAGCTGTTTCCAGGAGTTCTGTATCCTGGAATTAGGCATTCGCTATATGTGGGTATTCTCTATGCTGAATGTAGCAGATGCAGCTTTTGGGAGTTCTATACCCTAAGTGCACAGAGATGCAGTTTCAGTAGCTCTGTATGTTGAATGTAGAGAGAAGCTGTTTCCAAGAGTTCTGTAGTCTGAGAGTAGGAAGACGATGTATATGGGATTCCTGTAGCCTGAGTGTAGCCGACGCAGCTTATGGGAGATCTGTAACCTAGAATTAGAGAGACACATTGTACCGAAGTTCTGATTCAGAGTGTAGGGAGAAGCTGTTGCCAGGAATTCTGTAGCCTATGAGCAGGTTTTCGCTATACGCGGGTTTTCGAAACCTGAGTGTGGCAGATGCAGCTTATAGGAATTCTGTATCTTGAATGTAGTGAGACACAGTTTACCAGAGTTCTGTATATTGGTATAGAGAGAAACTGTTTTCAAGAGTTCTGTAGCCTAGCAAGGGGCATACGCAGTAATTGGGATTTCTGTATCCTGAGTATAGGAGACGCCGTTTCTGGGAGCTCCTCTCCCTGGATATGAGAGAAGCAGTTTATCAGAGTTCCCTATCCTTGTTGCACAGAGCAGCTGTTTCCAGGACTTCTGTATCCTGGAGTTAGGCATTCGCTATATGTGGGTATTCTCTATGCTGAATGTAGCAGATGCAGCTTTTGGGAGTTGTATACCGTAAGTGCACAGAGATGCAGTTTCCAGTAGTTCTGTATGTTGAATGTAGAGAGAAGCTGTTTCCAAGAGTTCTGTAGTCTAAGAGTAGGCATACGCTGTATGTGGGATTCCTGTAGCCTGAGTGTAGCCGACGCAGCTTATGGGAGATCTGTAACCTAGAATTAGAGAGACACATTGTACCGAAGTTCTGATTCAGAGTGTAGGGAGAAGCTGTTGCCAGCAATTCTGTAGCATATGAGCAGGTTTTCGCTATACGCGGGTTTTCCGAAACCTGAGTGTGGCAGATGCAGCTTATAGGAATTCTGTATCTTGAATGTAATGAGACACAGTTTACCAGAGTTCTGTATATTGGTATAGAGAGAAACTGTTTTCAAGAGTTCTGTAGACTAGCAAGGGGCATACGCAGTAATTGGGATTTCTGTAATCTGAGTATAGGAGACGCTGTTTCTGGGAGCTCCGCTACCTGGATATGAGAGAAGCAGTTTATCAGAGTTCCCTATCCTTGTTGCACAGAGGAGCTGTTTCCAGGACTTCTGTATCCTGGAGTTAGGCATTCGCTATATGTGTAGTATTCTCTATGCTGAATGTAGCAGATGCAGCTTTTGGGAGTACTATACCCTAAGTGCACAGAGATGCAGTTTCCAGTAGTTCTGTATGTTGAATGTAGAGAGAAGCTGTTTCCAAGAGTTCTGTAGTCTAAGAGTAGGCATACGCTGTATGTGGGTTTCCTGTAGCCTGAGTGTAGCCGACGCAGCTTATGGGAGATCTGTAACCTAGAATTAGAGAGACACTTTGTACCAAAGTTCTGTATCAGAGTGTAGGGAGAAGCTGTTGCCAGGAATTCTGTAGCCTATGAGCAGGTTTTCGCTATACGCGGGTTTTCCGAAACCTGAGTGTGGTAGATGCAGCTTATAGGAATTCTGTATCTTGAATGTAGTGAGACACAGTTTACCAGAGTTCTGTATATTGGTATAGAGAGAAACTGTTTTCAAGAGTTCTGTAGCCTAGCAAGGGGCATACGCAGTAATTGGGATTTCTGTATCCTGAGTATAGGAGACGCCGTTTCTGGGAGCTCCTCTCCCTGGATATGAGAGAAGCAGTTTATCGGAGTTCCCTATCCTTGTTGCACAGAGCAGCTGTTTCCAGGACTTCTGTATCCTGGAGTTAGGCATTTGCTATATGTGGGTATTCTCTATGCTGAATGTAGCAGATGCAGCTTTTGGGAGTTTTATACCCTAAGTGCACAGAGATGCAGTTTCCAGTAGTTCTGTATGTTGAATGTAGAGAGAAGCTGTTTCCAAGAGTTCTGTAGTCTAAGAGTAGGCATACGCTGTATGTGGGATTCCTGTAGCCTGAGTGTAGCCGACGCAGCTTATGGGAGATCTGTAACCTAGAATTAGAGAGACACATTGTACCGAAGTTCTGTATCAGAGTGTAGGGAGAAGCTGTTGCCAGGAATTCTGTAGCCTATGAGCAGGTTTTCGCTATACGCGGGTTTTCCGAAACCTGAGTGTGGTAGATGCAGCTTATAGGAATTCTGTATCTTGAATGTAGTGAAACACAGTTTACCAGAGTTCTGTATATTGGTATAGAGAGAAACTGTTTTCAAGAGTTCTGTAGCCTAGCAAGGGGCATACACAGCAATTGGGATTTCTGTATCCTGAGTATAGGAGACGCCGTTTATGGGAGCTCCGCTCCCTGGATATGAGAGAAGCAGTTTATCGAAGTTCTCTATCCTTGTTGCACAGAGGAGCTGTTTCCAGGAGTTCTGTATCCTGGAATTAGGCATTCGCTATATGTGGGTATTCTCTATGCTGAATGTAGCAGATGCAGCTTTCAGGAGTAATATACCCTAAGTGTAGAGAGATGCAGTTTCATTAGTTCTGTATGTTGAATGTAGAGAGAAGCTGTTTCCAAGAGTTCTGTAGTCTGAGAGTAGGAAGACGATGTATATGGGATTCCTGTAGCCTGAGTGTAGCCGACGCAGCTTATGGGAGATCTGTAACCTAGAATTAGTGAGACACATTGTACCGAAGTTCTGTATCAGAGTGTAGGGAGAAGCTGTTGCCAGGAATTCTGTAGCCTATGAGCAGGTTTTCGCTATACGCGGGTTTTCCGAAACCTGAGTGTGGTAGATGCAGCTTATAGGAATTCTGTATCTTGAATGTAGTGAGACACAGTTTACCAGAGTTCTGTATATTGGTATAGAGAGAAACTGTTTTCAAGAGTTCTGTAGCCTAGCAAGGGGCATACGCAGTAATTGGGATTTCTGTAATCTGAGTATAGGAGACGCTGTTTCTGGGAGCTCAGCTCCCTGGATATGAGAGAAGCAGTTTATCGGAGTTCCCTATCCTTGTTGCACAGAGGAGCTGTTTCCAGGACTTCTGTATCCTGGAGTTAGGCATTCGCTATATGTGGGTATTCTCTATGCTGAATGTAGCAGATGCAGCTTTTGGGAGTTGTATACCGTAAGTGCACAGAGATGCAGTTTCCAGTAGTTCTGTATGTTGAATGTAGAGAGAAGCTGTTTCCAAGAGTTCTGTAGTCTAAGAGTAGGCATACGCTGTATGTGGGATTCCTGTAGCCTGAGTGTAGCCGACGCAGCTTATGGGAGATCTGTAACCTAGAATTAGAGAGACACATTGTACCGAAGTTCTGTATCAGAGTGTAGGGAGAAGCTGTTGCCAGGAATTCTGTAGCCTATGAGCAGGTTTTCGCTATACGCGGGTTTTCTGAAACCTGAGTGTGGTAGATGCAGCTTATAGGAATTCTGTATCTTGAATGTAGTGAAACACAGTTTACCAGAGTTCTGTATATTGGTATAGAGAGAAACTGTTTTCAAGAGTTCTGTAGCCTAGCAAGGGGCATACACAGTAATTGGGATTTCTGTATCCTGAGTATAGGAGACGCCGTTTATGGGAGCTCCGCTCCCTGGATATGAGAGAAGCAGTTTATCGGAGTTCCCTATCCTTGTTGCACAGAGGAGCTGTTTCCAGGAGTTCTGTATCCTGGAATTAGGCATTCGCTATATGTGGGTATTCTCTATGCTGAATGTAGCAGATGCAGCTTTCAGGAGTAATATACCCTAAGTGTAGAGAGATGCAGTTTCAGTAGCTCTGTATGTTGAATGTAGAGAGAAGCTGTTTCCAAGAGTTCTGTAGTCTGAGAGTAGGAAGACGATGTATATGGGATTCCTGTAGCCTGAGTGTAGCCGACGCAGCTTATGGGAGATCTGTAACCTAGAATTAGTGAGACACATTGTACCGAAGTTCTGTATCAGAGTGTAGGGAGAAGCTGTTTCCAGGAATTCTGTAGCCTATGAGCAGGTTTTCGCTATACGCGGGTTTTCCGAAACCTGAGTGTGGTAGATGCAGCTTATAGGAATTCTGTATCTTGAATGTAGTGAGACACAGTTTACCAGAGTTCTGTATATTGGTATAGAGAGAAACTGTTTTCAAGAGTTCTGTAGCCTAGCAAGGGGCATACGCAGTAATTGGGATTTCTGTAATCTGAGTATAGGAGACGCTGTTTCTGGGAGCTCCGCTCCCTGGATATGAGAGAAGCAGTTTATCGGAGTTCCCTATCCTTGTTGCACAGAGGAGCTGTTTCCAGGACTTCTGTATCCTGGAGTTAGGCATTCGCTATATGTGGGTATTCTCTATGCTGAATGTAGCAGATGCAGCTTTTGGGAGTTGTATACCGTAAGTGCACAGAGATGCAGTTTCCAGTAGTTCTGTATGTTGAATGTAGAGAGAAGCTGTTTCCAAGAGTTCTGTAGTCTAAGAGTAGGCATACGCTGTATGTGGGATTCCTGTAGCCTGAGTGTAGCCGACGCAGCTTATGGGAGATCTGTAACCTAGAATTAGAGAGACACATTGTACCGAAGTTCTGTATCAGAGTGTAGGGAGAAGCTGTTGCCAGGAATTCTGTAGCCTATGAGCAGGTTTTCGCTATACGCGGGTTTTCGGAAACCTGAGTGTTGAAGATGCAGCTTATAGGAATTCTGTATCTTGAATGTAATGAGACACAGTTTACCAGAGTTCTGTATATTGGTATAGAGAGAAACTGTTTTCAAGAGTTCTGTAGCCTAGCAAGGGGCATACGCAGTAATTGGGATTTCTGTAATCTGAGTATAGGAGACGCCGTTTCTGGGAGCTCCGCTACCTGGATATGAGAGAAGCAGTTTATCGGAGTTCCCTATCCTTGTTGCACAGAGGAGCTGTTTCTAGGACTTCTGTATCCTGGAGTTAGGCATTCGCTATATGTGTAGTATTCTCTATGCTGAATGTAGCAGATGCAGCTTTTGGGAGTTCTATACCCTAAGTGCACAGAGATGCAGTTTCAGTAGCTCTGTATGTTGAATGTAGAGAGAAGCTGTTTCCAAGAGTTCTGTAGTCTGAGAGTAGGAAGACGATGTATATGGGATTCCTGTAGCCTGAGTGTAGCCGACGCAGCTTATGGGAGATCTGTAACCTAGAATTAGAGAGACACATTGTACCGAAGTTCTGATTCAGAGTGTAGGGAGAAGCTGTTGCCAGGAATTCTGTAGCCTATGAGCAGGTTTTCGCTATACGCGGGTTTTCGAAACCTGAGTGTGGCAGATGCAGCTTATAGGAATTCTGTATCTTGAATGTAGTGAGACACAGTTTACCAGAGTTCTGTATATTGGTATAGAGAGAAACTGTTTTCAAGAGTTCTGTAGCCTAGCAAGGGGCATACGCAGTAATTGGGATTTCTGTATCCTGAGTATAGGAGACGCCGTTTCTGGGAGCTCCTCTCCCTGGATATGAGAGAAGCAGTTTATCGGAGTTCCCTATCCTTGTTGCACAGAGGAGCTGTTTCCAGGACTTCTGTATCCTGGAGTTAGGCATTTGCTATATGTGCGTATTCTCTATGCTGAATATAGCAGATGCAGCTTTTGGGAGTTTTATACCCTAAGTGCACAGAGATGCAGTTTCCAGTAGTTCTGTATGTTGAATGTAGAGAGAAGCTGTTTCCAAGAGTTCTGTAGTCTAAGAGTAGGCATACGCTGTATGTGGGATTCCTGTAGCCTGAGTGTAGCCGACGCAGCTTATGGGAGATCTGTAACCTAGAATTAGAGAGACACATTGTACCGAAGTTCTGTATCAGAGTGTAGGGAGAAGCTGTTGCCAGGAATTCTGTAGCCTATGAGCAGGTTTTCGCTATACGCGGGTTTTCGGAAACCTGAGTGTGGTAGATGCAGCTTATAGGAATTCTGTATCTTGAATGTAGTGAAACACAGTTTACCAGAGTTCTGTATATTGGTATAGAGAGAAACTGTTTTCAAGAGTTCTGTAGCCTAGCAAGGGGCATACACAGTAATTGGGATTTCTGTATCCTGAGTATAGGAGACGCCGTTTATGGGAGCTCCGCTCCCTGGATATGAGAGAAGCAGTTTATCGGAGTTCCCTATCCTTGTTGCACAGAGGAGCTGTTTCCAGGAGTTCTGTAACCTGGAGTTAGGCATTTGCTATATGTGCGTATTCTCTATGCTGAATGTAGCAGATGCAGCTTTTGGGAGTTTTATACCATAAGTGCACAGAGATGCAGTTTCCAGTAGTTCTGTATGTTGAATGTAGAGAGAAGCTGTTTCCAAGAGTTCTGTAGTCTAAGAGTAGGCATACGCTGTATGTGGGATTCCTGTAGCCTGAGTGTAGCCGACGCAGCTTATGGGAGATCTGTAACCTAGAATTAGAGAGACACATTGTACCGAAGTTCTGTATCAGAGTGTAGGGAGAAGCTGTTGCCAGGAATTCTGTAGCCTATGAGCAGGTTTTCGCTATACGCGGGTTTTCTGAAACCTGAGTGTGGTAGATGCAGCTTATAGGAATTCTGTATCTTGAATGTAGTGAAACACAGTTTACCAGAGTTCTGTATATTGGTATAGAGAGAAACTGTTTTCAAGAGTTCTGTAGCCTAGCAAGGGGCATACACAGTAATTGGGATTTCTGTATCCTGAGTATAGGAGACGCCGTTTATGGGAGCTCCGCTCCCTGGATATGAGAGAAGCAGTTTATCGGAGTTCCCTATCCTTGTTGCACAGAGGAGCTGTTTCCAGGAGTTCTGTATCCTGGAATTAGGCATTCGCTATATGTGGGTATTCTCTATGCTGAATGTAGCAGATGCAGCTTTCAGGAGTAATATACCCTAAGTGTAGAGAGATGCAGTTTCAGTAGTTCTGTATGTTGAATGTAGAGAGAAGCTGTTTCCAAGAGTTCTGTAGTCTGAGAGTAGGAAGACGATGTATATGGGATTCCTGTAGCCTGAGTGTAGCCGACGCAGCTTATGGGAGATCTGTAACCTAGAATTAGTGAGACACATTGTACCGAAGTTCTGTATCAGAGTGTAGGGAGAAGCTGTTTCCAGGAATTCTGTAGCCTATGAGCAGGTTTTCGCTATACGCGGGTTTTCCGAAACCTGAGTGTGGTAGATGCAGCTTATAGGAATTCTGTATCTTGAATGTAGTGAGACACAGTTTACCAGAGTTCTGTATATTGGTATAGAGAGAAACTGTTTTCAAGAGTTCTGTAGCCTAGCAAGGGGCATACGCAGTAATTGGGATTTCTGTAATCTGAGTATAGGAGACGCTGTTTCTGGGAGCTCCGCTCCCTGGATATGAGAGAAGCAGTTTATCGGAGTTCCCTATCCTTGTTGCACAGAGGAGCTGTTTCCAGGACTTCTGTATCCTGGAGTTAGGCATTCGCTATATGTGGGTATTCTCTATGCTGAATGTAGCAGATGCAGCTTTTGGGAGTTGTATACCGTAAGTGCACAGAGATGCAGTTTCAGTAGCTCTGTATGTTGAATGTAGAGAGAAGCTGTTTCCAAGAGTTCTGTAGTCTGAGAGTAGGAAGACGATGTATATGGGATTCCTGTAGCCTGAGTGTAGCCGACGCAGCTTATGGGAGATCTGTAACCTAGAATTAGAGAGACACATTGTACCGAAGTTCTGATTCAGAGTGTAGGGAGAAGCTGTTGCCAGGAATTCTGTAGCCTATGAGCAGGTTTTCGCTATACGCGGGTTTTCGAAACCTGAGTGTGGCAGATGCAGCTTATAGGAATTCTGTATCTTGAATGTAGTGAGACACAGTTTACCAGAGTTCTGTATATTGGTATAGAGAGAAACTGTTTTCAAGAGTTCTGTAGCCTAGCAAGGGGCATACGCAGTAATTGGGATTTCTGTATCCTGAGTATAGGAGACGCCGTTTCTGGGAGCTCCTCTCCCTGGATATGAGAGAAGCAGTTTATCGGAGTTCCCTATCCTTGTTGCACAGAGCAGCTGTTTCCAGGACTTCTGTATCCTGGAGTTAGGCATTTGCTATATGTGGTTATTCTCTATGCTGAATATAGCAGATGCAGCTTTTGGGAGTTTTATACCCTAAGTGCACAGAGATGCAGTTTCCAGTAGTTCTGTATGTTGAATGTAGAGAGAAGCTGTTTCCAAGAGTTCTGTAGTCTAAGAGTAGGCATACGCTGTATGTGGGATTCCTGTAGCCTGAGTGTAGCCGACGCAGCTTATGGGAGATCTGTAACCTAGAATTAGAGAGACACATTGTACCGAAGTTCTGTATCAGAGTGTAGGGAGAAGCTGTTGCCAGGAATTCTGTAGCCTATGAGCAGGTTTTCGCTATACGCGGGTTTTCTGAAACCTGAGTGTGGTAGATGCAGCTTATAGGAATTCTGTATCTTGAATGTAGTGAAACACAGTTTACCAGAGTTCTGTATATTGGTATAGAGAGAAACTGTTTTCAAGAGTTCTGTAGCCTAGCAAGGGGCATACACAGTAATTGGGATTTCTGTATCCTGAGTATAGGAGACGCCGTTTATGGGAGCTCCGCTCCCTGGATATGAGAGAAGCAGTTTATCGGAGTTCCCTATCCTTGTTGCACAGAGGAGCTGTTTCCAGGAGTTCTGTAACCTGGAGTTAGGCATTTGCTACATGTGCGTATTCTCTATGCTGAATGTAGCACATGCAGCTTTTGGGAGTTTTATACCATAAGTGCACAGAGATGCAGTTTCCAGTAGTTCTGTATGTTGAATGTAGAGAGAAGCTGTTTCCAAGAGTTCTGTAGTCTAAGAGTAGGCATACGCTGTATGTGGGATTCCTGTAGCCTGAGTGTAGCCGACGCAGCTTATGGGAGATCTGTAACCTAGAATTAGAGAGACACATTGTACCGAAGTTCTGTATCAGAGTGTAGGGAGAAGCTGTTGCCAGGAATTCTGTAGCCTATGAGCAGGTTTTCGCTATACGCGGGTTTTCTGAAACCTGAGTGTGGTAGATGCAGCTTATAGGAATTCTGTATCTTGAATGTAGTGAAACACAGTTTACCAGAGTTCTGTATATTGGTATAGAGAGAAACTGTTTTCAAGAGTTCTGTAGCCTAGCAAGGGGCATACACAGTAATTGGGATTTCTGTATCCTGAGTATAGGAGACGCCGTTTATGGGAGCTCCGCTCCCTGGATATGAGAGAAGCAGTTTATCGGAGTTCCCTATCCTTGTTGCACAGAGGAGCTGTTTCCAGGAGTTCTGTATCCTGGAATTAGGCATTCGCTATATGTGGGTATTCTCTATGCTGAATGTAGCAGATGCAGCTTTCAGGAGTAATATACCCTAAGTGTAGAGAGATGCAGTTTCAGTAGTTCTGTATGTTGAATGTAGAGAGAAGCTGTTTCCAAGAGTTCTGTAGTCTGAGAGTAGGAAGACGATGTATATGGGATTCCTGTAGCCTGAGTGTAGCCGACGCAGCTTATGGGAGATCTGTAACCTAGAATTAGTGAGACACATTGTACCGAAGTTCTGTATCAGAGTGTAGGGAGAAGCTGTTTCCAGGAATTCTGTAGCCTATGAGCAGGTTTTCGCTATACGCGGGTTTTCCGAAACCTGAGTGTGGTAGATGCAGCTTATAGGAATTCTGTATCTTGAATGTAGTGAGACACAGTTTACCAGAGTTCTGTATATTGGTATAGAGAGAAACTGTTTTCAAGAGTTCTGTAGCCTAGCAAGGGGCATACGCAGTAATTGGGATTTCTGTAATCTGAGTATAGGAGACGCTGTTTCTGGGAGCTCCGCTCCCTGGATATGAGAGAAGCAGTTTATCGGAGTTCCCTATCCTTGTTGCACAGAGGAGCTGTTTCCAGGACTTCTGTATCCTGGAGTTAGGCATTCGCTATATGTGGGTATTCTCTATGCTGAATGTAGCAGATGCAGCTTTTGGGAGTTGTATACCGTAAGTGCACAGAGATGCAGTTTCAGTAGCTCTGTATGTTGAATGTAGAGAGAAGCTGTTTCCAAGAGTTCTGTAGTCTGAGAGTAGGAAGACGATGTATATGGGATTCCTGTAGCCTGAGTGTAGCCGACGCAGCTTATGGGAGATCTGTAACCTAGAATTAGAGAGACACATTGTACCGAAGTTCTGATTCAGAGTGTAGGGAGAAGCTGTTGCCAGGAATTCTGTAGCCTATGAGCAGGTTTTCGCTATACGCGGGTTTTCGAAACCTGAGTGTGGCAGATGCAGCTTATAGGAATTCTGTATCTTGAATGTAGTGAGACACAGTTTACCAGAGTTCTGTATATTGGTATAGAGAGAAACTGTTTTCAAGAGTTCTGTAGCCTAGCAAGGGGCATACGCAGTAATTGGGATTTCTGTATCCTGAGTATAGGAGACGCCGTTTCTGGGAGCTCCTCTCCCTGGATATGAGAGAAGCAGTTTATCGGAGTTCCCTATCCTTGTTGCACAGAGCAGCTGTTTCCAGGACTTCTGTATCCTGGAGTTAGGCATTTGCTATATGTGGGTATTCTCTATGCTGAATATAGCAGATGCAGCTTTTGGGAGTTTTATACCCTAAGTGCACAGAGATGCAGTTTCCAGTAGTTCTGTATGTTGAATGTAGAGAGAAGCTGTTTCCAAGAGTTCTGTAGTCTAAGAGTAGGCATACGCTGTATGTGGGATTCCTGTAGCCTGAGTGTAGCCGACGCAGCTTATGGGAGATCTGTAACCTAGAATTAGAGAGACACATTGTACCGAAGTTCTGTATCAGAGTGTAGGGAGAAGCTGTTGCCAGGAATTCTGTAGCCTATGAGCAGGTTTTCGCTATACGCGGGTTTTCTGAAACCTGAGTGTGGTAGATGCAGCTTATAGGAATTCTGTATCTTGAATGTAGTGAAACACAGTTTACCAGAGTTCTGTATATTGGTATAGAGAGAAACTGTTTTCAAGAGTTCTGTAGCCTAGCAAGGGGCATACACAGTAATTGGGATTTCTGTATCCTGAGTATAGGAGACGCCGTTTATGGGAGCTCCGCTCCCTGGATATGAGAGAAGCAGTTTATCGGAGTTCCCTATCCTTGTTGCACAGAGGAGCTGTTTCCAGGAGTTCTGTAACCTGGAGTTAGGCATTTGCTATATGTGCGTATTCTCTATGCTGAATGTAGCACATGCAGCTTTTGGGAGTTTTATACCATAAGTGCACAGAGATGCAGTTTCCAGTAGTTCTGTATGTTGAATGTAGAGAGAAGCTGTTTCCAAGAGTTCTGTAGTCTAAGAGTAGGCATACGCTGTATGTGGGATTCCTGTAGCCTGAGTGTAGCCGACGCAGCTTATGGGAGATCTGTAACCTAGAATTAGAGAGACACATTGTACCGAAGTTCTGTATCAGAGTGTAGGGAGAAGCTGTTGCCAGGAATTCTGTAGCCTATGAGCAGGTTTTCGCTATACGCGGGTTTTCTGAAACCTGAGTGTGGTAGATGCAGCTTATAGGAATTCTGTATCTTGAATGTAGTGAAACACAGTTTACCAGAGTTCTGTATATTGGTATAGAGAGAAACTGTTTTCAAGAGTTCTGTAGCCTAGCAAGGGGCATACACAGTAATTGGGATTTCTGTATCCTGAGTATAGGAGACGCCGTTTATGGGAGCTCCGCTCCCTGGATATGAGAGAAGCAGTTTATCGGAGTTCCCTATCCTTGTTGCACAGAGGAGCTGTTTCCAGGAGTTCTGTATCCTGGAATTAGGCATTCGCTATATGTGGGTATTCTCTATGCTGAATGTAGCAGATGCAGCTTTCAGGAGTAATATACCCTAAGTGTAGAGAGATGCAGTTTCAGTAGTTCTGTATGTTGAATGTAGAGAGAAGCTGTTTCCAAGAGTTCTGTAGTCTGAGAGTAGGAAGACGATGTATATGGGATTCCTGTAGCCTGAGTGTAGCCGACGCAGCTTATGGGAGATCTGTAACCTAGAATTAGTGAGACACATTGTACCGAAGTTCTGTATCAGAGTGTAGGGAGAAGCTGTTTCCAGGAATTCTGTAGCCTATGAGCAGGTTTTCGCTATACGCGGGTTTTCCGAAACCTGAGTGTGGTAGATGCAGCTTATAGGAATTCTGTATCTTGAATGTAGTGAGACACAGTTTACCAGAGTTCTGTATATTGGTATAGAGAGAAACTGTTTTCAAGAGTTCTGTAGCCTAGCAAGGGGCATACGCAGTAATTGGGATTTCTGTAATCTGAGTATAGGAGACGCTGTTTCTGGGAGCTCCGCTACCTGGATATGAGAGAAGCAGTTTATCGGAGTTCCCTATCCTTGTTGCACAGAGGAGCTGTTTCCAGGACTTCTGTATCCTGGAGTTAGGCATTCGCTATATGTGGGTATTCTCTATGCTGAATGTAGCAGATGCAGCTTTTGGGAGTTGTATACCGTAAGTGCACAGAGATGCAGTTTCCAGTAGTTCTGTATGTTGAATGTAGAGAGAAGCTGTTTCCAAGAGTTCTGTAGTCTAAGAGTAGGCATACGCTGTATGTGGGATTCCTGTAGCCTGAGTGTAGCCGACGCAGCTTATGGGAGATCTGTAACCTAGAATTAGAGAGACACATTGTACCGAAGTTCTGTATCAGAGTGTAGGGAGAAGCTGTTGCCAGGAATTCTGTAGCCTATGAGCAGGTTTTCGCTATACGCGGGTTTTCCGAAACCTGAGTGTTGAAGATGCAGCTTATAGGAATTCTGTATCTTGAATGTAATGAGACACAGTTTACCAGAGTTCTGTATATTGGTATAGAGAGAAACTGTTTTCAAGAGTTCTGTAGCCTAGCAAGGGGCATACGCAGTAATTGGGATTTCTGTAATCTGAGTATAGGAGACGCCGTTTCTGGGAGCTCCGCTACCTGGATATGAGAGAAGCAGTTTATCGGAGTTCCCTATCCTTGTTGCACAGAGGAGCTGTTTCTAGGACTTCTGTATCCTGGAGTTAGGCATTCGCTATATGTGTAGTATTCTCTATGCTGAATGTAGCAGATGCAGCTTTTGGGAGTTCTATACCCTAAGTGCACAGAGATGCAGTTTCAGTAGCTCTGTATGTTGAATGTAGAGAGAAGCTGTTTCCAAGAGTTCTGTAGTCTGAGAGTAGGAAGACGATGTATATGGGATTCCTGTAGCCTGAGTGTAGCCGACGCAGCTTATGGGAGATCTGTAACCTAGAATTAGAGAGACACTTTGTACCGAAGTTCTGATTCAGAGTGTAGGGAGAAGCTGTTGCCAGGAATTCTGTAGCCTATGAGCAGGTTTTCGCTATACGCGGGTTTTCGAAACCTGAGTGTGGCAGATGCAGCTTATAGGAATTCTGTATCTTGAATGTAGTGAGACACAGTTTACCAGAGTTCTGTATATTGGTATAGAGAGAAACTGTTTTCAAGAGTTCTGTAGCCTAGCAAGGGGCATACGCAGTAATTGGGATTTCTGTATCCTGAGTATAGGAGACGCCGTTTCTGGGAGCTCCTCTCCCTGGATATGAGAGAAGCAGTTTATCGGAGTTCCCTATCCTTGTTGCACAGAGCAGCTTTTTCCAGGACTTCTGTATCCTGGAGTTAGGCATTTGCTATATGTGGGTATTCTCTATGCTGAATATAGCAGATGCAGCTTTTGGGAGTTTTATACCCTAAGTGCACAGAGATGCAGTTTCCAGTAGTTCTGTATGTTGAATGTAGAGAGAAGCTGTTTCCAAGAGTTCTGTAGTCTAAGAGTAGGCATACGCTGTATGTGGGATTCCTGTAGCCTGAGTGTAGCCGACGCAGCTTATGGGAGATCTGTAACCTAGAATTAGAGAGACACATTGTACCGAAGTTCTGTATCAGAGTGTAGGGAGAAGCTGTTGCCAGGAATTCTGTAGCCTATGAGCAGGTTTTCGCTATACGCGGGTTTTCTGAAACCTGAGTGTGGTAGATGCAGCTTATAGGAATTCTGTATCTTGAATGTAGTGAAACACAGTTTACCAGAGTTCTGTATATTGGTATAGAGAGAAACTGTTTTCAAGAGTTCTGTAGCCTAGCAAGGGGCATACACAGTAATTGGGATTTCTGTATCCTGAGTATAGGAGACGCCGTTTATGGGAGCTCCGCTCCCTGGATATGAGAGAAGCAGTTTATCGGAGTTCCCTATCCTTGTTGCACAGAGGAGCTGTTTCCAGGAGTTCTGTATCCTGGAATTAGGCATTCGCTATATGTGGGTATTCTCTATGCTGAATGTAGCAGATGCAGCTTTCAGGAGTAATATACCCTAAGTGTAGAGAGATGCAGTTTCAGTAGTTCTGTATGTTGAATGTAGAGAGAAGCTGTTTCCAAGAGTTCTGTAGTCTGAGAGTAGGAAGACGATGTATATGGGATTCCTGTAGCCTGAGTGTAGCCGACGCAGCTTATGGGAGATCTGTAACCTAGAATTAGTGAGACACATTGTACCGAAGTTCTGTATCAGAGTGTAGGGAGAAGCTGTTTCCAGGAATTCTGTAGCCTATGAGCAGGTTTTCGCTATACGCGGGTTTTCCGAAACCTGAGTGTGGTAGCTGCAGCTTATAGGAATTCTGTATCTTGAATGTAGTGAGACACAGTTTACCAGAGTTCTGTATATTGGTATAGAGAGAAACTGTTTTCAAGAGTTCTGTAGCCTAGCAAGGGGCATACGCAGTAATTGGGATTTCTGTAATCTGAGTATAGGAGACGCTGTTTCTGGGAGCTCCGCTCCCTGGATATGAGAGAAGCAGTTTATCGGAGTTCCCTATCCTTGTTGCACAGAGGAGCTGTTTCCAGGAGTTCTGTATCCTGGAGTTAGGCATTCGCTATATGTGGGTATTCTCTATGCTGAATGTAGCAGATGCAGCTTTTGGGAGTTGTATACCGTAAGTGCACAGAGATGCAGTTTCCAGTAGTTCTGTATGTTGAATGTAGAGAGAAGCTGTTTCCAAGAGTTCTGTAGTCTAAGAGTAGGCATACGCTGTATGTGGGATTCCTGTAGCCTGAGTGTAGCCGACGCAGCTTATGGGAGATCTGTAACCTAGAATTAGAGAGACACATTGTACCGAAGTTCTGTATCAGAGTGTAGGGAGAAGCTGTTGCCAGGAATTCTGTAGCCTATGAGCAGGTTTTCGCTATACGCGGGTTTTCGGAAACCTGAGTGTTGAAGATGCAGCTTATAGGAATTCTGTATCTTGAATGTAATGAGACACAGTTTACCAGAGTTCTGTATATTGGTATAGAGAGAAACTGTTTTCAAGAGTTCTGTAGCCTAGCAAGGGGCATACGCAGTAATTGGGATTTCTGTAATCTGAGTATAGGAGACGCCGTTTCTGGGAGCTCCGCTACCTGGATATGAGAGAAGCAGTTTATCGGAGTTCCCTATCCTTGTTGCACAGAGGAGCTGTTTCTAGGACTTCTGTATCCTGGAGTTAGGCATTCGCTATATGTGTAGTATTCTCTATGCTGAATGTAGCAGATGCAGCTTTTGGGAGTTGTATACCCTAAGTGCACAGAGATGCAGTTTCAGTAGCTCTGTATGTTGAATGTAGAGAGAAGCTGTTTCCAAGAGTTCTGTAGTCTGAGAGTAGGAAGACGATGTATATGGGATTCCTGTAGCCTGAGTGTAGCCGACGCAGCTTATGGGAGATCTGTAACCTAGAATTAGAGAGACACATTGTACCGAAGTTCTGATTCAGAGTGTAGGGAGAAGCTGTTGCCAGGAATTCTGTAGCCTATGAGCAGGTTTTCGCTATACGCGGGTTTTCGAAACCTGAGTGTGGCAGATGCAGCTTATAGGAATTCTGTATCTTGAATGTAGTGAGACACAGTTTACCAGAGTTCTGTATATTGGTATAGAGAGAAACTGTTTTCAAGAGTTCTGTAGCCTAGCAAGGGGCATACGCAGTAATTGGGATTTCTGTATCCTGAGTATAGGAGACGCCGTTTCTGGGAGCTCCTCTCCCTGGATATGAGAGAAGCAGTTTATCGGAGTTCCCTATCCTTGTTGCACAGAGCAGCTGTTTCCAGGACTTCTGTATCCTGGAGTTAGGCATTTGCTATATGTGGGTATTCTCTATGCTGAATATAGCAGATGCAGCTTTTGGGAGTTTTATACCCTAAGTGCACAGAGATGCAGTTTCCAGTAGTTCTGTATGTTGAATGTAGAGAGAAGCTGTTTCCAAGAGTTCTGTAGTCTAAGAGTAGGCATACGCTGTATGTGGGATTCCTGTAGCCTGAGTGTAGCCGACGCAGCTTATGGGAGATCTGTAACCTAGAATTAGAGAGACACATTGTACCGAAGTTCTGTATCAGAGTGTAGGGAGAAGCTGTTGCCAGGAATTCTGTAGCCTATGAGCAGGTTTTCGCTATACGCGGGTTTTCTGAAACCTGAGTGTGGTAGATGCAGCTTATAGGAATTCTGTATCTTGAATGTAGTGAAACACAGTTTACCAGAGTTCTGTATATTGGTATAGAGAGAAACTGTTTTCAAGAGTTCTGTAGCCTAGCAAGGGGCATACACAGTAATTGGGATTTCTGTATCCTGAGTATAGGAGACGCCGTTTATGGGAGCTCCGCTCCCTGGATATGAGAGAAGCTTTATCGGAGTTCCCTATCCTTGTTGCACAGAGGAGCTGTTTCCAGGAGTTCTGTATCCTGGAATTAGGCATTCGCTATATGTGTAGTATTCTCTATGCTGAATGTAGCAGATGCAGCTTTTGGGAGTTCTATACCCTAAGTGCACAGAGATGCAGTTTCAGTAGCTCTGTATGTTGAATGTAGAGAGAAGCTGTTTCCAAGAGTTCTGTAGTCTGAGAGTAGGAAGACGATGTATATGGGATTCCTGTAGCCTGAGTGTAGCCGACGCAGCTTATGGGAGATCTGTAACCTAGAATTAGAGAGACACATTGTACCGAAGTTCTGATTCAGAGTGTAGGGAGAAGCTGTTGCCAGGAATTCTGTAGCCTATGAGCAGGTTTTCGCTATACGCGGGTTTTCGAAACCTGAGTGTGGCAGATGCAGCTTATAGGAATTCTGTATCTTGAATGTAGTGAGACACAGTTTACCAGAGTTCTGTATATTGGTATAGAGAGAAACTGTTTTCAAGAGTTCTGTAGCCTAGCAAGGGGCATACGCAGTAATTGGGATTTCTGTATCCTGAGTATAGGAGACGCCGTTTCTGGGAGCTCCTCTCCCTGGATATGAGAGAAGCAGTTTATCGGAGTTCCCTATCCTTGTTGCACAGAGCAGCTTTTTCCAGGACTTCTGTATCCTGGAGTTAGGCATTTGCTATATGTGGGTATTCTCTATGCTGAATATAGCAGATGCAGCTTTTGGGAGTTTTATACCCTAAGTGCACAGAGATGCAGTTTCCAGTAGTTCTGTATGTTGAATGTAGAGAGAAGCTGTTTCCAAGAGTTCTGTAGTCTAAGAGTAGGCATACGCTGTATGTGGGATTCCTGTAGCCTGAGTGTAGCCGACGCAGCTTATGGGAGATCTGTAACCTAGAATTAGAGAGACACATTGTACCGAAGTTCTGTATCAGAGTGTAGGGAGAAGCTGTTGCCAGGAATTCTGTAGCCTATGAGCAGGTTTTCGCTATACGCGGGTTTTCTGAAACCTGAGTGTGGTAGATGCAGCTTATAGGAATTCTGTATCTTGAATGTAGTGAAACACAGTTTACCAGAGTTCTGTATATTGGTATAGAGAGAAACTGTTTTCAAGAGTTCTGTAGCCTAGCAAGGGGCATACACAGTAATTGGGATTTCTGTATCCTGAGTATAGGAGACGCCGTTTATGGGAGCTCCGCTCCCTGGATATGAGAGAAGCAGTTTATCGGAGTTCCCTATCCTTGTTGCACAGAGGAGCTGTTTCCAGGAGTTCTGTATCCTGGAATTAGGCATTCGCTATATGTGGGTATTCTCTATGCTGAATGTAGCAGATGCAGCTTTCAGGAGTAATATACCCTAAGTGTAGAGAGATGCAGTTTCAGTAGTTCTGTATGTTGAATGTAGAGAGAAGCTGTTTCCAAGAGTTCTGTAGTCTGAGAGTAGGAAGACGATGTATATGGGATTCCTGTAGCCTGAGTGTAGCCGACGCAGCTTATGGGAGATCTGTAACCTAGAATTAGTGAGACACATTGTACCGAAGTTCTGTATCAGAGTGTAGGGAGAAGCTGTTTCCAGGAATTCTGTAGCCTATGAGCAGGTTTTCGCTATACGCGGGTTTTCCGAAACCTGAGTGTGGTAGCTGCAGCTTATAGGAATTCTGTATCTTGAATGTAGTGAGACACAGTTTACCAGAGTTCTGTATATTGGTATAGAGAGAAACTGTTTTCAAGAGTTCTGTAGCCTAGCAAGGGGCATACGCAGTAATTGGGATTTCTGTAATCTGAGTATAGGAGACGCTGTTTCTGGGAGCTCCGCTCCCTGGATATGAGAGAAGCAGTTTATCGGAGTTCCCTATCCTTGTTGCACAGAGGAGCTGTTTCCAGGACTTCTGTATCCTGGAGTTAGGCATTCGCTATATGTGGGTATTCTCTATGCTGAATGTAGCAGATGCAGCTTTTGGGAGTTGTATACCGTAAGTGCACAGAGATGCAGTTTCCAGTAGTTCTGTATGTTGAATGTAGAGAGAAGCTGTTTCCAAGAGTTCTGTAGTCTAAGAGTAGGCATACGCTGTATGTGGGATTCCTGTAGCCTGAGTGTAGCCGACGCAGCTTATGGGAGATCTGTAACCTAGAATTAGAGAGACACATTGTACCGAAGTTCTGTATCAGAGTGTAGGGAGAAGCTGTTGCCAGGAATTCTGTAGCCTATGAGCAGGTTTTCGCTATACGCGGGTTTTCGGAAACCTGAGTGTTGAAGATGCAGCTTATAGGAATTCTGTATCTTGAATGTAATGAGACACAGTTTACCAGAGTTCTGTATATTGGTATAGAGAGAAACTGTTTTCAAGAGTTCTGTAGCCTAGCAAGGGGCATACGCAGTAATTGGGATTTCTGTAATCTGAGTATAGGAGACGCCGTTTCTGGGAGCTCCGCTACCTGGATATGAGAGAAGCAGTTTATCGGAGTTCCCTATCCTTGTTGCACAGAGGAGCTGTTTCTAGGACTTCTGTATCCTGGAGTTAGGCATTCGCTATATGTGTAGTATTCTCTATGCTGAATGTAGCAGATGCAGCTTTTGGGAGTTCTATACCCTAAGTGCACAGAGATGCAGTTTCAGTAGCTCTGTATGTTGAATGTAGAGAGAAGCTGTTTCCAAGAGTTCTGTAGTCTGAGAGTAGGAAGACGATGTATATGGGATTCCTGTAGCCTGAGTGTAGCCGACGCAGCTTATGGGAGATCTGTAACCTAGAATTAGAGAGACACATTGTACCGAAGTTCTGATTCAGAGTGTAGGGAGAAGCTGTTGCCAGGAATTCTGTAGCCTATGAGCAGGTTTTCGCTATACGCGGGTTTTCGAAACCTGAGTGTGGCAGATGCAGCTTATAGGAATTCTGTATCTTGAATGTAGTGAGACACAGTTTACCAGAGTTCTGTATATTGGTATAGAGAGAAACTGTTTTCAAGAGTTCTGTAGCCTAGCAAGGGGCATACGCAGTAATTGGGATTTCTGTATCCTGAGTATAGGAGACGCCGTTTCTGGGAGCTCCTCTCCCTGGATATGAGAGAAGCAGTTTATCGGAGTTCCCTATCCTTGTTGCACAGAGCAGCTGTTTCCAGGACTTCTGTATCCTGGAGTTAGGCATTTGCTATATGTGGGTATTCTCTATGCTGAATATAGCAGATGCAGCTTTTGGGAGTTTTATACCCTAAGTGCACAGAGATGCAGTTTCCAGTAGTTCTGTATGTTGAATGTAGAGAGAAGCTGTTTCCAAGAGTTCTGTAGTCTAAGAGTAGGCATACGCTGTATGTGGGATTCCTGTAGCCTGAGTGTAGCCGACGCAGCTTATGGGAGATCTGTAACCTAGAATTAGAGAGACACATTGTACCGAAGTTCTGTATCAGAGTGTAGGGAGAAGCTGTTGCCAGGAATTCTGTAGCCTATGAGCAGGTTTTCGCTATACGCGGGTTTTCTGAAACCTGAGTGTGGTAGATGCAGCTTATAGGAATTCTGTATCTTGAATGTAGTGAAACACAGTTTACCAGAGTTCTGTATATTGGTATAGAGAGAAACTGTTTTCAAGAGTTCTGTAGCCTAGCAAGGGGCATACACAGTAATTGGGATTTCTGTATCCTGAGTATAGGAGACGCCGTTTATGGGAGCTCCGCTCCCTGGATATGAGAGAAGCAGTTTATCGGAGTTCCCTATCCTTGTTGCACAGAGGAGCTGTTTCCAGGAGTTCTGTATCCTGGAATTAGGCATTCGCTATATGTGGGTATTCTCTATGCTGAATGTAGCAGATGCAGCTTTCAGGAGTAATATACCCTAAGTGTAGAGAGATGCAGTTTCAGTAGTTCTGTATGTTGAATGTAGAGAGAAGCTGTTTCCAAGAGTTCTGTAGTCTGAGAGTAGGAAGACGATGTATATGGGATTCCTGTAGCCTGAGTGTAGCCGACGCAGCTTATGGGAGATCTGTAACCTAGAATTAGAGAGACACATTGTACCGAAGTTCTGTATCAGAGTGTAGGGAGAAGCTGTTGCCAGGAATTCTGTAGCCTATGAGCAGGTTTTCGCTATACGCGGGTTTTCGGAAACCTGAGTGTTGAAGATGCAGCTTATAGGAATTCTGTATCTTGAATGTAGTGAGACACAGTTTACCAGAGTTCTGTATATTGGTATAGAGAGAAACTGTTTTCAAGAGTTCTGTAGCCTAGCAAGGGGCATACGCAGTAATTGGGATTTCTGTAATCTGAGTATAGGAGACGCTGTTTCTGGGAGCTCCGCTCCCTGGATATGAGAGAAGCAGTTTATCGGAGTTCCCTATCCTTGTTGCACAGAGGAGCTGTTTCCAGGACTTCTGTATCCTGGAGTTAGGCATTCGCTATATGTGGGTATTCTCTATGCTGAATGTAGCAGATGCAGCTTTTGGGAGTTGTATACCGTAAGTGCACAGAGATGCAGTTTCCAGTAGTTCTGTATGTTGAATGTAGAGAGAAGCTGTTTCCAAGAGTTCTGTAGTCTAAGAGTAGGCATACGCTGTATGTGGGATTCCTGTAGCCTGAGTGTAGCCGACGCAGCTTATGGGAGATCTGTAACCTAGAATTAGAGAGACACATTGTACCGAAGTTCTGTATCAGAGTGTAGGGAGAAGCTGTTGCCAGGAATTCTGTAGCCTATGAGCAGGTTTTCGCTATACGCGGGTTTTCGGAAACCTGAGTGTTGAAGATGCAGCTTATAGGAATTCTGTATCTTGAATGTAATGAGACACAGTTTACCAGAGTTCTGTATATTGGTATAGAGAGAAACTGTTTTCAAGAGTTCTGTAGCCTAGCAAGGGGCATACGCAGTAATTGGGATTTCTGTAATCTGAGTATAGGAGACGCCGTTTCTGGGAGCTCCGCTACCTGGATATGAGAGAAGCAGTTTATCGGAGTTCCCTATCCTTGTTGCACAGAGGAGCTGTTTCTAGGACTTCTGTATCCTGGAGTTAGGCATTCGCTATATGTGTAGTATTCTCTATGCTGAATGTAGCAGATGCAGCTTTTGGGAGTTGTATACCGTAAGTGCACAGAGATGCAGTTTCAGTAGCTCTGTATGTTGAATGTAGAGAGAAGCTGTTTCCAAGAGTTCTGTAGTCTGAGAGTAGGAAGACGATGTATATGGGATTCCTGTAGCCTGAGTGTAGCCGACGCAGCTTATGGGAGATCTGTAACCTAGAATTAGAGAGACACATTGTACCGAAGTTCTGATTCAGAGTGTAGGGAGAAGCTGTTGCCAGGAATTCTGTAGCCTATGAGCAGGTTTTCGCTATACGCGGGTTTTCGAAACCTGAGTGTGGCAGATGCAGCTTATAGGAATTCTGTATCTTGAATGTAGTGAGACACAGTTTACCAGAGTTCTGTATATTGGTATAGAGAGAAACTGTTTTCAAGAGTTCTGTAGCCTAGCAAGGGGCATACGCAGTAATTGGGATTTCTGTATCCTGAGTATAGGAGACGCCGTTTCTGGGAGCTCCTCTCCCTGGATATGAGAGAAGCAGTTTATCGGAGTTCCCTATCCTTGTTGCACAGAGCAGCTGTTTCCAGGACTTCTGTATCCTGGAGTTAGGCATTTGCTATATGTGGGTATTCTCTATGCTGAATATAGCAGATGCAGCTTTTGGGAGTTTTATACCCTAAGTGCACAGAGATGCAGTTTCCAGTAGTTCTGTATGTTGAATGTAGAGAGAAGCTGTTTCCAAGAGTTCTGTAGTCTAAGAGTAGGCATACGCTGTATGTGGGATTCCTGTAGCCTGAGTGTAGCCGACGCAGCTTATGGGAGATCTGTAACCTAGAATTAGAGAGACACATTGTACCGAAGTTCTGTATCAGAGTGTAGGGAGAAGCTGTTGCCAGGAATTCTGTAGCCTATGAGCAGGTTTTCGCTATACGCGGGTTTTCTGAAACCTGAGTGTGGTAGATGCAGCTTATAGGAATTCTGTATCTTGAATGTAGTGAAACACAGTTTACCAGAGTTCTGTATATTGGTATAGAGAGAAACTGTTTTCAAGAGTTCTGTAGCCTAGCAAGGGGCATACACAGTAATTGGGATTTCTGTATCCTGAGTATAGGAGACGCCGTTTATGGGAGCTCCGCTCCCTGGATATGAGAGAAGCAGTTTATCGGAGTTCCCTATCCTTGTTGCACAGAGGAGCTGTTTCCAGGAGTTCTGTATCCTGGAATTAGGCATTCGCTATATGTGGGTATTCTCTATGCTGAATGTAGCAGATGCAGCTTTCAGGAGTAATATACCCTAAGTGTAGAGAGATGCAGTTTCAGTAGTTCTGTATGTTGAATGTAGAGAGAAGCTGTTTCCAAGAGTTCTGTAGTCTGAGAGTAGGAAGACGATGTATATGGGATTCCTGTAGCCTGAGTGTAGCCGACGCAGCTTATGGGAGATCTGTAACCTAGAATTAGTGAGACACATTGTACCGAAGTTCTGTATCAGAGTGTAGGGAGAAGCTGTTGCCAGGAATTCTGTAGCCTATGAGCAGGTTTTCGCTATACGCGGGTTTTCGGAAACCTGAGTGTTGAAGATGCAGCTTATAGGAATTCTGTATCTTGAATGTAGTGAGACACAGTTTACCAGAGTTCTGTATATTGGTATAGAGAGAAACTGTTTTCAAGAGTTCTGTAGCCTAGCAAGGGGCATACGCAGTAATTGGGATTTCTGTAATCTGAGTATAGGAGACGCTGTTTCTGGGAGCTCCGCTCCCTGGATATGAGAGAAGCAGTTTATCGGAGTTCCCTATCCTTGTTGCACAGAGGAGCTGTTTCCAGGACTTCTGTATCCTGGAGTTAGGCATTCGCTATATGTGGGTATTCTCTATGCTGAATGTAGCAGATGCAGCTTTTGGGAGTTGTATACCGTAAGTGCACAGAGATGCAGTTTCCAGTAGTTCTGTATGTTGAATGTAGAGAGAAGCTGTTTCCAAGAGTTCTGTAGTCTAAGAGTAGGCATACGCTGTATGTGGGATTCCTGTAGCCTGAGTGTAGCCGACGCAGCTTATGGGAGATCTGTAACCTAGAATTAGAGAGACACATTGTACCGAAGTTCTGTATCAGAGTGTAGGGAGAAGCTGTTGCCAGGAATTCTGTAGCCTATGAGCAGGTTTTCGCTATACGCGGGTTTTCGGAAACCTGAGTGTTGAAGATGCAGCTTATAGGAATTCTGTATCTTGAATGTAATGAGACACAGTTTACCAGAGTTCTGTATATTGGTATAGAGAGAAACTGTTTTCAAGAGTTCTGTAGCCTAGCAAGGGGCATACGCAGTAATTGGGATTTCTGTAATCTGAGTATAGGAGACGCCGTTTCTGGGAGCTCCGCTACCTGGATATGAGAGAAGCAGTTTATCGGAGTTCCCTATCCTTGTTGCACAGAGGAGCTGTTTCTAGGACTTCTGTATCCTGGAGTTAGGCATTCGCTATATGTGTAGTATTCTCTATGCTGAATGTAGCAGATGCAGCTTTTGGGAGTTCTATACCCTAAGTGCACAGAGATGCAGTTTCAGTAGCTCTGTATGTTGAATGTAGAGAGAAGCTGTTTCCAAGAGTTCTGTAGTCTGAGAGTAGGAAGACGATGTATATGGGATTCCTGTAGCCTGAGTGTAGCCGACGCAGCTTATGGGAGATCTGTAACCTAGAATTAGAGAGACACATTGTACCGAAGTTCTGATTCAGAGTGTAGGGAGAAGCTGTTGCCAGGAATTCTGTAGCCTATGAGCAGGTTTTCGCTATACGCGGGTTTTCGAAACCTGAGTGTGGCAGATGCAGCTTATAGGAATTCTGTATCTTGAATGTAGTGAGACACAGTTTACCAGAGTTCTGTATATTGGTATAGAGAGAAACTGTTTTCAAGAGTTCTGTAGCCTAGCAAGGGGCATACGCAGTAATTGGGATTTCTGTATCCTGAGTATAGGAGACGCCGTTTCTGGGAGCTCCTCTCCCTGGATATGAGAGAAGCAGTTTATCAGAGTTCCCTATCCTTGTTGCACAGAGCAGCTGTTTCCAGGACTTCTGTATCCTGGAGTTAGGCATTTGCTATATGTGGGTATTCTCTATGCTGAATATAGCAGATGCAGCTTTTGGGAGTTTTATACCCTAAGTGCACAGAGATGCAGTTTCCAGTAGTTCTGTATGTTGAATGTAGAGAGAAGCTGTTTCCAAGAGTTCTGTAGTCTAAGAGTAGGCATACGCTGTATGTGGGATTCCTGTAGCCTGAGTGTAGCCGACGCAGCTTATGGGAGATCTGTAACCTAGAATTAGAGAGACACATTGTACCGAAGTTCTGTATCAGAGTGTAGGGAGAAGCTGTTGCCAGGAATTCTGTAGCCTATGAGCAGGTTTTCGCTATACGCGGGTTTTCTGAAACCTGAGTGTGGTAGATGCAGCTTATAGGAATTCTGTATCTTGAATGTAGTGAAACACAGTTTACCAGAGTTCTGTATATTGGTATAGAGAGAAACTGTTTTCAAGAGTTCTGTAGCCTAGCAAGGGGCATACACAGTAATTGGGATTTCTGTATCCTGAGTATAGGAGACGCCGTTTATGGGAGCTCCGCTCCCTGGATATGAGAGAAGCAGTTTATCGGAGTTCCCTATCCTTGTTGCACAGAGGAGCTGTTTCCAGGAGTTCTGTATCCTGGAATTAGGCATTCGCTATATGTGGGTATTCTCTATGCTGAATGTAGCAGATGCAGCTTTCAGGAGTAATATACCCTAAGTGTAGAGAGATGCAGTTTCAGTAGTTCTGTATGTTGAATGTAGAGAGAAGCTGTTTCCAAGAGTTCTGTAGTCTGAGAGTAGGAAGACGATGTATATGGGATTCCTGTAGCCTGAGTGTAGCCGACGCAGCTTATGGGAGATCTGTAACCTAGAATTAGTGAGACACATTGTACCGAAGTTCTGTATCAGAGTGTAGGGAGAAGCTGTTTCCAGGAATTCTGTAGCCTATGAGCAGGTTTTCGCTATACGCGGGTTTTCCGAAACCTGAGTGTGGTAGATGCAGCTTATAGGAATTCTGTATCTTGAATGTAGTGAGACACAGTTTACCAGAGTTCTGTATATTGGTATAGAGAGAAACTGTTTTCAAGAGTTCTGTAGCCTAGCAAGGGGCATACGCAGTAATTGGGATTTCTGTATCCTGAGTATAGGAGACGCCGTTTCTGGGAGCTCCGCTACCTGGATATGAGAGAAGCAGTTTATCGGAGTTCCCTATCCTTGTTGCACAGAGGAGCTGTTTCCAGGACTTCTGTATCCTGGAGTTAGGCATTCGCTATATGTGGGTATTCTCTATGCTGAATGTAGCAGATGCAGCTTTTGGGAGTTGTATACCGTAAGTGCACAGAGATGCAGTTTCCAGTAGTTCTGTATGTTGAATTTAGAGAGAAGCTGTTTCCAAGAGTTCTGTAGTCTAAGAGTAGGCATACGCTGTATGTGGGATTCCTGTAGCCTGAGTGTAGCCGACGCAGCTTATGGGAGATCTGTAACCTAGAATTAGAGAGACACATTGTACCGAAGTTCTGTATCAGAGTGTAGGGAGAAGCTGTTGCCAGGAATTCTGTAGCCTATGAGCAGGTTTTCGCTATACGCGGGTTTTCGGAAACCTGAGTGTTGAAGATGCAGCTTATAGGAATTCTGTATCTTGAATGTAATGAGACACAGTTTACCAGAGTTCTGTATATTGGTATAGAGAGAAACTGTTTTCAAGAGTTCTGTAGCCTAGCAAGGGGCATACGCAGTAATTGGGATTTCTGTAATCTGAGTATAGGAGACGCCGTTTCTGGGAGCTCCGCTACCTGGATATGAGAGAAGCAGTTTATCGGAGTTCCCTATCCTTGTTGCACAGAGGAGCTGTTTCTAGGACTTCTGTATCCTGGAGTTAGGCATTCGCTATATGTGTAGTATTCTCTATGCTGAATGTAGCAGATGCAGCTTTTGGGAGTTCTATACCCTAAGTGCACAGAGATGCAGTTTCAGTAGCTCTGTATGTTGAATGTAGAGAGAAGCTGTTTCCAAGAGTTCTGTAGTCTGAGAGTAGGAAGACGATGTATATGGGATTCCTGTAGCCTGAGTGTAGCCGACGCAGCTTATGGGAGATCTGTAACCTAGAATTAGAGAGACACATTGTACCGAAGTTCTGATTCAGAGTGTAGGGAGAAGCTGTTGCCAGGAATTCTGTAGCCTATGAGCAGGTTTTCGCTATACGCGGGTTTTCGAAACCTGAGTGTGGCAGATGCAGCTTATAGGAATTCTGTATCTTGAATGTAGTGAGACACAGTTTACCAGAGTTCTGTATATTGGTATAGAGAGAAACTGTTTTCAAGAGTTCTGTAGCCTAGCAAGGGGCATACGCAGTAATTGGGATTTCTGTATCCTGAGTATAGGAGACGCCGTTTCTGGGAGCTCCGCTCCCTGGATATGAGAGAAGCAGTTTATCGGAGTTCCCTATCCTTGTTGCACAGAGCAGCTGTTTCCAGGACTTCTGTATCCTGGAATTAGGCATTCGCTATATGTGGGTATTCTCTATGCTGAATGTAGCAGATGCAGCTTTCAGGAGTAATATACCCTAAGTGTAGAGAGATGCAGTTTCAGTAGTTCTGTATGTTGAATGTAGAGAGAAGCTGTTTCCAAGAGTTCTGTAGTCTGAGAGTAGGAAGACGATGTATATGGGATTCCTGTAGCCTGAGTGTAGCCGACGCAGCTTATGGGAGATCTGTAACCTAGAATTAGTGAGACACATTGTACCGAAGTTCTGTATCAGAGTGTAGGGAGAAGCTGTTGCCAGGAATTCTGTAGCCTATGAGCAGGTTTTCGCTATACGCGGGTTTTCTGAAACCTGAGTGTGGTAGATGCAGCTTATAGGAATTCTGTATCTTGAATGTAGTGAGACACAGTTTACCAGAGTTCTGTATATTGGTATAGAGAGAAACTGTTTTCAAGAGTTCTGTAGCCTAGCAAGGGGCATACGCAGTAATTGGGATTTCTGTAATCTGAGTATAGGAGACGCTGTTTCTGGGAGCTCCGCTCCCTGGATATGAGAGAAGCAGTTTATCGGAGTTCCCTATCCTTGTTGCACAGAGGAGCTGTTTCCAGGACTTCTGTATCCTGGAGTTAGGCATTCGCTATATGTGGGTATTCTTTATGCTGAATGTAGCAGATGCAGCTTTTGGGAGTTGTATACCGTAAGTGCACAGAGATGCAGTTTCCAGTAGTTCTGTATGTTGAATGTAGAGAGAAGCTGTTTCCAAGAGTTCTGTAGTCTAAGAGTAGGCATACGCTGTATGTGGGATTCCTGTAGCCTGAGTGTAGCCGACGCAGCTTATAGGAGATCTGTAACCTAGAATTAGAGAGACACATTGTACCGAAGTTCTGTATCAGAGTGTAGGGAGAAGCTGTTGCCAGGAATTCTGTAGCCTATGAGCAGGTTTTCGCTATACGCGGGTTTTCGGAAACCTGAGTGTTGAAGATGCAGCTTATAGGAATTCTGTATCTTGAATGTAATGAGACACAGTTTACCAGAGTTCTGTATATTGGTATAGAAAGAAACTGTTTTCAAGAGTTCTGTAGCCTAGCAAGGGGCATACGCAGTAATTGGGATTTCTGTAATCTGAGTATAGGAGACGCCGTTTCTGGGAGCTCCGCTCCCTGGATATGAGAGAAGCAGTTTATCGGAGTTCCCTATCCTTGTTGCACAGAGGAGCTGTTTCCAGGACTTCTGTATCCTGGAGTTAGGCATTCGCTATATGTGTAGTATTCCCTATGCTGAATGTAGCAGATGCAGCTTTTGGGAGTTCTATACCCTAAGTGCACAGAGATGCAGTTTCAGTAGCTCTGTATGTTGAATGTAGAGAGAAGCTGTTTCCAAGAGTTCTGTAGTCTGAGAGTAGGAAGACGATGTATATGGGATTCCTGTAGCCTGAGTGTAGCCGACGCAGCTTATGGGAGATCTGTAACCTAGAATTAGAGAGACACATTGTACCGAAGTTCTGATTCAGAGTGTAGGGAGAAGCTGTTGCCAGGAATTCTGTAGCCTATGAGCAGGTTTTCGCTATACGCAGGTTTTCGAAACCTGAGTGTGGCAGATGCAGCTTATAGGAATTCTGTATCTTGAATGTAGTGAGACACAGTTTACCAGAGTTCTGTATATTGGTATAGAGAGAAACTGTTTTCAAGAGTTCTGTAGCCTAGCAAGGGGCATACGCAGTAATTGGGATTTCTGTATCCTGAGTATAGGAGACGCCGTTTCTGGGAGCTCCGCTACCTGGATATGAGAGAAGCAGTTTATCGGAGTTCCCTATCCTTGTTGCACAGAGGAGCTGTTTCCAGGAGTTCTGTATCCAGGAGTTAGGCATTCGCTATATGTGGGTATTCTCTATGCTGAATGTAGCAGATGCAGCTTTCGGGATAATATACCCTAAGTGTAGAGAGATGCAGTTTCAGTAGTTCTGTATGTTGAATGTAGAGAGAAGCTGTTTCCAAGAGTTCTGTAGTCTGAGAGTAGGTATACGCTGTATATGGGATTCCTGTAGCCTGAGTGTAGCCGACGCAGCTTATGGGAGATCTGTAACCTAGAATTAGAGAGACACATTGTACCGAAGTTCTGATTCAGAGTGTAGGGAGAAGCTGTTGCCAGGAATTCTGTAGCCTATGAGCAGGTTTTCGCTATACGCGGGTTTTCTGAAACCTGAGTGTGGTAGATGCAGCTTATAGGAATTCTGTATCTTGAATGTAGTGAAACACAGTTTACCAGAGTTCTGTATATTGGTATAGAGAGAAACTGTTTTCAAGAGTTCTGTAGCCTAGCAAGGGGCATACACAGCAATTGGGATTTCTGTATCCTGAGTATAGGAGACGCCGTTTATGGGAGCTCCGCTCCCTGGATATGAGAGAAGCAGTTTATCGAAGTTCTCTATCCTTGTTGCACAGAGGAGCTGTTTCCAGGAGTTCTGTATCCTGGAATTAGGCATTCGCTATATGTGGGTATTCTCTATGCTGAATGTAGCAGATGCAGCTTTCAGGAGTAATATACCCTAAGTGTAGAGAGATGCAGTTTCAGTAGTTCTGTATGTTGAATGTAGAGAGAAGCTGTTTCCAAGAGTTCTGTAGTCTGAGAGTAGGAAGACGATGTATATGGGATTCCTGTAGCCTGAGTGTAGCCGACGCAGCTTATGGGAGATCTGTAACCTAGAATTAGTGAGACACATTGTACCGAAGTTCTGTATCAGAGTGTAGGGAGAAGCTGTTGCCAGGAATTCTGTAGCCTATGAGCAGGTTTTCGCTATACGCGGGTTTTCCGAAACCTGAGTGTGGTAGATGCAGCTTATAGGAATTCTGTATCTTGAATGTAGTGAGACACAGTTTACCAGAGTTCTGTATATTGGTATAGAGAGAAACTGTTTTCAAGAGTTCTGTAGCCTAGCAAGGGGCATACGCAGTAATTGGGATTTCTGTAATCTGAGTATAGGAGACGCTGTTTCTGGGAGCTCCGCTCCCTGGATATGAGAGAAGCAGTTTATCGGAGTTCCCTATCCTTGTTGCACAGAGGAGCTGTTTCCAGGACTTCTGTATCCTGGAGTTAGGCATTCGCTATATGTGGGTATTCTCTATGCTGAATGTAGCAGATGCAGCTTTTGGGAGTTGTATACCGTAAGTGCACAGAGATGCAGTTTCCAGTAGTTCTGTATGTTGAATGTAGAGAGAAGCTGTTTCCAAGAGTTCTGTAGTCTAAGAGTAGGCATACGCTGTATGTGGGATTCCTGTAGCCTGAGTGTAGCCGACGCTGCTTATGGGAGATCTGTAACCTAGAATTAGAGAGACACATTGTACCGAAGTTCTGTATCAGAGTGTAGGGAGAAGCTGTTGCCAGGAATTCTGTAGCCTATGAGCAGGTTTTCGCTATACGCGGGTTTTCGGAAACCTGAGTGTTGAAGATGCAGCTTATAGGAATTCTGTATCTTGAATGTAATGAGACACAGTTTACCAGAGTTCTGTATATTGGTATAGAAAGAAACTGTTTTCAAGAGTTCTGTAGCCTAGCAAGGGGCATACGCAGTAATTGGGATTTCTGTAATCTGAGTATAGGAGACGCCGTTTCTGGGAGCTCCGCTACCTGGATATGAGAGAAGCAGTTTATCGGAGTTCCCTATCCTTGTTGCACAGTGGAGCTGTTTCTAGGACTTCTGTATCCTGGAGTTAGGCATTCGCTATATGTGTAGTATTCTCTATGCTGAATGTAGCAGATGCAGCTTTTGGGAGTTCTATACCCTAAGTGCACAGAGATGCAGTTTCATTAGCTCTGTATGTTGAATGTAGAGAGAAGCTGTTTCCAAGAGTTCTGTAGTCTGAGAGTAGGAAGACGATGTATATGGGATTCCTGTAGCCTGAGTTTAGCCGACGCAGCCTATGGGAGATCTGTAACCTAGAATTAGAGAGACACATTGTACCGAAGTTCTGATTCAGAGTGTAGGGAGAAGCTGTTGCCAGGAATTCTGTAGCCTATGAGCAGGTTTTCGCTATACGCGGGTTTTCGAAACCTGAGTGTGGCAGATGCAGCTTATAGGAATTCTGTATCTTGAATGTAGTGAGACACAGTTTACCAGAGTTCTGTATATTGGTATAGAGAGAAACTGTTTTCAAGAGTTCTGTAGCCTAGCAAGGGGCATACGCAGTAATTGGGATTTCTGTATCCTGAGTATAGGAGACGCCGTTTCTGGGAGCTCCGCTCCCTGGATATGAGAGAAGCAGTTTATCGGAGTTCCCTATCCTTGTTGCACAGAGGAGCTGTTTCCAGGAGTTCTGTATCCAGGAGTTAGGCATTCGCTATATGTGGGTATTCTCTATGCTGAATGTAGCAGATGCAGCTTTCGGGATAATATACCCTAAGTGTAGAGAGATGCAGTTTCAGTAGTTCTGTATGTTGAATGTAGAGAGAAGCTGTTTCCAAGAGTTCTGTAGTCTGAGAGTAGGAATACGCTGTATATGGGATTCCTGTAGCCTGAGTGTAGCCGACGCAGCTTATGGGAGATCTGTAACCTAGAATTAGTGAGACACATTGTACCGAAGTTCTGTATCAGAGTGTAGGGAGAAGCTGTTGCCAGGAATTCTGTAGCCTATGAGCAGGTTTTCGCTATACGCGGGTTTTCCGAAACCTGAGTGTGGTAGATGCAGCTTATAGGAATTCTGTATCTTGAATGTAGTGAAACACAGTTTACCAGAGTTCTGTATATTGGTATAGAGAGAAACTGTTTTCAAGAGTTCTGTAGCCTAGCAAGGGGCATACGCAGTAATTGGGATTTCTGTATCCTGAGTATAGGAGACGCCGTTTCTGGGAGCTCCTCTCCCTGGATATGAGAGAAGCAGTTTATCGGAGTTCCCTATCCTTGTTGCACAGAGGAGCTGTTTCCAGGAGTTCTGTATCCTGGAGTTAGGCATTTGCTATATGTGGGTATTCTCTATGCTGAATGTAGCAGATGCAGCTTTTGGGAGTTGTATACCCTAAGTGCACAGAGATGCAGTTTCCAGTAGTTCTGTATGTTGAATGTAGAGAGAAGCTGTTTCCAAGAGTTCTGTAGTCTAAGAGTAGGCATACGCTGTATGTGGGATTCCTGTAGCCTGAGTGTAGCCGACGCAGCTTATGGGAGATCTGTAACCTAGAATTAGAGAGACACATTGTACCGAAGTTCTGATTCAGAGTGTAGGGAGAAGCTGTTGCCAGGAATTCTGTAGCCTATGAGCAGGTTTTCGCTATACGCGGGTTTTCCGAAACCTGAGTGTGGTAGATGCAGCTTATAGGAATTCTGTATCTTGAATGTAGTGAAACACAGTTTACCAGAGTTCTGTATATTGGTATAGAGAGAAACTGTTTTCAAGAGTTCTGTAGCCTAGCAAGGGGCATACGCAGTAATTGGGATTTCTGTATCCTGAGTATAGGAGACGCCGTTTATGGGAGCTCCGCTCCCTGGATATGAGAGAAGCAGTTTATCGGAGTTCCCTATCCTTGTTGCACTGAGGAGCTGTTTCTAGGACTTCTGTATCCTGGAGTTAGGCATTTGCTATATGTGGGTATTCTCTATGCTGAATGTAGCAGATGCAGCTTTTGGGAGTTCTATACCCTAAGTGCAGAGATGCAGTTTCAGTAGTTCTGTATGTTGAATGTAGAGAGAAGCTGTTTCCAAGAGTTCTGTAGTCTGAGAGTAGGAAGACGATGTATATGGGATTCCTGTAGCCTGAGTGTAGCCGACGCAGCTTATGGGAGATCTGTAACCTAGAATTAGAGAGACACATTGTACCGAAGTTCTGATTCAGAGTGTAGGGAGAAGCTGTTGCCAGGAATTCTGTAGCCTATGAGCAGGTTTTCGCTATACGCGGGTTTTCGAAACCTGAGTGTGGCAGATGCAGCTTATAGGAATTCTGTATCTTGAATGTAGTGAGACACAGTTTACCTGAGTTCTGTATATTGGTATAGAGAGAAACTGTATTCAAGAGTTCTGTAGCCTAGCAAGGGGCATACGCAGTAATTGGGATTTCTGTATCCTGAGTATAGGAGACGCCGTTTCTGGGAGCTCCGCTCCCTGGATATGAGAGAAGCAGTTTATCGGAGTTCCCTATCCTTGTTGCACAGAGGAGCTGTTTCCAGGAGTTCTGTAGTCTAAGAGTAGGCATACGCTGTATGTGGGATTCCTGTAGCCTGAGTGCAGCCGACGCAATTTATGGGAGATCTGTAACCTAGAATTAGAGAGACACATTGTACCGAAATTCTGTATCAGAGTGTAGGGAGAAGCTGTTGCCAGGAATTCTGTAGCCTATGAGCAGGTTTTCGCTATACGCGGGTTTTCGGAAACCTGAGTGTTGAAGATGCAGCTTATAGGAATTCTGTATCTTGAATGTAATGAGACACAGTTTACCAGAGTTCTGTATATTGGTATAGAGAGAAACTGTTTTCAAGAGTTCTGTAGCCTAGCAAGGGGCATACGCAGTAATTGGGATTTCTGTAATCTGAGTATAGGAGACGCCGTTTCTGGGAGCTCCGCTACCTGGATATGAGAGAAGCAGTTTATCGGAGTTCCCTATCCTTGTTGCACAGAGGAGCTGTTTCTAGGACTTCTGTATCCTGGAGTTAGGCATTCGCTATATGTGTAGTATTCTCTATGCTGAATGTAGCAGATGCAGCTTTTGGGAGTTCTATACCCTAAGTGCACAGAGATGCAGTTTCAGTAGCTCTGTATGTTGAATGTAGAGAGAAGCTGTTTCCAAGAGTTCTGTAGTCTGAGAGTAGGAAGACGATGTATATGGGATTCCTGTAGCCTGAGTGTAGCCGACGCAGCTTATGGGAGATCTGTAACCTAGAATTAGAGAGACACATTGTACCGAAGTTCTGATTCAGAGTGTAGGGAGAAGCTGTTGCCAGGAATTCTGTAGCCTATAGCAGGTTTTCGCTATACGCGGGTTTTCCGAAACCTGAGTGTGGTAGATGCAGCTTATAGGAATTCTGTATCTTGAATGTAGTGAAACACAGTTTACCAGAGTTCTGTATATTGGTATAGAGAGAAACTGTTTTCAAGAGTTCTGTAGCCTAGCAAGGGGCATACGCAGTAATTGGGATTTCTGTATCCTGAGTATAGGAGACGCCGTTTCTGGGAGCTCCGCTCCCTGGATATGAGAGAAGCAGTTTATCGGAGTTCCCTATCCTTGTTGCACAGAGGAGCTGTTTCCAGGAGTTCTGTATCCTGGAATTAGGCATTCGCTATATGTGGGTATTCTCTATGCTGAATGTAGCAGATGCAGCTTTCGGTAGTAGTATACCCTAAGTGTAGAGAGATGCGGTTTCAGTAGTTCTGTATGTTGAATGTAGAGAGAAGCTGTTTCCAGGAGTTCTGTTGTCTGAGAGTAGGAATACGCTCTATATGGGATTCCTGTAGCCTGAGTGTAGCCAACGCAGCTTATGGGAGATCTGTAACCTAGAATTAGTGAGACACATTGTACCGAAGTTCTGTATCATCAGAGTGTAGGGAGAAGCTGTTGCCAGGAATTCTGTAGCCTATGAGCAGGTTTTCGCTATACGCGGGTTTTCCGAAACCTGAGTGTGGCAGATGCAGCTTATAGGAATTCTGTATCTTGAATGTAATGAGACACAGTTTACCAGAGTTCTGTATATTGGTATAGAGAGAAACTGTTTTCAAGAGTTCTGTAGCCTAGCAAGGGGCATACGCAGTAATTGGGATTTCTGTATCCTGAGTATAGGAGACGCCGTTTCTGGGAGCTCCTCTCCCTGGATATGAGAGAAGCAGTTTATCGGAGTTCCCTATCCTTGTTGCACAGAGGAGCTGTTTCCAGGAGTTCTGTATCCTGGAGTTAGGCATTTGCTATATGTGGGTATTCTCTATGCTGAATGTAGCAGATGCAGCTTTTGGGAGTTGTATACCGTAAGTGCACAGAGATGCAGTTTCCAGTAGTTCTGTATGTTGAATGTAGAGAGAAGCTGTTTCCAAGAGTTCTGTAGTCTAAGAGTAGGCATACGCTGTATGTGGGATTCCTGTAGCCTGAGTGTAGCCGACGCAGCTTATGGGAGATCTGTAACCTAGAATTAGAGAGACACATTGTACCGAAGTTCTGATTCAGAGTGTAGGGAGAAGCTGTTGCCAGGAATTCTGTAGCCTATGAGCAGGTTTTCGCTATACGCGGGTTTTCCGAAACCTGAGTGTGGTAGATGCAGCTTATAGGAATTCTGTATCTTGAATGTAGTGAAACACAGTTTACCAGAGTTCTGTATATTGGTATAGAGAGAAACTGTTTTCAAGAGTTCTGTAGCCTAGCAAGGGGCATACGCAGTAATTGGGATTTCTGTATCCTGAGTATAGGAGACGCCGTTTCTGGGAGCTCCTCTCCCTGGATATGAGAGAAGCAGTTTATCGGAGTTCCCTATCCTTGTTGCACAGAGGAGCTGTTTCCAGGAGTTCTGTATCCTGGAGTTAGGCATTTGCTATATGTGGGTATTCTCTATGCTGAATGTAGCAGATGCAGCTTTTGGGAGTTGTATACCGTAAGTGCACAGAGATGCAGTTTCCAGTAGTTCTGTATGTTGAATGTAGAGAGAAGCTGTTTCCAAGAGTTCTGTAGTCTAAGAGTAGGCATACGCTGTATGTGGGATTCCTGTAGCCTGAGTGTAGCCGACGCAGCTTATGGGAGATCTGTAACCTAGAATTAGAGAGACACATTGTACCGAAGTTCTGATTCAGAGTGTAGGGAGAAGCTGTTGCCAGGAATTCTGTAGCCTATGAGCAGGTTTTCGCTATACGCGGGTTTTCCGAAACCTGAGTGTGGTAGATGCAGCTTATAGGAATTCTGTATCTTGAATGTAGTGAAACACAGTTTACCAGAGTTCTGTATATTGGTATAGAGAGAAACTGTTTTCAAGAGTTCTGTAGCCTAGCAAGGGGCATACGCAGTAATTGGGATTTCTGTAATCTGAGTATAGGAGACGCCGTTTCTGGGAGCTCCGCTACCTGGATATGAGAGAAGCAGTTTATCAGAGTTCCCTATACTTGTTGCACTGAGGAGCTGTTTCTAGGACTTCTGTATCCTGGAGTTAGGCATTTGCTATATGTGGGTATTCTCTATGCTGAATGTAGCAGATGCAGCTTTTGGGAGTTCTATACCCTAAGTGCAGAGATGCAGTTTCAGTAGTTCTGTATGTTGAATGTAGAGAGAAGCTGTTTCCAAGAGTTCTGTAGTCTGAGAGTAGGAAGACTATGTATATGGGATTCCTGTAGCCTGAGTGTAGCCGACGCAGCTTATGGGAGATCTGTAACCTAGAATTAGAGAGACACATTGTACCGAAGTTCTGATTCAGAGTGTAGGGAGAAGCTGTTGCCAGGAATTCTGTAGCCTATGAGCAGGTTTTCGCTATACGCGGGTTTTCGAAACCTGAGTGTGGCAGATGCAGCTTATAGGAATTCTGTATCTTGAATGTAGTGAGACACAGTTTACCTGAGTTCTGTATATTGGTATAGAGAGAAACTGTATTCAAGAGTTCTGTAGCCTAGCAAGGGGCATACGCAGTAATTGGGATTTCTGTATCCTGAGTATAGGAGACGCCGTTTCTGGGAGCTCCGCTCCCTGGATATGAGAGAAGCAGTTTATCGGAGTTCCCTATCCTTGTTGCACAGAGGAGCAGTTTCCAGGAGTTCTGTATCCTGGAATTAGGCATTCGCTATATGTGGGTATTCTCTCTGCTGAATGTAGCAGATGCAGCTTTCGGGAGTAATATACCCTAAGTGTAGAGAGATGCAGTTTCAGTAGTTCTGTATGTTGAATGTAGAGAGAAGCTGTTTCCAAGAGTTCTGTAGTCTGAGAGTAGGAAGACGATGTATATGGTATTCCTGTAGCCTGCGTGTAGCCAACGCAGCTTATGGGAGATCTGTAACCTAGAATTAGACAGACACTTTGTACCGAAGTTCTGATTCAGAGTGTAGGGAGAAGCTGTTGCCAGGAATTCTGTAACCTATGAGCAGGTTTTCGCTATACGCTGGTTTTCCGAAACCTGAGTGTGGTAGATGCAGCTTATAGGAATTCTGTATCTTGAATGTAGTGAGACACAGTTTACCAGAGTTCTGTATATTGGTATAGAGAGAAACTGTTTTCAAGAGTTCTGTAGCCTAGCAAGGGGCATACGCAGTAATTGGGATTTCTGTATCCTGAGTATAGGAGACGCCGTTTCTGGGAGCTCCGCTACCTGGATATGAGAGAAGCAGTTTATCGGAGTTCCCTATCCTTGAGCACAGAGGAGCTGTTTCCAGGAGTTCCGTATCCTGGAGTTAGGCATTCGCTATATGTGGGTATTCTCTATGCTGAATGTAGCAGATGCAGCTTTCGGGAGTAATATACCCTAAGTGTAGAGAGATGCAGTTTCAGAAGTTCTGTATGTTGAATGTAGAGAGAAGCTGTTTCCAAGAGTTCTGTAGTCTGAGAGTAGGAATACGCTGTATATGGGATTCCTGTAGCCTGAGTGTAGCCGACGCAGCGTATGGGAGATCTGTAACCTAGAATTAGTGAGACACATTGTACCGAAGTTCTGATTCAGAGTGTAGGGAGAAGCTGTTTCCAGGAATTCTGTAGCCTATGAGCAGGTTTTCGCTATACGCGGGTTTTCCGAAACCTGAGTGTGGCAGATGCAGCTTATAGGAATTCTGTATCTTGAATGTAGTGAGACACAGTTTACCAGAGTTCTGTATATTGGTATAGAGAGAAACTGTTTTCAAGAGTTCTGTAGCCTAGCAAGGGGCATACGCAGTAATTGGGATTTCTGTATCCTGAGTATAGGAGACGCCGTTTCTGGGAGCTCCGCTACCTGGATATGAGAGAAGCAGTTTATCGGAGTTCCCTATCCTTGTTGAACAGAGGAGCTGTTTCCAGGAGTTCTGTATCCAGGAGTTAGGCATTCGCTATATGTGGGTATTCTCTATGCTGAATGTAGCAGATGCAGCTTTCGGGATAATATACCCTAAGTGAAGAGAGATGCAGTTTCAGTAGTTCTGTATGTTGAATGTAGAGAGAAGCTGTTTCCAAGAGTTCTGTAGTCTGAGAGTAGGAATACGCTGTATATGGGATTCCTGTAGCCTGAGTGTAGCCGACGCAGCTTATGGGAGATCTGTAACCTAGAATTAGAGAGACACATTGTACCGAAGTTCTGTATCAGAGTGTAGGGAGAAGCTGTTGCCAGGAATTCTGTAGCCTATGAGCAGGTTTTCGCTATACGCGGGTTTTCCGAAACCTGAGTGTGGTAGATGCAGCTTATAGGAATTCTGTATCTTGAATGTAGTGAAACACAGTTTACCAGAGTTCTGTATATTGGTATAGAGAGAAACTGTTTTCAAGAGTTCTGTAGCCTAGCAAGGGGCATACGCAGTAATTGGGATTTCTGTATCCTGAGTATAGGAGACGCCGTTTCTGGGAGCTCCTCTCCCTGGATATGAGAGAAGCAGTTTATCGGAGTTCCCTATCCTTGTTGCACAGAGGAGCTGTTTCCAGGAGTTCTGTATCCTGGAGTTAGGCATTTGCTATATGTGGGTATTCTCTATGCTGAATGTAGCAGATGCAGCTTTTGGGAGTTGTATACCGTAAGTGCACAGAGATGCAGTTTCCAGTAGTTCTGTATGTTGAATGTAGAGAGAAGCTGTTTCCAAGAGTTCTGTAGTCTAAGAGTAGGCATACGCTGTATGTGGGATTCCTGTAGCCTGAGTGTAGCCGACGCAGCTTATGGGAGATCTGTAACCTAGAATTAGAGAGACACATTGTACCGAAGTTCTGATTCAGAGTGTAGGGAGAAGCTGTTGCCAGGAATTCTGTAGCCTATGAGCAGGTTTTCGCTATACGCGGGTTTTCCGAAACCTGAGTGTGGTAGATGCAGCTTATAGGAATTCTGTATCTTGAATGTAGTGAAACACAGTTTACCAGAGTTCTGTATATTGGTATAGAGAGAAACTGTTTTCAAGAGTTCTGTAGCCTAGCAAGGGGCATACGCAGTAATTGGGATTTCTGTATCCTGAGTATAGGAGACGCCGTTTATGGGAGCTCCGCTCCCTGGATATGAGAGAAGCAGTTTATCGGAGTTCCCTATCCTTGTTGCACTGAGGAGCTGTTTCTAGGACTTCTGTATCCTGGAGTTAGGCATTTGCTATATGTGGGTATTCTCTATGCTGAATGTAGCAGATGCAGCTTTTGGGAGTTCTATACCCTAAGTGCAGAGATGCAGTTTCAGTAGTTCTGTATGTTGAATGTAGAGAGAAGCTGTTTCCAAGAGTTCTGTAGTCTGAGAGTAGGAAGACGATGTATATGGGATTCCTGTAGCCTGAGTGTAGCCGACGCAGCTTATGGGAGATCTGTAACCTAGAATTAGAGAGACACATTGTACCGAAGTTCTGATTCAGAGTGTAGGGAGAAGCTGTTGCCAGGAATTCTGTAGCCTATGAGCAGGTTTTCGCTATACGCGGGTTTTCGAAACCTGAGTGTGGCAGATGCAGCTTATAGGAATTCTGTATCTTGAATGTAGTGAGACACAGTTTACCTGAGTTCTGTATATTGGTATAGAGAGAAACTGTATTCAAGAGTTCTGTAGCCTAGCAAGGGGCATACGCAGTAATTGGGATTTCTGTATCCTGAGTATAGGAGACGCCGTTTCTGGGAGCTCCGCTCCCTGGATATGAGAGAAGCAGTTTATCGGAGTTCCCTATCCTTGTTGCACAGAGGAGCTGTTTCCAGGAGTTCTGTAGTCTAAGAGTAGGCATACGCTGTATGTGGGATTCCTGTAGCCTGAGTGCAGCCGACGCAATTTATGGGAGATCTGTAACCTAGAATTAGAGAGACAGATTGTACCGAAATTCTGTATCAGAGTGTAGGGAGAAGCTGTTGCCAGGAATTCTGTAGCCTATGAGCAGGTTTTCGCTATACGCGGGTTTTCGGAAACCTGAGTGTTGAAGATGCAGCTTATAGGAATTCTGTATCTTGAATGTAATGAGACACAGTTTACCAGAGTTCTGTATATTGGTATAGAGAGAAACTGTTTTCAAGAGTTCTGTAGCCTAGCAAGGGGCATACGCAGTAATTGGGATTTCTGTAATCTGAGTATAGGAGACGCCGTTTCTGGGAGCTCCGCTACCTGGATATGAGAGAAGCAGTTTATCGGAGTTCCCTATCCTTGTTGCACAGAGGAGCTGTTTCTAGGACTTCTGTATCCTGGAGTTAGGCATTCGCTATATGTGTAGTATTCTCTATGCTGAATGTAGCAGATGCAGCTTTTGGGAGTTCTATACCCTAAGTGCACAGAGATGCAGTTTCAGTAGCTCTGTATGTTGAATGTAGAGAGAAGCTGTTTCCAAGAGTTCTGTAGTCTGAGAGTAGGAAGACGATGTATATGGGATTCCTGTAGCCTGAGTGTAGCCGACGCAGCTTATGGGAGATCTGTAACCTAGAATTAGAGAGACACATTGTACCGAAGTTCTGATTCAGAGTGTAGGGAGAAGCTGTTGCCAGGAATTCTGTAGCCTATAGCAGGTTTTCGCTATACGCGGGTTTTCCGAAACCTGAGTGTGGTAGATGCAGCTTATAGGAATTCTGTATCTTGAATGTAGTGAAACACAGTTTACCAGAGTTCTGTATATTGGTATAGAGAGAAACTGTTTTCAAGAGTTCTGTAGCCTAGCAAGGGGCATACGCAGTAATTGGGATTTCTGTATCCTGAGTATAGGAGACGCCGTTTCTGGGAGCTCCGCTCCCTGGATATGAGAGAAGCAGTTTATCGGAGTTCCCTATCCTTGTTGCACAGAGGAGCTGTTTCCAGGAGTTCTGTATCCTGGAATTAGGCATTCGCTATATGTGGGTATTCTCTATGCTGAATGTAGCAGATGCAGCTTTCGGTAGTAGTATACCCTAAGTGTAGAGAGATGCGGTTTCAGTAGTTCTGTATGTTGAATGTAGAGAGAAGCTGTTTCCAGGAGTTCTGTTGTCTGAGAGTAGGAATACGCTCTATATGGGATTCCTGTAGCCTGAGTGTAGCCAACGCAGCTTATGGGAGATCTGTAACCTAGAATTAGTGAGACACATTGTACCGAAGTTCTGTATCATCAGATTGTAGGGAGAAGCTGTTGCCAGGAATTCTGTAGCCTATGAGCAGGTTTTCGCTATACGCGGGTTTTCCGAAACCTGAGTGTGGCAGATGCAGCTTATAGGAATTCTGTATCTTGAATGTAATGAGACACAGTTTACCAGAGTTCTGTATATTGGTATAGAGAGAAACTGTTTTCAAGAGTTCTGTAGCCTAGCAAGGGGCATACGCAGTAATTGGGATTTCTGTATCCTGAGTATAGGAGACGCCGTTTCTGGGAGCTCCTCTCCCTGGATATGAGAGAAGCAGTTTATCGGAGTTCCCTATCCTTGTTGCACAGAGGAGCTGTTTCCAGGAGTTCTGTATCCTGGAGTTAGGCATTTGCTATATGTGGGTATTCTCTATGCTGAATGTAGCAGATGCAGCTTTTGGGAGTTGTATACCGTAAGTGCACAGAGATGCAGTTTCCAGTAGTTCTGTATGTTGAATGTAGAGAGAAGCTGTTTCCAAGAGTTCTGTAGTCTAAGAGTAGGCATACGCTGTATGTGGGATTCCTGTAGCCTGAGTGTAGCCGACGCAGCTTATGGGAGATCTGTAACCTAGAATTAGAGAGACACATTGTACCGAAGTTCTGATTCAGAGTGTAGGGAGAAGCTGTTGCCAGGAATTCTGTAGCCTATGAGCAGGTTTTCGCTATACGCGGGTTTTCCGAAACCTGAGTGTGGTAGATGCAGCTTATAGGAATTCTGTATCTTGAATGTAGTGAAACACAGTTTACCAGAGTTCTGTATATTGGTATAGAGAGAAACTGTTTTCAAGAGTTCTGTAGCCTAGCAAGGGGCATACGCAGTAATTGGGATTTCTGTATCCTGAGTATAGGAGACGCCGTTTCTGGGAGCTCCTCTCCCTGGATATGAGAGAAGCAGTTTATCGGAGTTCCCTATCCTTGTTGCACAGAGGAGCTGTTTCCAGGAGTTCTGTATCCTGGAGTTAGGCATTTGCTATATGTGGGTATTCTCTATGCTGAATGTAGCAGATGCAGCTTTTGGGAGTTGTATACCGTAAGTGCACAGAGATGCAGTTTCCAGTAGTTCTGTATGTTGAATGTAGAGAGAAGCTGTTTCCAAGAGTTCTGTAGTCTAAGAGTAGGCATACGCTGTATGTGGGATTCCTGTAGCCTGAGTGTAGCCGACGCAGCTTATGGGAGATCTGTAACCTAGAATTAGAGAGACACATTGTACCGAAGTTCTGATTCAGAGTGTAGGGAGAAGCTGTTGCCAGGAATTCTGTAGCCTATGAGCAGGTTTTCGCTATACGCGGGTTTTCCGAAACCTGAGTGTGGTAGATGCAGCTTATAGGAATTCTGTATCTTGAATGTAGTGAAACACAGTTTACCAGAGTTCTGTATATTGGTATAGAGAGAAACTGTTTTCAAGAGTTCTGTAGCCTAGCAAGGGGCATACGCAGTAATTGGGATTTCTGTAATCTGAGTATAGGAGACGCCGTTTCTGGGAGCTCCGCTACCTGGATATGAGAGAAGCAGTTTATCAGAGTTCCCTATACTTGTTGCACTGAGGAGCTGTTTCTAGGACTTCTGTATCCTGGAGTTAGGCATTTGCTATATGTGGGTATTCTCTATGCTGAATGTAGCAGATGCAGCTTTTGGGAGTTCTATACCCTAAGTGCAGAGATGCAGTTTCAGTAGTTCTGTATGTTGAATGTAGAGAGAAGCTGTTTCCAAGAGTTCTGTAGTCTGAGAGTAGGAAGACTATGTATATGGGATTCCTGTAGCCTGAGTGTAGCCGACGCAGCTTATGGGAGATCTGTAACCTAGAATTAGAGAGACACATTGTACCGAAGTTCTGATTCAGAGTGTAGGGAGAAGCTGTTGCCAGGAATTCTGTAGCCTATGAGCAGGTTTTCGCTATACGCGGGTTTTCGAAACCTGAGTGTGGCAGATGCAGCTTATAGGAATTCTGTATCTTGAATGTAGTGAGACACAGTTTACCTGAGTTCTGTATATTGGTATAGAGAGAAACTGTATTCAAGAGTTCTGTAGCCTAGCAAGGGGCATACGCAGTAATTGGGATTTCTGTATCCTGAGTATAGGAGACGCCGTTTCTGGGAGCTCCGCTCCCTGGATATGAGAGAAGCAGTTTATCGGAGTTCCCTATCCTTGTTGCACAGAGGAGCAGTTTCCAGGAGTTCTGTATCCTGGAATTAGGCATTCGCTATATGTGGGTATTCTCTCTGCTGAATGTAGCAGATGCAGCTTTCGGGAGTAATATACCCTAAGTGTAGAGAGATGCAGTTTCAGTAGTTCTGTATGTTGAATGTAGAGAGAAGCTGTTTCCAAGAGTTCTGTAGTCTGAGAGTAGGAAGACGATGTATATGGTATTCCTGTAGCCTGCGTGTAGCCAACGCAGCTTATGGGAGATCTGTAACCTAGAATTAGACAGACACTTTGTACCGAAGTTCTGATTCAGAGTGTAGGGAGAAGCTGTTGCCAGGAATTCTGTAACCTATGAGCAGGTTTTCGCTATACGCTGGTTTTCCGAAACCTGAGTGTGGTAGATGCAGCTTATAGGAATTCTGTATCTTGAATGTAGTGAGACACAGTTTACCAGAGTTCTGTATATTGGTATAGAGAGAAACTGTTTTCAAGAGTTCTGTAGCCTAGCAAGGGGCATACGCAGTAATTGGGATTTCTGTATCCTGAGTATAGGAGACGCCGTTTCTGGGAGCTCCGCTACCTGGATATGAGAGAAGCAGTTTATCGGAGTTCCCTATCCTTGAGCACAGAGGAGCTGTTTCCAGGAGTTCCGTATCCTGGAGTTAGGCATTCGCTATATGTGGGTATTCTCTATGCTGAATGTAGCAGATGCAGCTTTCGGGAGTAATATACCCTAAGTGTAGAGAGATGCAGTTTCAGAAGTTCTGTATGTTGAATGTAGAGAGAAGCTGTTTCCAAGAGTTCTGTAGTCTGAGAGTAGGAATACGCTGTATATGGGATTCCTGTAGCCTGAGTGTAGCCGACGCAGCGTATGGGAGATCTGTAACCTAGAATTAGTGAGACACATTGTACCGAAGTTCTGATTCAGAGTGTAGGGAGAAGCTGTTTCCAGGAATTCTGTAGCCTATGAGCAGGTTTTCGCTATACGCGGGTTTTCCGAAACCTGAGTGTGGCAGATGCAGCTTATAGGAATTCTGTATCTTGAATGTAGTGAGACACAGTTTACCAGAGTTCTGTATATTGGTATAGAGAGAAACTGTTTTCAAGAGTTCTGTAGCCTAGCAAGGGGCATACGCAGTAATTGGGATTTCTGTATCCTGAGTATAGGAGACGCCGTTTCTGGGAGCTCCGCTACCTGGATATGAGAGAAGCAGTTTATCGGAGTTCCCTATCCTTGTTGAACAGAGGAGCTGTTTCCAGGAGTTCTGTATCCAGGAGTTAGGCATTCGCTATATGTGGGTATTCTCTATGCTGAATGTAGCAGATGCAGCTTTCGGGAGTAGTATACCCTAAGTGAAGAGAGATGCAGTTTCAGTAGTTCTGTATGTTGAATGTAGAGAGAAGCTGTTTCCAAGAGTTCTGTAGTCTGAGAGTAGGAATACGCTGTATATGGGATTCCTGTAGCCTGAGTGTAGCCGACGCAGCTTATGGGAGATCTGTAACTTAGAATTAGAGAGACACATTGTACCGAAGTTCTGTATCAGAGTGTAGGGAGAAGCTGTTGCCAGGAATTCTGTAGCCTATGAGCAGGTTTTCGCTATACGCGGGTTTTCCGAAACCTGAGTGTGGTAGATGCAGCTTATAGGAATTCTGTATCTTGAATGTAGTGAAACACAGTTTACCAGAGTTCTGTATATTGGTATAGAGAGAAACTGTTTTCAAGAGTTCTGTAGCCTAGCAAGGGGCATACGCAGTAATTGGGATTTCTGTATCCTGAGTATAGGAGACGCCGTTTCTGGGAGCTCCGCTCCCTGGATATGAGAGAAGCAGTTTATCGGAGTTCCCTATCCTTGTTGCACAGAGGAGCTGTTTCCAGGAGTTCTGTATCCTGGAGTTAGGCATTCGCTATATGTGGGTATTCTCTATGCTGAATGTAGCAGATGCAGCTTTTGGGAGTTCTATACCGTAAGTGCACAGAGATGCAGTTTCCAGTAGTTCTGTATGTTGAATGTAGAGAGAAGCTGTTTCCAAGAGTTCTGTAGTCTAAGAGTAGGCATACGCTGTATGTGGGTTTCCTGTAGCCTGAGTGTAGCCGACGCAGCTTATGGGAGATCTGTAACCTAGAATTAGAGAGACACATTGTACCGAAGTTCTGTATCAGAGTGTAGGGAGAAGCTGTTGCCAGGAATTCTGTAGCCTATGAGCAGGTTTTCGCTATACGCGGGTTTTCCGAAACCTGAGTGTGGCAGATACAGTTTATAGGAATTCTGTATCTTGAATGTAGTGAGACACAGTTTACCAGAGTTCTGTATATTGGTATAGAGAGAAACTGTTTTCAAGAGTTCTGTAGCCTAGCAAGGGGCATACGCAGTAATTGGGATTTCTGTATCCTGAGTATAGGAGACGCCGTTTCTGGGAGCTCCGCTCCCTGGATATGAGAGAAGCAGTTTATCGGAGTTCCCTATCCTTGTTGCACAGAGGAGCTGTTTCCAGGAGTTCTGTATCCTGGAATTAGGCATTCGCTATATGTGGGTATTCTCTATGCTGAATGTAGCGGATGCAGCTTTCGGGATAATATACCCTAAGTGTAGAGAGATGCAGTTTCAGTAGTTCTGTATGTTGAATGTAGAGAGAAGCTGTTTCCAAGAGTTCTGTAGTCTGAGAGTAGGAAGACGATGTATATGGGATTCCTGTAGCCTGAGTGTAGCCGACGCAGCTTATGGGAGATCTGTAACCTAGAATTAGTGAAACACATTGTACCGAAGTTCTGTATCAGAGTGTAGGGAGAAGCTGTTGCCAGGAATTCTGTAGCCTATGAGCAGGTTTTCACTATATGCGGGTTTTCCGAAACCTGAGTGTGGCAGATGCAGCTTATAGGAATTCTGTATCTTGAATGTAGTGAGACACAGTTTACCAGAGTTCTGTATATTGGTATAGAGAGAAACTGTTTTCAAGAGTTCTGTAGCCTAGCAAGGGGCATACGCAGTAATTGGGATTTCTGTATCCTGAGTATAGGAGACGCTGTTTCTGGGTGCTCCGCTACCTGGATATGAGAGAAGCAGTTTATCGGAGTTCCCTATCCTTGTTGCACAGAGGAGCTGTTTCCAGGACTTCTGTATCCTGGAGTTAGGCATTCGCTATATGTGGGTATTCTCTATGCTCAATGTAGCAGATGCAGCTTTTGGGAGTTGTATACCGTAAGTGCACAGAGATGCAGTTTCCAGTAGTTCTGTATGTTGAATGTAGAGAGAAGCTGTTTCCAAGAGTTCTGTAGTCTAAGAGTAGGCATACGCTGTATGTGGGATTCCTGTAGCCTGAGTGTAGCCGACGCAGCTTATGGGAGATCTGTAACCTAGAATTAGAGAGACACTTTGTACCGAAGTTCTGATTCAGAGTGTAGGGAGAAGCTGTTGCCAGGAATTCTGTAGCCTATGAGCAGGTTTTCGCTATACGCGGGTTTTCCGAAACCTGAGTGTGGCAGATGCAGCTTATAGGAATTTTGTATCTTGAATGTAATGAGACACAGTTTACCAGAGTTCTGTATATTGGTATAGAGAGAAACTGTTTTCGAGTTCTGTAGACGAGCAAGGGGCATACGCAGTAATTGGGATTTCTGTAATCTGAGTATAGGAGACGCCGTTTCTGGGAGCTCCGCTACCTGGATATGAGAGAAGCAGTTTATCGGAGTTCCCTATCCTCGAGCATAGAGGAGCTGTTTCCAGGAGTTCTGTATCCTGGAATTAGGCATTCGCTATATGTGGGTATTCTCTATGCTGAATGTAGCAGATGCAGCTTTCGGGAGTAGTATACCCTAAGTGTAGAGAGATGCGGTTTCAGTAGTTCTGTATGTTGAATGTAGAGAGAAGCTGTTTCCAGGAGTTCTGTAGTCTGAGAGTAGGAATACGCTGTATATGGGATTCCTGTAGCATGAGTGTAGCCAACGCAGCTTATGTGAGATCTGTAACCTAGAATTAGTGAGACACATTGTACCGAAGTTCTGTATCAGAGTGTAGGGAGAAGCAGTTGCCAGGAATTCTGTAGCCTATGAGCAGGTTTTCGCTATACGCGGGTTTTCCGAAACCTGAGTGTGGCAGATGCAGCTTATAGGAATTCTGTATCTTGAATGTAATGAGACACAGTTTACCAGAGTTCTGTATACTGGTATAGAGAGAAACTGTTTTCAAGAGTTCTGTAGCCTAGCAAGGGGCATACGCAGTAATTGGGATTTCTGTATCCTGAGTATAGGAGACGCCGTTTCTGGGAGCTCCGCTCCCTGGATATGAGAGAAGCAGTTTATCGGAGTTCCCTATCCTTGTTGCACAGAGGAGCTCTTTCCAGGAGTTCTGTATCCTGGAATTAGGCATTCGCTATATGTGGGTATTCTCTATGCTGAATGTAGCAGATGCAGCTTTTGGGAGTTGTATACTGTAAGTGCACAGAGATGCAGTTTCCAGTAGTTCTGTATGTTGAATGTAGAGAGAAGCTGTTTCCAGGAGTTCTGTAGTCTGAGAGTAGGAAGACGATGTATATGGGATTCCTGTAGCCTGAGTGTAGCCGACGCAGCTTATGGGAGATCTGTAACCTAGAATTAGTGAGACACATTGTACCGAAGTTCTGTATCAGAGTGTAGGGAGAAGCTGTTGCCAGGAATTCTGTAGCCTATGAGCAGGTTTTCACTATATGCGGGTTTTCCGAAACCTGAGTGTGGCAGATGCAGCTTATAGGAATTCTGTATCTTGAATGTAGTGAGACACAGTTTACCAGAGTTCTGTATATTGGTATAGAGAGAAACTGTTTTCAAGAGTTCTGTAGCCTAGCAAGCGGCATACGCAGTAATTGGGATTTCTGTATCCTGAGTATAGGAGACGCCGTTTCTGGGAGCTCCGCTCCCTGGATATGAGAGAAGCAGTTTATCGGAGTTCCCTATCCTTGTTGCACAGAGGAGCTGTTTCCAGGAGTTCTGTATCCTGGAATTAGGCATTCGCTATATGTGGGTATTCTCTATGCTGAATGTAGCGGATGCAGCTTTCGGGATAATATACCCTAAGTGTAGAGAGATGCAGTTTCAGTAGTTCTGTATGTTGAATGTAGAGAGAAGCTGTTTCCAAGAGTTCTGTAGTCTGAGAGTAGGAAGACGATGTATATGGGATTCCTGTAGCCTGAGTGTAGCCGACACAGCTTATGGGAGATCTGTAACCTAGAATTAGTGAGACACATTGTACCGAAGTTCTGTATCAGAGTGTAGGGAGAAGCTGTTGCCAGGAATTCTGTAGCCTATGAGCAGGTTTTCGCTATACGCGGGTTTTCCGAAACCTGAGTGTGGTAGATGCAGCTTATAGGAATTCTGTATCTTGAATGTAGTGAGACACAGTTTACCAGAGTTCTGTATATTGGTATAGAGAGAAACTGTTTTCAAGAGTTCTGTAGCCTAGCTAGGGGCATACACAGTAATTGGGATTTCTGTATCCTGAGTATAGGAGACGCCGTTTCTGGGAGCTCCGCTACCTGGATATGAGAGAAGCAGTTTATCGGAGTTCCCTATCCTTGTTGCACAGAGTAGCTGTTTCCAGGAGTTCTGTATCCTGGAGTTAGGCATTCGCTATATGTGGGTATTCTCTATGCTGAATGTAGCAGATGCAGCTTTTGGGAGTTGTATACCGTAAGTGCACAGAGATGCAGTTTCCAGTAGTTCTGTATGTTGAATGTAGAGAGAAGCTGTTTCCAAGAGTTCTGTAGTCTAAGAGTAGGCATACGCTGTATGTGGGATTCCTGTAGCCTGAGTGTAGCCGACGCAGCTTATGGGAGATCTGTAACCTAGAATTAGAGAGACACATTGTACCGAAGTTCTGTATCAGAGTGTAGGGAGAAGCTGTTGCCAGGAATTCTGTAGCCTATGAGCAGGTTTTCGCTATACGCGGGTTTTCTGAAACCTGAGTGTGGTAGATGCAGCTTATAGGAATTCTGTATCTTGAATGTAGTGAAACACAGTTTACCAGAGTTCTGTATATTGGTATAGAGAGAAACTGTTTTCAAGAGTTCTGTAGCCTAGCAAGGGGCATACACAGCAATTGGGATTTCTGTATCCTGAGTATAGGAGATGCCGTTTATGGGAGCTCCGCTCCCTGGATATGAGAGAAGCAGTTTATCGAAGTTCTCTATCCTTGTTGCACAGAGGAGCTGTTTCCAGGAGTTCTGTATCCTGGAATTAGGCATTCGCTATATGTGGGTATTCTCTATGCTGAATGTAGCAGATGCAGTTTTCAGGAGTAATATACCCTAAGTGTAGAGAGATGCAGTTTCAGTAGTTCTGTATGTTGAATGTAGAGAGAAGCTGTTTCCAAGAGTTCTGTAGTCTGAGAGTAGGAAGACGATGTATATGGGATTCCTGTAGCCTGAGTGTAGCCGACGCAGCTTATGGGAGATCTGTAACCTAGAAGTAGTGAGACACATTGTACCGAAGTTCTGTATCAGAGTGTAGGGAGAAGCTGTTGCCAGGAATTCTGTAGCCTATGAGCAGGTTTTCACTATATGCGGGTTTTCCGAAACCTGAGTGTGGCAGATGCAGCTTATAGGAATTCTGTATCTTGAATGTAGTGAGACACAGTTTACCAGAGTTCTGTATATTGGTATAGAGAGAAACTGTTTTCAAGAGTTCTGTAGCCTAGCAAGGGGCATACGCAGTAATTGGCATTTCTGTAATCTGAGTATAGGAGACGCTGTTTCTGGGTGCTCCGCTACCTGGATATGAGAGAAGCAGTTTATCGGAGTTCCCTATCCTTGTTGCACAGAGGAGCTGTTTCCAGGACTTCTGTATCCTGGAGTTAGGCATTCGCTATATGTGGGTATTCTCTATGCTCAATGTAGCAGATGCAGCTTTTGGGAGTTGTATACCGTAAGTGCACAGAGATGCAGTTTCCAGTAGTTCTGTATGTTGAATGTAGAGAGAAGCTGTTTCCAAGAGTTCTGTAGTCTAAGAGTAGGCATACGCTGTATGTGGGATTCCTGTAGCCTGAGTGTAGCCGACGCAGCTTATGGGAGATCTGTAACCTAGAATTAGAGAGACACATTGTACCGAAGTTCTGTATCAGAGTGTAGGGAGAAGCTGTTGCCAGGAATTCTGTAGCCTATGAGCAGGTTTTCGCTATACGCGGGTTTTCCGAAACCTGAGTGTGGCAGATGCAGCTTATAGGAATTTTGTATCTTGAATGTAATGAGACACAGTTTACCAGAGTTCTGTATATTGGTATAGAGAGAAACTGTTTTCGAGTTCTGTAGACGAGCAAGGGGCATACGCAGTAATTGGGATTTCTGTAATCTGAGTATAGGAGACGCCGTTTCTGGGAGCTCCGCTACCTGGATATGAGAGAAGCAGTTTATCGGAGTTCCCTATCCTTGAGCATAGAGGAGCTGTTTCCAGGAGTTCTGTATCCTGGAATTAGGCATTCGCTATATGTGGGTATTCTCTATGCTGAATGTAGCAGATGCAGCTTTCGGGAGTAGTATACCCTAAGTGTAGAGAGATGCGGTTTCAGTAGTTCTGTATGTTGAATGTAGAGAGAAGCTGTTTCCAGGAGTTCTGTAGTCTGAGAGTAGGAATACGCTGTATATGGGATTCCTGTAGCATGAGTGTAGCCAACGCAGCTTATGTGAGATCTGTAACCTAGAATTAGTGAGACACATTGTACCGAAGTTCTGTATCAGAGTGTAGGGAGAAGCAGTTGCCAGGAATTCTGTAGCCTATGAGCAGGTTTTCGCTATACGCGGGTTTTCCGAAACCTGAGTGTGGCAGATGCAGCTTATAGGAATTCTGTATCTTGAATGTAATGAGACACAGTTTACCAGAGTTCTGTATACTGGTATAGAGAGAAACTGTTTTCAAGAGTTCTGTAGCCTAGCAAGGGGCATACGCAGTAATTGGGATTTCTGTATCCTGAGTATAGGAGACGCCGTTTCTGGGAGCTCCGCTCCCTGGATATGAGAGAAGCAGTTTATCGGAGTTCCCTATCCTTGTTGCACAGAGGAGCTGTTTCCAGGAGTTCTGTATCCTGGAATTAGGCATTCGCTATATGTGGGTATTCTCTATGCTGAATGTAGCAGATGCAGCTTTTGGGAGTTGTATACTGTAAGTGCACAGAGATGCAGTTTCCAGTAGTTCTGTATGTTGAATGTAGAGAGAAGCTGTTTCCAGGAGTTCTGTAGTCTGAGAGTAGGAAGACGATGTATATGGGATTCCTGTAGCCTGAGTGTAGCCGACGCAGCTTATGGGAGATCTGTAACCTAGAATTAGTGAGACACATTGTACCGAAGTTCTGTATCAGAGTGTAGGGAGAAGCTGTTGCCAGGAATTCTGTAGCCTATGAGCAGGTTTTCACTATATGCGGGTTTTCCGAAACCTGAGTGTGGCAGATGCAGCTTATAGGAATTCTGTATCTTGAATGTAGTGAGAGTTTACCAGAGTTCTGTATATTGGTATAGAGAGAAACTGTTTTCAAGAGTTCTGTAGCCTAGCAAGGGGCATACGCAGTAATTGGGATTTCTGTAATCTGAGTATAGGAGACGCTGTTTCTGGGAGCTCCGCTACCTGGATATGAGAGAAGCAGTTTATCGGAGTTCCCTATCCTTGAGCACAGAGGAGCTGTTTCCAGGAGTTCTTTATCCTGGAATTAGGCATTCGCTATATGTGGGTATTCTCTATGCTGAATGTAGCAGATGCAGCTTTCGGGAGTAGTATACCCTAAGTGTAGAGAGATGCAGTTTCAGAAGTTCTGTATGTTGAATGTAGAGAGAAGCTGTTTCCAAGAGTTCTGTAGTCTGAGAGTAGGCATACGCTGTATATGGGATTCCTGTAGCCTGAGTGTAGCCGACGCAGCTTATGGGAGATCTGTAACCTAGAATTAGAGAGACACATTGTACCGAAGTTCTGTATCAGAGGGTAGGGAGAAGCTGTTGCCAGGAATTCTGTAGCCTATGAGCAGGTTTTCGCTATACACAGGTTTTCCGAAACCTGAGTGTGGCAGATGCAGCTTATAGGAATTCTGTATCTTGAATGTAGTGAGACACAGTTTACCAGAGTTCTGTATATTGGTATAGAGAGAAACTGTTTTCAAGAGTTCTGTAGCCTAGCAAGGGGCATACACAGTAATTGGGATTTCTGTAATCTGAGTATAGGAGACGCCGTTTCTGGGAGCTCCGCTACCTGGATATGAGAGAAGCAGTTTATCGGAGTTCCCTATCCTTGTTGCACAGAGGAGCTGTTTCCAGGAGTTCTGTATCCTGGAGTTAGGCATTCGCTATATGTGGGTATTCTCTATGCTGAATGTAGCAGATGCAGCTTTTGGGAGTTGTATACTGTAAGTGCACAGAGATGCAGCTTCCAGTAGTTCTGTATGTTGAATGTAGAGAGAAGCTGTTTCCAGGAGTTCTGTAGTCTGAGATTAGGAAGACGATGTATATGGGATTCCTGTAGCCTGAGTGTAGCCGACGCAGCTTATGGGAGATCTGTAACCTAGAATTAGTGAGACACATTGTACCGAAGTTCTGTATCAGAGTGTAGGGAGAAGCTGTTGCCAGGAATTCTGTAGCCTATGAGCAGGTTTTCACTATACGCGGGTTTTCTGAAACCTGAGTGTGGCAGATGCAGCTTATAGGAATTCTGTATCTTGAATGTAGTGAGACACAGTTTACCAGAGTTCTGTATATTGGTATAGAGAGAAACTGTTTTCAAGAGTTCTGTAGCCTAGCAAGGGGCATACGCAGTAATTGGGATTTCTGTATCCTGAGTATAGGAGACGCTGTTTCTGGGAGCTCCGCTACCTGGATATGAGAGAAGCAGTTTATCGGAGTTCCCTATCCTTGAGCATAGAGGAGCTGTTTCCAGGAGTTCTGTATCCTGGAGTTAGGCATTCGCTATATGTGGGTATTCTCTATGCTGAATGTAGCAGATGCAGCTTTCAGGAGTAATATACCCTAAGTGTAGAGAGATGCAGTTTCAGTAGTTCTGTATGTTGAATGTAGAGAGAAGCTGTTTCCAGGAGTTCTGTAGTCTGAGAGTAGGAAGACGATGTATATGGGATTCCTGTAGCCTGAGTGTAGCCGACGCAGCTTATGGGAGATCTGTAACCTAGAATTAGTGAGACACATTGTACCGAAGTTCTGTATCAGAGTGTAGGGAGAAGCTGTTGCCAGGAATTCTGTGGCCTATGAGCAGGTTTTCACTATATGCGGGTTTTCCGAAACCTGAGTGTGGCAGATGCAGCTTATAGGAATTCTGTATCTTGAATGTAGTGAGACACAGTTTACCAGAGTTCTGTATATTGGTATAGAGAGAAACTGTTTTCAAGAGTTCTGTAGCCTAGCAAGGGGCATACGCAGTAATTGGGATTTCTGTAATCTGAGTATAGGAGACGCTGTTTCTGGGAGCTCCGCTACCTGGATATGAGAGAAGCAGTTTATCGGAGTTCCCTATCCTTGAGCACAGAGGAGCTGTTTCCAGGAGTTCTTTATCCTGGAATTAGGCATTCGCTATATGTGGGTATTCTCTATGCTGAATGTAGCAGATGCAGCTTTCGGGAGTAATATACCCTAAGTGTAGAGAGATGCAGTTTCAGAAGTTCTGTATGTTGAATGTAGAGAGAAGCTGTTTCCAAGGGTTCTGTAGTCTGAGAGTAGGCATACGCTGTATATGGGATTCCTGTAGCCTGAGTGTAGCCGACGCAGCTTATGGGAGATCTGTAACCTAGAATTAGAGAGACACATTGTACCGAAGTTCTGTATCAGAGGGTAGGGAGAAGCTGTTGCCAGGAATTCTGTAGCCTATGAGCAGGTTTTCGCTATACGCGGGTTTTCCGAAACCTGAGTGTGGCAGATGCAGCTTATAGGAATTTTGTATCTTGAATGTAATGAGACACAGTTTACCAGAGTTCTGTATATTGGTATAGAGAGAAACTGTTTTCGAGTTCTGTAGACGAGCAAGGGGCATACGCAGTAATTGGGATTTCTGTAATCTGAATATAGGAGACGCCGTTTCTGGGAGCTCCGCTACCTGGATATGAGAGAAGCAGTTTATCGGAGTTCCCTATCCTTGTTGCACAGAGGAGCTGTTTCCAGGAGTTCTGTATCCTGGAGTTAGGCATTCGCTATATGTGGGTATTCTCTATGCTGAATGTAGCAGATGCAGCTTTTGGGAGTTGTATACTGTAAGTGCACAGAGATGCAGTTTCCAGTAGTTCTGTATGTTGAATGTAGAGAGAAGCTGTTTCCAGGAGTTCTGTAGTCTGAGAGTAGGAAGACGATGTATATGGGATTCCTGTAGCCTGAGTGTAGCCGACGCAGCTTATGGGAGATCTGTAACCTAGAATTAGTGAGACACATTGTACCGAAGTTCTGTATCAGAGTGTAGGGAGAAGCTGTTGCCAGGAATTCTGTAGCCTATGAGCAGGTTTTCACTATACGCGGGTTTTCTGAAACCTGAGTGTGGCAGATGCAGCTTATAGGAATTCTGTATCTTGAATGTAGTGAGACACAGTTTACCAGACTTCTGTATATTGGTATAGAGAGAAACTGTTTTCAAGAGTTCTGTAGCATAGCAAGGGGCATACGCAGTAATTGGGATTTCTGTATCCTGAGTATAGGAGACGCCGTTTCTGGGAGCTCCTCTCCCTGGATATGAGAGAAGCAGTTTATCGGAGATCCCTATCCTTGTTGCACAGAGGAGCTGTTTCCAGGAGTTCTGTATCCTGGAATTAGGCATTCGCTATATGTGGGTATTCTCTATGCTGAATGTAGCAGATGCAGCTTTTGGGAGTTGTATACTGTAAGTGCACAGAGATGCAGTTTCCAGTAGTTCTGTATGTTGAATGTAGAGAGAAGCTGTTTCCAGGAGTTCTGTAGTCTGAGAGTAGGAATACGCTGTATATGGGATTCCTGTAGCCTGAGTGTAGCCGGGGCAGCTTATGGGAGATCTGTAACCTAGAATTAGTGAGACACATTGTACCGAAGTTCTGTATCAGAGTGTAGGGAGAAGCTGTTGCCAGGAATTCTGTAGCCTATGAGCAGGTTTTCGCTATACACGGGTTTTCTGAAACCTGAGTGTGGCAGATGCAGCTTATAGGAATTCTGTATCTTGAATGTAGTGAGACACAGTTTACCAGAGTTCTGTATATTGGTATAGAGAGAAACTGTTTTCAAGAGTTCTGTAGCCTAGCAAGGGGCATACGCAGTAATTGGGATTTCTGTAATCTGAGTATAGGAGACGCTGTTTCTGGGAGCTCCGCTACCTGGATATGAGAGAAGCAGTTTATCGGAGTTCCCTATCCTTGTTGCACAGAGGAGCTGTTTCCAGGAGTTCTGTATCCTGCAGTTAGGCATTCGCTATATGTGGGTATTCTCTATGCTGAATGTAGCAGATGCAGCTTTTGGGAGTTGTATACCGTAAGTGCACAGAGATGCAGTTTCCAGTAGTTCTGTATGTTGAATGTAGAGAGAAGCTGTTTCCAAGAGTTCTGTAGTCTAAGAGTAGTCATACGCTGTATGTGGGATTCCTGTAGCCTGAGTGTAGCCGACGCAGCTTATGGGAGATCTGTAACCTAGAATTAGAGAGACACATTGTACCGAAGTTCTGTATCAGAGGGTAGGGAGAAGCTGTTGCCAGGAATTCTGTAGCCTATGAGCAGGTTTTCGCTATACACGGGTTTTCCGAAACATGAGTGTGGCAGATGCAGCTTATAGGAATTCTGTATCTTGAATGTAGTGAGACACAGTTTACCAGAGTTCTGTATATTGGTATAGAGAGAAACTGTTTTCAAGAGTTCTGTAGCCTAGCAAGGGGCATACGCAGTAATTGGGATTTCTGTAATCTGAGTATAGGAGACGCCGTTTCTGGGAGCTCCGCTCCCTGGATATGAGAGAAGCAGTTTATCGGAGTTCCCTATCCTTGATCACAGAGGAGCTGTTTCCAGGAGTTCTTTATCCTGGAATTAGGCATTCGCTATATGTGGGTATTCTCTATGCTGAATGTAGCAGATGCAGCTTTCGGGAGTAGTATACCCTAAGTGTAGAGAGATGCAGTTTCAGAAGTTCTGTATGTTGAATGTAGAGAGAAGCTGTTTCCAAGGGTTCTGTAGTCTGAGAGTAGGCATACGCTGTATATGGGATTCCTGTAGCCTGAGTGTAGCCGACGCAGCTTATGGGAGATCTGTAACCTAGAATTAGAGAGACACATTGTACCGAAGTTCTGTATCAGAGGGTAGGGAGAAGCTGTTGCCAGGAATTCTGTAGCCTATGAGCAGGTTTTCGCTATACACAGGTTTTCCGAAACCTGAGTGTGGCAGATGCAGCTTATAGGAATTCTGTATCTTGAATGTAGTGAGACACAGTTTACCAGAGTTCTGTATATTGGTATAGAGAGAAACTGTTTTCAAGAGTTCTGTAGCCTAGCAAGGGGCATACACAGTAATTGGGATTTCTGTAATCTGAGTATAGGAGACGCCGTTTCTGGGAGCTCCGCTACCTGGATATGAGAGAAGCAGTTTATCGGAGTTCCCTATCCTTGTTGCACAGAGGAGCTGTTTCCAGGAGTTCTGTATCCTGGAGTTAGGCATTCGCTATATGTGGGTATTCTCTATGCTGAATGTAGCAGATGCAGCTTTCGGGAGTAGTATACCCTAAGTGTAGAGAGATGCGGTTTCAGTAGTTCTGTATGTTGAATGTAGAGAGAAGCTGTTTCCAGGAGTTCTGTAGTCTGAGAGTAGGAATACGCTGTATATGGGATTCCTGTAGCATGAGTGTAGCCAACGCAGCTTATGGGAGATCTGTAACCTAGAATTAGTGAGACACATTGTACCGAAGTTCTGTATCAGAGTGTAGGGAGAAGCAGTTGCCAGGAATTCTGTAGCCTATGAGCAGGTTTTCGCTATACGCGGGTTTTCCGAAACCTGAGTGTGGCAGATGCAGCTTATAGGAATTCTGTATCTTGAATGTAATGAGACACAGTTTACCAGACTTCTGTATATTGGTATAGAGAGAAACTGTTTTCAAGAGTTCTGTAGCCTAGCAAGGGGCATACGCAGTAATTGGGATTTCTGTATCCTGAGTATAGGAGACGCCGTTTCTGGGAGCTCCGCTCCCTGGATATGAGAGAAGCAGTTTATCGGAGTTCCCTATCCTTGTTGCACAGAGGAGCTGTTTCCAGGAGTTCTGTATCCTGGAATTAGGCATTCGCTATATGTGGGTATTCTCTATGCTGAATGTAGCAGATGCAGCTTTTGGGAGTTGTATACTGTAAGTGCACAGAGATGCAGTTTCCAGTAGTTCTGTATGTTGAATGTAGAGAGAAGCTGTTTCCAGGAGTTCTGTAGTCTGAGAGTAGGAATACGCTGTATATGGGATTCCTGTAGCCTGAGTGTAGCCGACGCAGCTTATGGGAGATCTGTAACCTAGAATTAGAGAGACACATTGTACCGAAGTTCTGTATCAGAGGGTAGGGAGAAGCTGTTGCCAGGAATTCTGTAGCCTATGAGCAGGTTTTCACTATACGCGGGTTTTCGAAACCTGAGTGTGGCAGATGCAGCTTATAGGAATTCTGTATCTTGAATGTAGTGAGACACAGTTTACCAGAGTTCTGTATATTGGTATAGAGAGAAACTGTTTTCAAGAGTTCTGTAGCCTAGCAAGGGGCATACGCAGTAATTGGGATTTCTGTAATCTGAGTATAGGAGACGCTGTTTCTGGGAGCTCCGCTACCTGGATATGAGAGAAGCAGTTTATCGGAGTTCCCTATCCTTGAGCACAGAGGAGCTGTTTCCAGGAGTTCTGTATCCTGGAATTAGGCATTCGCTATATGTGGGTATTCTCTATGCTGAATGTAGCAGATGCAGCTTTCGGGAGTACTATACCCTAAGTGTAGAGAGATGCAGTTTCAGAAGTTCTGTATGTTGAATGTAGAGAGAAGCTGTTTCCAAGGGTTCTGTAGTCTGAGAGTAGGCATACGCTGTATATGGGATTCCTGTAGCCTGAGTGTAGCCGACGCAGCTTATGGGAGATCTGTAACCTAGAATTAGAGAGACACATTGTACCGAAGTTCTGTATCAGAGGGTAGGGAGAAGCTGTTGCCAGGAATTCTGTAGCCTATGAGCAGGTTTTCGCTATACACAGGTTTTCGGAAACCTGAGTGTGGCAGATGCAGCTTATAGGAATTCTGTATCTTGAATGTAGTGAGACACAGTTTACCAGAGTTCTGTATATTGGTATAGAGAGAAACTGTTTTCAAGAGTTCTGTAGCCTAGCAAGGGGCATACACAGTAATTGGGATTTCTGTAATCTGAGTATAGGAGACGCCGTTTCTGGGAGCTCCGCTACCTGGATATGAGAGAAACAGTTTATCGGAGTTCCCTATCCTTGTTGCACAGAGGAGCTGTTTCCAGGAGTTCTGTATCCTGGAGTTAGGCATTCGCTATATGTGGGTATTCTCTATGCTGAATGTAGCAGATGCAGCTTTTGGGAGTTGTATACTGTAAGTGCACAGAGATGCAGTTTCCAGTAGTTCTGTATGTTGAATGTAGAGAGAAGCTGTTTCCAGGAGTTCTGTAGTCTGAGAGTAGGAAGACGCTGTATATGGGATTCCTGTAGCCTGAGTGTAGCCGACGCAGCTTATGGGAGATCTGTAACCTAGAATTAGTGAGACACATTGTACCGAAGTTCTGTATCAGAGTGTAGGGAGAAGCTGTTGCCAGGAATTCTGTAGCCTATGAGCAGGTTTTCACTATACGCGGGTTTTCTGAAACCTGAGTGTGGCAGATGCAGCTTATAGGAATTCTGTATCTTGAATGTAGTGAGACACAGTTTACCAGAGTTCTGTATATTGGTATAGAGAGAAACTGTTTTCAAGAGTTCTGTAGCCTAGCAAGGGGCATACGCAGTAATTGGGATTTCTGTATCCTGAGTATAGGAGACGCTGTTTCTGGGAGCTCCGCTACCTGGATATGAGAGAAGCAGTTTATCGGAGTTCCCTATCCTTGAGCATAGAGGAGCTGTTTCCAGGAGTTCTGTATCCTGGAATTAGGCATTCGCTATATGTGGGTATTCTCTATGCTGAATGTAGCAGATGCAGCTTTCGGGAGTAATATACCCTAAGTGTAGAGAGATGCGGTTTCAGTAGTTCTGTATGTTGAATGTAGAGAGAAGCTGTTTCCAGGAGTTCTGTAGTCTGAGAGTAGGAATACGCTGTATATGGGATTCCTGTAGCATGAGTGTAGCCAACGCAGCTTATGGGAGATCTGTAACCTAGAATTAGTGAGACACATTGTACCGAAGTTCTGTATCAGAGTGTAGGGAGAAGCAGTTGCCAGGAATTCTGTAGCCTATGAGCAGGTTTTCGCTATACGCGGGTTTTCCGAAACCTGAGTGTGGCAGATGCAGCTTATAGGAATTCTGTATCTTGAATGTAATGAGACACAGTTTACCAGAGTTCTGTATATTGGTATAGAGAGAAACTGTTTTCAAGAGTTCTGTAGCCTAGCAAGGGGCATACGCAGTAATTGGGATTTCTGTATCCTGAGTATAGGAGACGCCGTTTCTGGGAGCTCCGCTCCCTGGATATGAGAGAAGCAGTTTATCGGAGTTCCCTATCCTTGTTGCACAGAGGAGCTGTTTCCAGGAGTTCTGTATCCTGGAATTAGGCATTCGCTATATGTGGGTATTCTCTATGCTGAATGTAGCAGATGCAGCTTTTGGGAGTTGTATACTGTAAGTGCACAGAGATGCAGTTTCCAGTAGTTCTGTATGTTGAATGTAGAGAGAAGCTGTTTCCAGGAGTTCTGTAGTCTGAGAGTAGGAATACGCTGTATATGGGATTCCTGTAGCCTGAGTGTAGCCGACGCAGCTTATGGGAGATCTGTAACCTAGAATTAGTGAGACACATTGTACCGAAGTTCTGTATCAGAGTGTAGGGAGAAGCTGTTGCCAGGAATTCTGTAGCCTATGAGCAGGTTTTCGCTATACGCGGGTTTTCGAAACCTGAGTTTGGCAGATGCAGCTTATAGGAATTCTGTATCTTGAATGTAGTGAGACACAGTTTACCAGAGTTCTGTATATTGGTATAGAGAGAAACTGTTTTCAAGAGTTCTGTAGCCTAGCAAGGGGCATACGCAGTAATTGGGATTTCTGTAATCTGAGTATAGGAGACGCTGTTTCTGGGAGCTCCGCTACCTGGATATGAGAGAAGCAGTTTATCGGAGTTCCCTATCCTTGAGCACAGAGGAGCTGTTTCCAGGAGTTCTTTATCCTGGAATTAGGCATTCGCTATATGTGGGTATTCTCTATGCTGAATGTAGCAGATGCAGCTTTCGGGAGTACTATACCCTAAGTGTAGAGAGATGCAGTTTCAGAAGTTCTGTATGTTGAATGTAGAGAGAAGCTGTTTCCAAGGGTTCTGTAGTCTGAGAGTAGGCATACGCTGTATACGGGATTCCTGTAGCCTGAGTGTAGCCGACGCAGCTTATGGGAGATCTGTAACCTAGAATTAGAGAGACACATTGTACCGAAGTTCTGTATCAGAGGGTAGGGAGAAGCTGTTGCCAGGAATTCTGTAGCCTATGAGCAGGTTTTCGCTATACACAGGTTTTCGGAAACCTGAGTGTGGCAGATGCAGCTTATAGGAATTCTGTATCTTGAATGTAGTGAGACACAGTTTACCAGAGTTCTGTATATTGGTATAGAGAGAAACTGTTTTCAAGAGTTCTGTAGCCTAGCAAGGGGCATACGCAGGAATTGGGATTTCTGTAATCTGAGTATAGGAGACGCTGTTTCTGGGAGCTCCGCTACCTGGATATGAGAGAAGCAGTTTATCGGAGTTCCCTATCCTTGAGCATAGAGGAGCTGTTTCCAGGAGTTCTGTATCCTGGAATTAGGCATTCGCTATATGTGGGTATTCTCTATGCTGAATGTAGCAGATGCAGCTTTTGGGAGTAGTATACCCTAAGTGTAGAGAGATGCGGTTTCAGTAGTTCTGTATGTTGAATGTAGAGAGAAGCTGTTTCCAGGAGTTCTGTAGTCTGAGAGTAGGAATACCCTGTATATGGGATTCCTGTAGCATGAGTGTAGCCAACGCAGCTTATGGGAGATCTGTAACCTAGAATTAGTGAGACACATTGTACCGAAGTTCTGTATCAGATTGTAGGGAGAAGCAGTTGCCAGGAATTCTGTAGCCTATGAGCAGGTTTTCGCTATACGCGGGTTTTCCGAAACCTGAGTGTGGCAGATGCAGCTTATAGGAATTCTGTATCTTGAATGTAATGAGACACAGTTTACCAGACTTCTGTATATTGGTATAGAGAGAAACTGTTTTCAAGAGTTCTGTAGCCTAGCAAGGGGCATACGCAGTAATTGGGATTTCTGTATCCTGAGTATAGGAGACGCCGTTTCTGGGAGCTCCGCTCCCTGGATATGAGAGAAGCAGTTTATCGGAGTTCCCTATCCTTGTTGCACAGAGGAGCTGTTTCCAGGAGTTCTGTATCCTGGAATTAGGCATTCGCTATATGTGGGTATTCTCTATGCTGAATGTAGCAGATGCAGCTTTTGGGAGTTGTATACTGTAAGTGCACAGAGATGCAGTTTCCAGTAGTTCTGTATGTTGAATGTAGAGAGAAGCTGTTTCCAGGAGTTCTGTAGTCTGAGAGTAGGAATACGCTGTATATGGGATTCCTGTAGCCTGAGTGTAGCCGACGCAGCTTATGGGAGATCTGTAACCTAGAATTAGAGAGACACATTGTACCGAAGTTCTGTATCAGAGGGTAGGGAGAAGCTGTTGCCAGGAATTCTGTAGCCTATGAGCAGGTTTTCGCTATACGCGGGTTTTCCGAAACCTGAGTGTGGCAGATGCAGCTTATAGGAATTCTGTATCTTGAATGTAGTGAGACGCAGTTTACCAGAGTTCTGTATATTGGTATAGAGAGAAACTGTTTTCAAGAGTTCTGTAGCCTAGCAAGGGGCATACGCAGTAATTGGGATTTCTGTATCCTGAGTATAGGAGACGCCGTTTCTGGGAGCTCCGCTCCCTGGATATGAGAGAAGCAGTTTATCGGAGTTCCCTATCCTTGTTGCACAGAGGAGCTGTTTCCAGGAGTTCTGTATCCTGGAGTTAGGCATTCGCTATATGTGGGTATTCTCTATGCTGAATGTAGCAGATGCAGCTTTCAGGAGTAATATACCCTAAGTGTAGAGAGATGCAGTTTCAGTAGTTCTGTATGTTGAATGTAGAGAGAAGCTGTTTCCAGGAGTTCTGTAGTCTGAGAGTAGGAAGACGATGTATATGGGATTCCTGTAGCCTGAGTGTAGCCGACGCAGCTTATGGGAGATCTGTAACCTAGAATTAGTGAGACACATTGTACCGAAGTTCTGTATCAGAGTGTAGGGAGAAGCTGTTGCCAGGAATTCTGTAGCCTATGAGCAGGTTTTCACTATACGCGGGTTTTCTGAAACCTGAGTGTGGCAGATGCAGCTTATAGGAATTCTGTATCTTGAATGTAGTGAGACACAGTTTACCAGAGTTCTGTATATTGGTATAGAGAGAAACTGTTTTCAAGAGTTCTGTAGCCTAGCAAGGGGCATACGCAGTAATTGGGATTTCTGTATCCTGAGTATAGGAGACGCTGTTTCTGGGAGCTCCGCTACCTGGATATGAGAGAAGCAGTTTATCGGAGTTCCCTATCCTTGAGCATAGAGGAGCTGTTTCCAGGAGTTCTGTATCCTGGAATTAGGCATTCGCTATATGTGGGTATTCTCTATGCTGAATGTAGCAGATGCAGCTTTCGGGAGTAATATACCCTAAGTGTAGAGAGATGCGGTTTCAGTAGTTCTGTATGTTGAATGTAGAGAGAAGCTGTTTCCAGGAGTTCTGTAGTCTGAGAGTAGGAATACGCTGTATATGGGATTCCTGTAGCATGAGTGTAGCCAACGCAGCTTATGGGAGATCTGTAACCTAGAATTAGTGAGACACATTGTACCGAAGTTCTGTATCAGAGTGTAGGGAGAAGCAGTTGCCAGGAATTCTGTAGCCTATGAGCAGGTTTTCGCTATACGCGGGTTTTCCGAAACCTGAGTGTGGCAGATGCAGCTTATAGGAATTCTGTATCTTGAATGTAATGAGACACAGTTTACCAGAGTTCTGTATATTGGTATAGAGAGAAACTGTTTTCAAGAGTTCTGTAGCCTAGCAAGGGGCATACGCAGTAATTGGGATTTCTGTATCCTGAGTATAGGAGACGCCGTTTCTGGGAGCTCCGCTCCCTGGATATGAGAGAAGCAGTTTATCGGAGTTCCCTATCCTTGTTGCACAGAGGAGCTGTTTCCAGGAGTTCTGTATCCTGGAATTAGGCATTCGCTATATGTGGGTATTCTCTATGCTGAATGTAGCAGATGCAGCTTTTGGGAGTTGTATACTGTAAGTGCACAGAGATGCAGTTTCCAGTAGTTCTGTATGTTGAATGTAGAGAGAAGCTGTTTCCAGGAGTTCTGTAGTCTGAGAGTAGGAATACGCTGTATATGGGATTCCTGTAGCCTGAGTGTAGCCGACGCAGCTTATGGGAGATCTGTAACCTAGAATTAGTGAGACACATTGTACCGAAGTTCTGTATCAGAGTGTAGGGAGAAGCTGTTGCCAGGAATTCTGTAGCCTATGAGCAGGTTTTCGCTATACGCGGGTTTTCGAAACCTGAGTTTGGCAGATGCAGCTTATAGGAATTCTGTATCTTGAATGTAGTGAGACACAGTTTACCAGAGTTCTGTATATTGGTATAGAGAGAAACTGTTTTCAAGAGTTCTGTAGCCTAGCAAGGGGCATACGCAGTAATTGGGATTTCTGTAATCTGAGTATAGGAGACGCTGTTTCTGGGAGCTCCGCTACCTGGATATGAGAGAAGCAGTTTATCGGAGTTCCCTATCCTTGAGCACAGAGGAGCTGTTTCCAGGAGTTCTTTATCCTGGAATTAGGCATTCGCTATATGTGGGTATTCTCTATGCTGAATGTAGCAGATGCAGCTTTCGGGAGTACTATACCCTAAGTGTAGAGAGATGCAGTTTCAGAAGTTCTGTATGTTGAATGTAGAGAGAAGCTGTTTCCAAGGGTTCTGTAGTCTGAGAGTAGGCATACGCTGTATACGGGATTCCTGTAGCCTGAGTGTAGCCGACGCAGCTTATGGGAGATCTGTAACCTAGAATTAGAGAGACACATTGTACCGAAGTTCTGTATCAGAGGGTAGGGAGAAGCTGTTGCCAGGAATTCTGTAGCCTATGAGCAGGTTTTCGCTATACACAGGTTTTCGGAAACCTGAGTGTGGCAGATGCAGCTTATAGGAATTCTGTATCTTGAATGTAGTGAGACACAGTTTACCAGAGTTCTGTATATTGGTATAGAGAGAAACTGTTTTCAAGAGTTCTGTAGCCTAGCAAGGGGCATACGCAGGAATTGGGATTTCTGTAATCTGAGTATAGGAGACGCTGTTTCTGGGAGCTCCGCTACCTGGATATGAGAGAAGCAGTTTATCGGAGTTCCCTATCCTTGAGCATAGAGGAGCTGTTTCCAGGAGTTCTGTATCCTGGAATTAGGCATTCGCTATATGTGGGTATTCTCTATGCTGAATGTAGCAGATGCAGCTTTTGGGAGTAGTATACCCTAAGTGTAGAGAGATGCGGTTTCAGTAGTTCTGTATGTTGAATGTAGAGAGAAGCTGTTTCCAGGAGTTCTGTAGTCTGAGAGTAGGAATACCCTGTATATGGGATTCCTGTAGCATGAGTGTAGCCAACGCAGCTTATGGGAGATCTGTAACCTAGAATTAGTGAGACACATTGTACCGAAGTTCTGTATCAGATTGTAGGGAGAAGCAGTTGCCAGGAATTCTGTAGCCTATGAGCAGGTTTTCGCTATACGCGGGTTTTCCGAAACCTGAGTGTGGCAGATGCAGCTTATAGGAATTCTGTATCTTGAATGTAATGAGACACAGTTTACCAGACTTCTGTATATTGGTATAGAGAGAAACTGTTTTCAAGAGTTCTGTAGCCTAGCAAGGGGCATACGCAGTAATTGGGATTTCTGTATCCTGAGTATAGGAGACGCCGTTTCTGGGAGCTCCGCTCCCTGGATATGAGAGAAGCAGTTTATCGGAGTTCCCTATCCTTGTTGCACAGAGGAGCTGTTTCCAGGAGTTCTGTATCCTGGAATTAGGCATTCGCTATATGTGGGTATTCTCTATGCTGAATGTAGCAGATGCAGCTTTTGGGAGTTGTATACTGTAAGTGCACAGAGATGCAGTTTCCAGTAGTTCTGTATGTTGAATGTAGAGAGAAGCTGTTTCCAGGAGTTCTGTAGTCTGAGAGTAGGAATACGCTGTATATGGGATTCCTGTAGCCTGAGTGTAGCCGACGCAGCTTATGGGAGATCTGTAACCTAGAATTAGAGAGACACATTGTACCGAAGTTCTGTATCAGAGGGTAGGGAGAAGCTGTTGCCAGGAATTCTGTAGCCTATGAGCAGGTTTTCGCTATACGCGGGTTTTCCGAAACCTGAGTGTGGCAGATGCAGCTTATAGGAATTCTGTATCTTGAATGTAGTGAGACGCAGTTTACCAGAGTTCTGTATATTGGTATAGAGAGAAACTGTTTTCAAGAGTTCTGTAGCCTAGCAAGGGGCATACGCAGTAATTGGGATTTCTGTATCCTGAGTATAGGAGACGCCGTTTCTGGGAGCTCCGCTCCCTGGATATGAGAGAAGCAGTTTATCGGAGTTCCCTATCCTTGTTGCACAGAGGAGCTGTTTCCAGGAGTTCTGTATCCTGGAGTTAGGCATTCGCTATATGTGGGTATTCTCTATGCTGAATGTAGCAGATGCAGCTTTCAGGAGTAATATACCCTAAGTGTAGAGAGATGCAGTTTCAGTAGTTCTGTATGTTGAATGTAGAGAGAAGCTGTTTCCAGGAGTTCTGTAGTCTGAGAGTAGGAAGACGATGTATATGGGATTCCTGTAGCCTGAGTGTAGCCGACGCAGCTTATGGGAGATCTGTAACCTAGAATTAGTGAGACACATTGTACCGAAGTTCTGTATCAGAGTGTAGGGAGAAGCTGTTGCCAGGAATTCTGTGGCCTATGAGCAGGTTTTCACTATATGCGGGTTTTCCGAAACCTGAGTGTGGCAGATGCAGCTTATAGGAATTCTGTATCTTGAATGTAGTGAGACACAGTTTACCAGAGTTCTGTATATTGGTATAGAGAGAAACTGTTTTCAAGAGTTCTGTAGCCTAGCAAGGGGCATACGCAGTAATTGGGATTTCTGTAATCTGAGTATAGGAGACGCCGTTTCTGGGAGCTCCGCTCCCTGGATATGAGAGAAGCAGTTTATCGGAGTTCCCTATCCTTGTTGCACAGAGGAGCTGTTTCCAGGAGTTCTTTATCCTGGAATTAGGCATTCGCTATATGTGGGTATTCTCTATGCTGAATGTAGCAGATGCAGCTTTCGGGAGTAATATACCCTAAGTGTAGAGAGATGCAGTTTCAGAAGTTCTGTATGTTGAATGTAGAGAGAAGCTGTTTCCAAGGGTTCTGTAGTCTGAGAGTAGGCATACGCTGTATATGGGATTCCTGTAGCCTGAGTGTAGCCGACGCAGCTTATGGGAGATCTGTAACCTAGAATTAGAGAGACACATTGTACCGAAGTTCTGTATCAGAGGGTAGGGAGAAGCTGTTGCCAGGAATTCTGTAGCCTATGAGCAGGTTTTCGCTATACACAGGTTTTCGGAAACCTGAGTGTGGCAGATGCAGCTTATAGGAATTCTGTATCTTGAATGTAGTGAGACACAGTTTACCAGAGTTCTGTATATTGGTATAGAGAGAAACTGTTTTCAAGAGTTCTGTAGCCTAGCAAGGGGCATACACAGTAATTGGGATTTCTGTAATCTGAGTATAGGAGACGCTGTTTCTGGGAGCTCCGCTACCTGGATATGAGAGAAGCAGTTTATCGGAGTTCCCTATCCTTGTTGCACAGAGGAGCTGTTTCCAGGAGTTCTGTATCCTGGAGTTAGGCATTCGCTATATGTGGGTATTCTCTATGCTGAATGTAGCAGATGCAGCTTTTGGGAGTTGTATACTGTAAGTGCACAGTGATGCAGTTTCCAGTAGTTCTGTATGTTGAATGTAGAGAGAAGCTGTTTCCAGGAGTTCTGTAGTCTGAGAGTAGGAAGACGATGTATATGGGATTCCTGTAGCCTGAGTGTAGCCGACGCAGCTTATGGGAGATCTGTAACCTAGAATTAGTGAGACACATTGTACCGAAGTTCTGTATCAGAGTGTAGGGAGAAGCTGTTGCCAGGAATTCTGTAGCCTATGAGCAGGTTTTCACTATACGCGGGTTTTCTGAAACCTGAGTGTGGCAGATGCAGCTTATAGGAATTCTGTATCTTGAATGTAATGAGACACAGTTTACCAGAGTTCTGTATATTGGTATAGAGAGAAACTGTTTTCAAGAGTTCTGTAGCCTAGCAAGGGGCATACGCAGTAATTGGGATTTCTGTATCCTGAGTATAGGAGACGCTGTTTCTGGGAGCTCCGCTACCTGGATATGAGAGAAGCAGTTTATCGGAGTTCCCTATCCTTGAGCATAGAGGAGCTGTTTCCAGGAGTTCTGTATCCTGGAATTAGGCATTCGCTATATGTGGGTATTCTCTATGCTGAATGTAGCAGATGCAGCTTTCGGGAGTAATATACCCTAAGTGTAGAGAGATGCGGTTTCAGTAGTTCTGTATGTTGAATGTAGAGAGAAGCTGTTTCCAGGAGTTCTGTAGTCTGAGAGTAGGAAGACGATGTATATGGGATTCCTGTAGCATGAGTGTAGCCGACGCAGCTTATGGGAGATCTGTAACCTAGAATTAGTGAGACACATTGTACCGAAGTTCTGTATCAGAGTGTAGGGAGAAGCAGTTGCCAGGAATTCTGTAGCCTATGAGCAGGTTTTCGCTATACGCGGGTTTTCCGAAACCTGAGTGTGGCAGATGCAGCTTATAGGAATTCTGTATCTTGAATGTAATGAGACACAGTTTACCAGAGTTCTGTATATTGGTATAGAGAGAAACTGTTTTCAAGAGTTCTGTAGCCTAGCAAGGGGCATACGCAGTAATTGGGATTTCTGTATCCTGAGTATAGGAGACGCCGTTTCTGGGAGCTCCGCTCCCTGGATATGAGAGAAGCAGTTTATCGGAGTTCCCTATCCTTGTTGCACAGAGGAGCTGTTTCCAGGAGTTCTGTATCCTGGAATTAGGCATTCGCTATATGTGGGTATTCTCTATGCTGAATGTAGCAGATGCAGCTTTTGGGAGTTGTATACTGTAAGTGCACAGAGATGCAGTTTCCAGTAGTTCTGTATGTTGAATGTAGAGAGAAGCTGTTTCCAGGAGTTCTGTAGTCTGAGAGTAGGAAGACGATGTATATGGGATTCCTGTAGCCTGAGTGTAGCCGGCGCAGCTTATGGGAGATCTGTAACCTAGAATTAGTGAGACACATTGTACCGAAGTTCTGTATCAGAGTGTAGGGAGAAGCTGTTGCCAGGAATTCTGTAGCCTGTGAGCAGGTTTTCGCTATACACGGGTTTTCTGAAACCTGAGTGTGGCAGATGCAGCTTATAGGAATTCTGTATCTTGAATGTAGTGAGACACAGTTTACCAGAGTTCTGTATATTGGTATAGAGAGAAACTGTTTTCAAGAGTTCTGTAGCCTAGCAAGGGGCATACGCAGTAATTGGGATTTCTGTAATCTGAGTATAGGAGACGCTGTTTCTGGGAGCTCCGCTACCTGGATATGAGAGAAGCAGTTTATCGGAGTTCCCTATCCTTGTTGCACAGAGGAGCTGTTTCCTGGAGTTCTGTATCCTGCAGTTAGGCATTCGCTATATGTGGGTATTCTCTATGCTGAATGTAGCAGATGCAGCTTTTGGGAGTTGTATACCGTAAGTGCACAGAGATGCAGTTTCCAGTAGTTCTGTATGTTGAATGTAGAGAGAAGCTGTTTCCAAGAGTTCTGTAGTCTAAGAGTAGTCATACGCTGTATGTGGGATTCCTGTAGCCTGAGTGTAGCCGACGCAGCTTATGGGAGATCTGTAACCTAGAATTAGAGAGACACATTGTACCGAAGTTCTGTATCAGAGGGTAGGGAGAAGCTGTTGCCAGGAATTCTGTAGCCTATGAGCAGGTTTTCGCTATACACGGGTTTTCCGAAACCTGAGTGTGGCAGATGCAGCTTATAGGAATTCTGTATCTTGAATGTAGTGAGACACAGTTTACCAGAGTTCTGTATATTGGTATAGAGAGAAACTGTTTTCAAGAGTTCTGTAGCCTAGCAAGGGGCATACGCAGTAATTGGGATTTCTGTAATCTGAGTATAGGAGACGCCGCTTCTGGGAGCTCCGCTCCCTGGATATGAGAGAAGCAGTTTATCGGAGTTCCCTATCCTTGTTGCACAGAGGAGCTGTTTCCAGGAGTTCTGTATCCTGGAATTAGGCATCGCTATATGTGGGTATTCTCTATGCTGAATGTAGCAGATGCAGCTTTTGGGAGTTGTATACTGTAAGTGCACAGAGATGCAGTCTCCAGTAGTTCTGTATGTTGAATGTAGAGAGAAGCTGTTTCCAGGAGTTCTGTAGTCTGAGAGTAGGAAGACGATGTATATGGGTTTCCTGTAGCCTGAGTGTAGCCGACGCAGCTTATGGGAGATCTGTAACCTAGAATTAGTGAGACACATTGTACCGAAGTTCTGTATCAGAGTGTAGGGAGAAGCTGTTGCCAGGAATTCTGTAGCCTATGAGCAGGTTTTCACTATATGCGGGTTTTCCGAAACCTGAGTGTGGCAGATGCAGCTTATAGGAATTCTGTATCTTGAATGTAGTGAGACACAGTTTACCAGAGTTCTGTATATTGGTATAGAGAGAAACTGTTTTCAAGAGTTCTGTAGCCTAGCAAGGGGCATACGCAGGAATTGGGATTTCTGTATCCTGAGTATAGGAGACGCCGTTTCTGGGAGCTCCGCTACCTGGATATGAGAGAAGCAGTTTATCGGAGTTCCCTATCCTTGAGCACAGAGGAGCTGTTTCCAGGAGTTCTTTATCCTGGAATTAGGCATTCGCTATATGTGGGTATTCTCCATGCTGAATGTAGCAGATGCAGCTTTCGGGAGTAGTATACCCTAAGTGTAGAGAGATGCAGTTTCAGAAGTTCTGTATGTTGAATGTAGAGAGAAGCTGTTTCCAAGGGTTCTGTAGTCTGAGAGTAGGAATACGCTGTATATGGGATTCCTGTAGCCTGAGTGTAGCCGACGCAGCTTATGGGAGATCTGTAACCTAGAATTAGAGAGACACATTGTACCGAAGTTCTGTATCAGAGGGTAGGGAGAAGCTGTTGCCAGGAATTCTGTAGCCTATGAGCAGGTTTTCGCTATACACAGGTTTTCCGAAACCTGAGTGTGGCAGATGCAGCTTATAGGAATTCTGTATCTTGAATGTAGTGAGACACAGTTTACCAGAGTTCTGTATATTGGTATAGAGAGAAACTGTTTTCAAGAGTTCTGTAGCCTAGCAAGGGGCATACGCAGTAATTGGGATTTCTGTAATCTGAGTATAGGAGACGCCGTTTCTGGGAGCTCCGCTACCTGGATATGAGAGAAGCAGTTTATCGGAGTTCCCTATCCTTGTTGCACAGAGGAGCTGTTTCCAGGAGTTCTGTATCCTGGAGTTAGGCATTCGCTATATGTGGGTATTCTCTATGCTGAATGTAGCAGATGCAGCTTTTGGGAGTTGTATACTGTAAGTGCACAGAGATGCAGTTTCCAGTAGTTCTGTATGTTGAATGTAGAGAGAAGCTGTTTCCAGGAGTTCTGTAGTCTGAGAGTAGGAAGACGATGTATATGGGATTCCTGTAGCCTGAGTGTAGCCGACGCAGCTTATGGGAGATCTGTAACCTAGAATTAGTGAGACACATTGTACCGAAGTTCTGTATCAGAGTGTAGGGAGAAGCTGTTGCCAGGAATTCTGTAGCCTATGAGCAGGTTTTCACTATACGCGGGTTTTCTGAAACCTGAGTGTGGCAGATGCAGCTTATAGGAATTCTGTATCTTGAATGTACTGAGACACAGTTTACCAGAGTTCTGTATATTGGTATAGAGAGAAACTGTTTTCAAGAGTTCTGTAGCCTAGCAAGGGGCATACGCAGTAATTGGGATTTCTGTATCCTGAGTATAGGAGACGCTGTTTCTGGGAGCTCCGCTACCTGGATATGAGAGAAGCAGTTTATCGGAGTTCCCTATCCTTGAGCATAGAGGAGCTGTTTCCAGGAGTTCTGTATCCTGGAATTAGGCATTCGCTATATGTGGGTATTCTCTATGCTGAATGTAGCAGATGCAGCTTTCGGGAGTAGTATACCCTAAGTTTAGAGAGATGCGGTTTCAGTAGTTCTGTATGTTGAATGTAGAGAGAAGCTGTTTCCAGGAGTTCTGTAGTCTGAGAGTAGGAATACGCTGTATATGGGATTCCTGTAGCATGAGTGTAGCCAACGCAGCTTATGGGAGATCTGTAACCTAGAATTAGTGAGACACATTGTACCGAAGTTCTGTATCAGAGTGTAGGGAGAAGCTGTTGCCAGGAATTCTGTAGCCTATGAGCAGGTTTTCGCTATACGCGGGTTTTCCGAAACCTGAGTGTGGCAGATGCAGCTTATAGGAATTCTGTATCTTGAATGTAATGAGACACAGTTTACCAGAGTTCTGTATATTGGTATAGAGAGAAACTGTTTTCAAGAGTTCTGTAGCCTAGCAAGGGGCATACGCAGTAATTGGGATTTCTGTATCCTGAGTATAGGAGACGCCGTTTCTGGGAGCTCCGCTACCTGGATATGAGAGAAGCAGTTTATCGGAGTTCCCTATCCTTGTTGCACAGAGGAGCTGTTTCCAGGAGTTCTGTATCCTGGAATTAGGCATTCGCTATATGTGGGTATTCTCTATGCTGAATGTAGCAGATGCAGCTTTCGGGAGTAATATACCCTAAGTGTAGAGAGATGCAGTTTCAGAAGTTCTGTATGTTGAATGTAGAGAGAAGCTGTTTCCAAGAGTTCTGTAGTCTGAGAGTAGGAATACGCTGTATATGGGATTCCTGTAGCCTGAGTGTAGCCGGCGCAGCTTATGGGAGATCTGTAACCTAGAATTAGTGAGACACATTGTACCGAAGTTCTGTATCAGAGTGTAGGGAGAAGCTGTTGCCAGGAATTCTGTAGCCTATGAGCAGGTTTTCGCTATACGCGGGTTTTCGAAACCTGAGTTTGGCAGATGCAGCTTATAGGAATTCTGTATCTTGAATGTAGTGAGACACAGTTTACCAGAGTTCTGTATATTGGTATAGAGAGAAACTGTTTTCAAGAGTTCTGTAGCCTAGCAAGGGGCATACGCAGTAATTGGGATTTCTGTATCCTGAGTATAGGAGACGCCATTTCTGGGAGCTCCGCTCCCTGGATATGAGAGAAGCAGTTTATCTGAGTTCCCTATCCTTGTTGCACAGAGGAGCTGTTTCCAGGAGTTCTGTATCCTGGAATTAGGCATTCGCTATATGTGGGTATTCTCTATGCTGAATGTAGCAGATGCAGCTTTCGGGAGTAATATACCCTAAGTGTAGAGAGATGCAGTTTCAGAAGTTCTGTATGTTGAATGTAGAGAGAAGCTGTTTCCAAGAGTTCTGTAGTCTGAGAGTAGGAATACGCTGTATATGGGATTCCTGTAGCCTGAGTGTAGCCGGCGCAGCTTATGGGAGATCTGTAACCTAGAATTAGAGAGACACATTGTACCGAAGTTCTGTATCAGAGTGTAGGGAGAAGCTGTTGCCAGGAATTCTGTAGCCTATGAGCAGGTTTTCGCTATACACGGGTTTTCTGAAACCTGAGTGTGGCAGATGCAGCTTATAGGAATTCTGTATCTTGAATGTAGTGAGACACAGTTTACCAGAGTTCTGTATATTGGTATAGAGAGAAACTGTTTTCAAGAGTTCTGTAGCCTAGCAAGGGGCATACGCAGTAATTGGGATTTCTGTAATCTGAGTATAGGAGACGCTGTTTCTGGGAGCTCCGCTACCTGGATATGAGAGAAGCAGTTTATCGGAGTTCCCTATCCTTGTTGCACAGAGGAGCTGTTTCCTGGAGTTCTGTATCCTGCAGTTAGGCATTCGCTATATGTGGGTATTCTCTATGCTGAATGTAGCAGATGCAGCTTTTGGGAGTTGTATACCGTAAGTGCACAGAGATGCAGTTTCCAGTAGTTCTGTATGTTGAATGTAGAGAGAAGCTGTTTCCAAGAGTTCTGTAGTCTAAGAGTAGTCATACGCTGTATGTGGGATTCCTGTAGCCTGAGTGTAGCCGACGCAGCTTATGGGAGATCTGTAACCTAGAATTAGAGAGACACATTGTACCGAAGTTCTGTATCAGAGGGTAGGGAGAAGCTGTTGCCAGGAATTCTGTAGCCTATGAGCAGGTTTTCGCTATACACGGGTTTTCCGAAACCTGAGTGTGGCAGATGCAGCTTATAGGAATTCTGTATCTTGAATGTAGTGAGACACAGTTTACCAGAGTTCTGTATATTGGTATAGAGAGAAACTGTTTTCAAGAGTTCTGTAGCCTAGCAAGGGGCATACGCAGTAATTGGGATTTCTGTAATCTGAGTATAGGAGACGCCGTTTCTGGGAGCTCCGCTCCCTGGATATGAGAGAAGCAGTTTATCGGAGTTCCCTATCCTTGTTGCACAGAGGAGCTGTTTCCAGGAGTTCTGTATCCTGGAATTAGGCATTCGCTATATGTGGGTATTCTCTATGCTGAATGTAGCAGATGCAGCTTTTGGGAGTTGTATACTGTAAGTGCACAGAGATGCAGTCTCCAGTAGTTCTGTATGTTGAATGTAGAGAGAAGCTGTTTCCAGGAGTTCTGTAGTCTGAGAGTAGGAAGACGATGTATATGGGTTTCCTGTAGCCTGAGTGTAGCCGACGCAGCTTATGGGAGATCTGTAACCTAGAATTAGTGAGACACATTGTACCGAAGTTCTGTATCAGAGTGTAGGGAGAAGCTGTTGCCAGGAATTCTGTAGCCTATGAGCAGGTTTTCACTATATGCGGGTTTTCCGAAACCTGAGTGTGGCAGATGCAGCTTATAGGAATTCTGTATCTTGAATGTAGTGAGACACAGTTTACCAGAGTTCTGTATATTGGTATAGAGAGAAACTGTTTTCAAGAGTTCTGTAGCCTAGCAAGGGGCATACGCAGGAATTGGGATTTCTGTATCCTGAGTATAGGAGACGCCGTTTCTGGGAGCTCCGCTACCTGGATATGAGAGAAGCAGTTTATCGGAGTTCCCTATCCTTGAGCACAGAGGAGCTGTTTCCAGGAGTTCTTTATCCTGGAATTAGGCATTCGCTATATGTGGGTATTCTCTATGCTGAATGTAGCAGATGCAGCTTTCGGGAGTAGTATACCCTAAGTGTAGAGAGATGCAGTTTCAGAAGTTCTGTATGTTGAATGTAGAGAGAAGCTGTTTCCAAGGGTTCTGTAGTCTGAGAGTAGGAATACGCTGTATATGGGATTCCTGTAGCCTGAGTGTAGCCGACGCAGCTTAAGGGGGAGATCTGTAACCTAGAATTAGAGAGACACATTGTACCGAAGTTCTGTATCAGAGGGTAGGGAGAAGCTGTTGCCAGGAATTCTGTAGCCTATGAGCAGGTTTTCGCTATACACAGGTTTTCCGAAACCTGAGTGTGGCAGATGCAGCTTATAGGAATTCTGTATCTTGAATGTAGTGAGACACAGTTTACCAGAGTTCTGTATATTGGTATAGAGAGAAACTGTTTTCAAGAGTTCTGTAGCCTAGCAAGGGGCATACACAGTAATTGGGATTTCTGTAATCTGAGTATAGGAGACGCCGTTTCTGGGAGCTCCGCTACCTGGATATGAGAGAAGCAGTTTATCGGAGTTCCCTATCCTTGTTGCACAGAGGAGCTGTTTCCAGGAGTTCTGTATCCTGGAGTTAGGCATTCGCTATATGTGGGTATTCTCTATGCTGAATGTAGCAGATGCAGCTTTTGGGAGTTGTATACTGTAAGTGCACAGAGATGCAGTTTCCAGTAGTTCTGTATGTTGAATGTAGAGAGAAGCTGTTTCCAGGAGTTCTGTAGTCTGAGAGTAGGAAGACGATGTATATGGGATTCCTGTAGCCTGAGTGTAGCCGACGCAGCTTAGGGGAGATCTGTAACCTAGAATTAGTGAGACACATTGTACCGAAGTTCTGTATCAGAGTGTAGGGAGAAGCTGTTGCCAGGAATTCTGTAGCCTATGAGCAGGTTTTCACTATACGCGGGTTTTCTGAAACCTGAGTGTGGCAGATGCAGCTTATAGGAATTCTGTATCTTGAATGTACTGAGACACAGTTTACCAGAGTTCTGTATATTGGTATAGAGAGAAACTGTTTTCAAGAGTTCTGTAGCCTAGCAAGGGGCATACGCAGTAATTGGGATTTCTGTATCCTGAGTATAGGAGACGCTGTTTCTGGGAGCTCCGCTACCTGGATATGAGAGAAGCAGTTTATCGGAGTTCCCTATCCTTGAGCATAGAGGAGCTGTTTCCAGGAGTTCTGTATCCTGGAATTAGGCATTCGCTATATGTGGGTATTCTCTATGCTGAATGTAGCAGATGCAGCTTTCGGGAGTAGTATACCCTAAGTTTAGAGAGATGCGGTTTCAGTAGTTCTGTATGTTGAATGTAGAGAGAAGCTGTTTCCAGGAGTTCTGTAGTCTGAGAGTAGGAATACGCTGTATATGGGATTCCTGTAGCATGAGTGTAGCCAACGCAGCTTATGGGAGATCTGTAACCTAGAATTAGTGAGACACATTGTACCGAAGTTCTGTATCAGAGTGTAGGGAGAAGCTGTTGCCAGGAATTCTGTAGCCTATGAGCAGGTTTTCGCTATACGCGGGTTTTCCGAAACCTGAGTGTGGCAGATGCAGCTTATAGGAATTCTGTATCTTGAATGTAATGAGACACAGTTTACCAGAGTTCTGTATATTGGTATAGAGAGAAACTGTTTTCAAGAGTTCTGTAGCCTAGCAAGGGGCATACGCAGTAATTGGGATTTCTGTATCCTGAGTATAGGAGACGCCGTTTCTGGGAGCTCCGCTACCTGGATATGAGAGAAGCAGTTTATCGGAGTTCCCTATCCTTGTTGCACAGAGGAGCTGTTTCCAGGAGTTCTGTATCCTGGAATTAGGCATTCGCTATATGTGGGTATTCTCTATGCTGAATGTAGCAGATGCAGCTTTCGGGAGTAATATACCCTAAGTGTAGAGAGATGCAGTTTCAGAAGTTCTGTATGTTGAATGTAGAGAGAAGCTGTTTCCAAGAGTTCTGTAGTCTGAGAGTAGGAATACGCTGTATATGGGATTCCTGTAGCCTGAGTGTAGCCGGCGCAGCTTATGGGAGATCTGTAACCTAGAATTGGAGAGACACATTTTACCGAAGTTCTGTATCAGAGTGTAGGGAGAAGCTGTTGCCAGGAATTCTGTAGCCTATGAGCAGGTTTTCGCTATACACGGGTTTTCTGAAACCTGAGTGTGGCAGATGCAGCTTATAGGAATTCTGTATCTTGAATGTAGTGAGACACAGTTTACCAGAGTTCTGTATATTGGTATAGAGAGAAACTGTTTTCAAGAGTTCTGTAGCCTAGCAAGGGGCATACGCAGTAATTGGGATTTCTGTAATCTGAGTATAGGAGACGCCGTTTCTGGGAGCTCCGCTCCCTGGATATGAGAGAAGCAGTTTATCGGAGTTCCCTATCTTTTGCAGCACAGAGGAGCTGTTTCCAGGAGTTCTGTATCCTGGAGTTAGGCATTCGCTATATGTGGGTATTCTCTATGCTGAATGTAGCAGATGCAGCTTTTGGGAGTTGTATACCGTAAGTGCACAGAGATGCAGTTTCCAATAGTTCTGTATGTTGAATGTAGAGAGAAGCTGTTTCCAAGAGTTCTGTAGTCTAAGAGTAGGCATACGCTGTATGTGGGATTCCTGTAGCCTGAGTGTAGCCGACGCAGCTTATGGGAGATCTGTAACCTAGAATTGGAGAGACACATTTTACCGAAGTTCTGTATCAGAGTGTAGGGAGAAGCTGTTGCCAGGAATTCTGTAGCCTATGAGCAGGTTTTCGCTATACGCGGGTTTTCCGAAACCTGAGTGTGGTAGATGCAGCTTATAGGAATTCTTTATCTTGAATGTAGTGAAACACAGTTTACCAGAGTTCTGTATATTGGTATAGAGAGAAACTGTTTTCAAGAGTTCTGTAGCCTAGCAAGGGGCATACGCAGTAATTGGGATTTCTGTATCCTGAGTATAGGAGACGCCGTTTCTGGGAGCTCCGCTCCCTGGATATGAGAGAAGCAGTTTATCGGAGTTCCCTATCCTTGTTGCACAGAGGAGCTGTTTCCAGGAGTTCTGTATCCTGGAATTAGGCATTCGCTATATGTGGGTATTCTCTATGCTGAATGTAGCAGATGCAGCTTTCGGGAGTAGTATACCCTAAGTGTAGAGAGATGCGGTTTCAGTAGTTCTGTATGTTGAATGTAGAGAGAAGCTGTTTCCAGGAGTTCTGTAGTCTGAGAGTAGGAATACGCTGTATATGGGATTCCTGTAGCCTGAGTGTAGCCAACGCAGCTTATGGGAGATCTGTAACCTAGAATTAGTGAGACACATTGTACCGAAGTTCTGTATCAGAGTGTAGGGAGAAGCTGTTGCCAGGAATTCTGTAGCCTATGAGCAGGTTTTCGCTATACGCGGGTTTTCCGAAACCTGAGTGTGGCAGATGCAGCTTATAGGAATTCTGTATCTTGAATGTAATGAGACACAGTTTACCAGAGTTCTGTATATTGGTATAGAGAGAAACTGTTTTCAAGAGTTCTGTAGCCTAGCAAGGGGCATACGCAGTAATTGGGATTTCTGTAATCTGAGTATAGGAGACGCCGTTTCTGGGAGCTCCGCTCCCTGGATATGAGAGAAGCAGTTTATCGGAGTTCCCTATCCTTGCTGGAGAGAGGAGCTGTTTCCCGGAGCTCTGTATCCTGGAGTTAGGCATTCGCTATATGTGGGTATTCTCTATGCTGAATGTAGCAGATGCAGCTTTCGGGAGTTCTATACCCTAAGTGCAGAGAGATGCAGTTTGCAGTAGTTCTGTATGTTTAATGTAGAGAGAAGCAGTTTCCAAGAGTTCTGTAGTCTGAGAGTAGGCAAACACTGTATGTGGGATTCCTGTAGCCTGAGTGTAGCCGACGCAGCTTATGGGAGATCTGTAACCTAGAATTAGTGAGACACATTTTACCGAAGTTCTGTATCAGAGTGTAGGGAGAAGCTGTTGCCAGGAATTCTGTAGCCTGTGAGCAGGTTTTCGCCATACACGGATTTTCTGAATGCTGAGTGTGGCAGATGCAGCTTATAGGAATTCTGTATCTTGAATGTAGTGAGACACAGTTTACCAGAGTTCTGTATATTGGTATAGAGAGAAACTGTTTTCAAGAGTTCTGTAGCCTAGCAAGGGGCATACGCAGTAATTGGCATTTCTGTATCCTGAGTATAGGAGACGCCGTTTCTGGGAGCTCCGCTACCTGGATATGTGAGAAGCAGTTTATCGGAGTTCCCTATCCTTGCTGTAGAGAGGAGCTGTTTCCAGGAGTTCTGTATCCTGGAATTAGGCATTCGCTATATGTGGGTATTCTCTATGCTGAATGTAGCAGATGCAGCTTTCGGGAGTAATATACCCTAAGTGTAGAGAGATGCAGTTTCCAGTAGTTCTGTATGTTGAATGTAGAGAGAAGCTGTTTCCAGGAGTTCTGTAGTCTGAGAGTAGGAATACGCTGTATATGGGATTCCTGTAGCCTGAGTGTAGCCGACGCAGCTTATGGGAGATCTGTAACCTAGAATTAGTGAGACACATTGTACCGAAGTTCTGTATCAGAGTGTAGGGAGAAGCTGTTTCCAGGAATTCTGTAGCCTATGAGCAGGTTTTCGCTATACGCGGGTTTTCCGAAACCTGAGTGTGGCAGATGCAGCTTATAGGAATTCTGTATCTTGAATGTAGTGAGACACAGTTTACCAGAGTTCTGTATATTGGTATAGAGAGAAACTGTTTTCAAGAGTTCTGTAGCCTAGCAAGGGGCATACGCAGTAATTGGGATTTCTGTATCCTGAGTATAGGAGACGCCGTTTCTGGGAGCTCCGCTCCCTGGATATGAGAGAAGCAGTTTATCGGAGTTCCCTATCCTTGTTGCACAGAGGAGCTGTTTCCAGGAGTTCTGTATCCTGGAATTAGGCATTCGCTATATGTGGGTATTCTCTATGCTGAATGTAGCAGATGCAGCTTTCGGGAGTAGTATACCCTAAGTGTAGAGACATGCGGTTTCAGTAGTTCTGTATGTTGAATGTAGAGAGAAGCTGTTTCCAGGAGTTCTGTAGTCTGAGAGTAGGAATACGCTGTATATGGGATTCCTGTAGCCTGAGTGTAGCCGACGCAGCTTATGGGAGAATTGTAACCTAGAATTGGAGAGACACATTGTACCGAAGTTCTGTATCAGAGTGTAGGGAGAAGCTGTTGCCAGGAATTCTGTAGCCTATGAGCAGGTTTTCGCTATACGCGGGTTTTCCGAAACCTGAGTGTGGTAGATGCAGCTTATAGGAATTCTGTATCTTGAATGTAGTGAAACACAGTTTACCAGAGTTCTGTATATTGGTATAGAGAGAAACTGTTTTCAAGAGTTCTGTAGCCTAGCAAGGGGCATACGCAGTAATTGGGATTTCTGTATCCTGAGTATAGGAGACGCCGTTTCTGGGAGCTCCGCTCCCTGGATATGAGAGAAGCAGTTTATCGGAGTTCCCTATCCTTGTTGCACAGAGGAGCTGTTTCCAGGAGTTCTGTATCCTGGAGTTAGGCATTCGCTATATGTGGGTATTCTCTATGCTGAATGTAGCAGATGCAGCTTTTGGGAGTTGTATACCGTAAGGGCACAGAGATGCAGTTTCCAGTAGTTCTGTATGTTGAATGTAGAGAGAAGCTGTTTCCAAGAGTTCTGTAGTCTAAGAGTAGGCATACGCTGTATGTGGGATTCCTGTAGCCTGAGTGTAGCCGACGCAGCTTATGGGAGAACTGTAACCTAGAATCAGTGAGACACATTGTACCGAAGTTCTGTATCAGAGTGTAGGGAGAAGCTGTTTCCAGGAATTCTGTAGCCTATGAGCAGGTTTTCGCTATACGCGGGTTTTCTGAATGCTGAGTGTGGCAGATGCAGCTTATAAGAATTCTATATCTTGAATGTAGTGAGACACAGTTTACCAGAGTTCTGTATATTGGTATAGAGAGAAACTGTTTTCAAGAGTTCTGTAGCCTAGCAAGGGGCATACGCAGTAATTGGGATTTCTGTATCCTGAGTATAGGAGACGCCGTTTGTGGAAGCTCCGCTACCTGGATATGAGAGAAGCAGTTTATCGGAGTTCCCTATCCTTGTTGCACAGAGGAGCTGTTTCCCGGAGTTCTGTATCCTGGAATTAGGCATTCGCTATATGTGGGTATTCTCTATGCTGAATGTAGCAGATGCAGCTTTTGGGAGTTGTATACCGTAAGTGCACAGAGATGCAGTTTCCAGTAGTTCTGTATGTTGAATGTAGAGAGAAGCTGTTTCCAAGAGTTCTGTAGTCTGAGAGTAGGAAGACGATGTATATGGGATTCCTGTAGCCTGAGTGTAGCCGACGCAGCTTATGGGAGATCTGTAACCTAGAATTAGAGAGACACATTGTACCGAAGTTCTGTATCAGAGTGTAGGGAGAAGCTGTTGCCAGGAATTCTGTAGCCTATGAGCAGGTTTTCGCTATACACGGGTTTTCTGAAACCTGAGTGTGGCAGATGCAGCTTATAGGAATTCTGTATCTTGAATGTAGTGAGACACAGTTTACCAGAGTTCTGTATATTGGTATAGAGAGAAACTGTTTTCAAGAGTTCTGTAGCCTAGCAAGGGGCATACGCAGTAATTGGGATTTCTGTAATCTGAGTATAGGAGACGCCGTTTCTGGGAGCTCCGCTCCCTGGATATGAGAGAAGCAGTTTATCGGAGTTCCCTATCTTTTGCAGCACAGAGGAGCTGTTTCCAGGAGTTCTGTATCCTGGAGTTAGGCATTCGCTATATGTGGGTATTCTCTATGCTGAATGTAGCAGATGCAGCTTTTGGGAGTTGTATACCGTAAGTGCACAGAGATGCAGTTTCCAATAGTTCTGTATGTTGAATGTAGAGAGAAGCTGTTTCCAAGAGTTCTGTAGTCTAAGAGTAGGCATACGCTGTATGTGGGATTCCTGTAGCCTGAGTGTAGCCGACGCAGCTTATGGGAGATCTGTAACCTAGAATTGGAGAGACACATTTTACCGAAGTTCTGTATCAGAGTGTAGGGAGAAGCTGTTGCCAGGAATTCTGTAGCCTATGAGCAGGTTTTCGCTATACGCGGGTTTTCCGAAACCTGAGTGTGGTAGATGCAGCTTATAGGAATTCTGTATCTTGAATGTAGTGAAACACAGTTTACCAGAGTTCTGTATATTGGTATAGAGAGAAACTGTTTTCAAGAGTTCTGTAGCCTAGCAAGGGGCATACGCAGTAATTGGGATTTCTGTATCCTGAGTATAGGAGACGCCGTTTCTGGGAGCTCCGCTCCCTGGATATGAGAGAAGCAGTTTATCGGAGTTCCCTATCCTTGTTGCACAGAGGAGCTGTTTCCAGGAGTTCTGTATCCTGGAATTAGGCATTCGCTATATGTGGGTATTCTCTATGCTGAATGTAGCAGATGCAGCTTTCGGGAGTAGTATACCCTAAGTGTAGAGAGATGCAGTTTCAGAAGTTCTGTATGTTGAATGTAGAGAGAAGCTGTTTCCAAGGGTTCTGTAGTCTGAGAGTAGGCATACGCTGTATATGGGATTCCTGTAGCCTGAGTGTAGCCGACGCAGCTTATGGGAGATCTGTAACCTAGAATTAGAGAGACACATTGTACCGAAGTTCTGTATCAGAGGGTAGGGAGAAGCTGTTGCCAGGAATTCTGTAGCCTATGAGCAGGTTTTCGCTATACACAGGTTTTCCGAAACCTGAGTGTGGCAGATGCAGCTTATAGGAATTCTGTATCTTGAATGTAGTGAGACACAGTTTACCAGAGTTCTGTATATTGGTATAGAGAGAAACTGTTTTCAAGAGTTCTGTAGCCTAGCAAGGGGCATACACAGTAATTGGGATTTCTGTAATCTGAGTATAGGAGACGCCGTTTCTGGGAGCTCCGCTACCTGGATATGAGAGAAGCAGTTTATCGGAGTTCCCTATCCTTGTTGCACAGAGGAGCTGTTTCCAGGAGTTCTGTATCCTGGAGTTAGGCATTCGCTATATGTGGGTATTCTCTATGCTGAATGTAGCAGATTCAGCTTTTGGGAGTTGTATACTGTAAGTGCACAGAGATGCAGTTTCCAGTAGTTCTGTATGTTGAATGTAGAGAGAAGCTGTTTCCAGGAGTTCTGTAGTCTGAGAGTAGGAAGACGATGTATATGGGATTCCTGTAGCCTGAGTGTAGCCGACGCAGCTTATGGGAGATCTGTAACCTAGAATTAGTGAGACACATTGTACCGAAGTTCTGTATCAGAGTGTAGGGAGAAGCTGTTGCCAGGAATTCTGTAGCCTATGAGCAGGTTTTCACTATACGCGGGTTTTCTGAAACCTGAGTGTGGCAGATGCAGCTTATAGGAATTCTGTATCTTGAATGTACTGAGACACAGTTTACCAGAGTTCTGTATATTGGTATAGAGAGAAACTGTTTTCAAGAGTTCTGTAGCCTAGCAAGGGGCATACGCAGTAATTGGGATTTCTGTATCCTGAGTATAGGAGACGCTGTTTCTGGGAGCTCCGCTACCTGGATATGAGAGAAGCAGTTTATCGGAGTTCCCTATCCTTGAGCATAGAGGAGCTGTTTCCAGGAGTTCTGTATCCTGGAATTAGGCATTCGCTATATGTGGGTATTCTCTATGCTGAATGTAGCAGATGCAGCTTTCGGGAGTAGTATACCCTAAGTTTAGAGAGATGCGGTTTCAGTAGTTCTGTATGTTGAATGTAGAGAGAAGCTGTTTCCAGGAGTTCTGTAGTCTGAGAGTAGGAATACGCTGTATATGGGATTCCTGTAGCATGAGTGTAGCCAACGCAGCTTATGGGAGATCTGTAACCTAGAATTAGTGAGACACATTGTACCGAAGTTCTGTATCAGAGTGTACGGAGAAGCTGTTGCCAGGAATTCTGTAGCCTATGAGCATGTTTTCACTATATGCGGGTTTTCCGAAACCTGAGTGTGGCAGATGCAGCTTATAGGAATTCTGTATCTTGAATGTAGTGAGACACAGTTTACCAGAGTTCTGTATATTGGTATAGAGAGAAACTGTTTTCAAGAGTTCTGTAGCATAGCAAGGGGCATACGCAGGAATTGGGATTTCTGTAATCTGAGTATAGGAGACGCTGTTTCTGGGAGCTCCGCTACCTGGATATGAGAGAAGCAGTTTATCGGAGTTCCCTATCCTTGAGCACAGAGGAGCTGTTTCCAGGAGTTCTTTATCCTGGAATTAGGCATTCGCTATATGTGGGTATTCTCTATGCTGAATGTAGCAGATGCAGCTTTCGGGAGTAGTATACCCTAAGTGTAGAGAGATGCAGTTTCAGAAGTTCTGTATGTTGAATGTAGAGAGAAGCTGTTTCCAAGGGTTCTGTAGTCTGAGAGTAGGCATACGCTGTATGTGGGATTCCTGTAGCCTGAGTGTAGCCGACGCAGCTTATGGGAGATCTGTAACCTAGAATTGGAGAGACACATTTTACCGAAGTTCTGTATCAGAGTGTAGGGAGAAGCTGTTGCCAGGAATTCTGTAGCCTATGAGCAGGTTTTCGCTATACGCGGGTTTTCCGAAACCTGAGTGTGGTAGATGCAGCTTATAGGAATTCTTTATCTTGAATGTAGTGAAACACAGTTTACCAGAGTTCTGTATATTGGTATAGAGAGAAACTGTTTTCAAGAGTTCTGTAGCCTAGCAAGGGGCATACGCAGTAATTGGGATTTCTGTAATCTGAGTATAGGAGACGCCGTTTCTGGGAGCTCCGCTCCCTGGATATGAGAGAAGCAGTTTATCGGAGTTCCCTATCCTTGTTGCACAGAGGAGCTGTTTCCAGGAGTTCTGTATCCTGGAATTAGGCATTCGCTATATGTGGGTATTCTCTATGCTGAATGTAGCAGATGCAGCTTTCGGGAGTAGTATACCCTAAGTGTAGAGAGATGCGGTTTCAGTAGTTCTGTATGTTGAATGTAGAGAGAAGCTGTTTCCAGGAGTTCTGTAGTCTGAGAGTAGGAATACGCTGTATATGGGATTCCTGTAGCCTGAGTGTAGCCAACGCAGCTTATGGGAGATCTGTAACCTAGAATTAGTGAGACACATTGTACCGAAGTTCTGTATCAGAGTGTAGGGAGAAGCTGTTGCCAGGAATTCTGTAGCCTATGAGCAGGTTTTCGCTATACGCGGGTTTTCCGAAACCTGAGTGTGGCAGATGCAGCTTATAGGAATTCTGTATCTTGAATGTAATGAGACACAGTTTACCAGAGTTCTGTATATTGGTATAGAGAGAAACTGTTTTCAAGAGTTCTGTAGCCTAGCAAGGGGCATACGCAGTAATTGGGATTTCTGTAATCTGAGTATAGGAGACGCCGTTTCTGGGAGCTCCGCTCCCTGGATATGAGAGAAGCAGTTTATCGGAGTTCCCTATCCTTGCTGGAGAGAGGAGCTGTTTCCCGGAGCTCTGTATCCTGGAGTTAGGCATTCGCTATATGTGGGTATTCTCTATGCTGAATGTAGCAGATGCAGCTTTCGGGAGTTCTATACCCTAAGTGCAGAGAGATGCAGTTTGCAGTAGTTCTGTATGTTTAATGTAGAGAGAAGCAGTTTCCAAGAGTTCTGTAGTCTGAGAGTAGGCAAACACTGTATGTGGGATTCCTGTAGCCTGAGTGTAGCCGACGCAGCTTATGGGAGATCTGTAACCTAGAATTAGTGAGACCCATTTTACCGAAGTTCTGTATCAGAGTGTAGGGAGAAGCTGTTGCCAGGAATTCTGTAGCCTGTGAGCAGGTTTTCGCCATACACGGATTTTCTGAATGCTGAGTGTGGCAGATGCAGCTTATAGGAATTCTGTATCTTGAATGTAGTGAGACACAGTTTACCAGAGTTCTGTATATTGGTATAGAGAGAAACTGTTTTCAAGAGTTCTGTAGCCTAGCAAGGGGCATACGCAGTAATTGGCATTTCTGTATCCTGAGTATAGGAGACGCCGTTTCTGGGAGCTCCGCTACCTGGATATGTGAGAAGCAGTTTATCGGAGTTCCCTATCCTTGCTGTAGAGAGGAGCTGTTTCCAGGAGTTCTGTATCCTGGAATTAGGCATTCGCTATATGTGGGTATTCTCTATGCTGAATGTAGCAGATGCAGCTTTCGGGAGTAATATACCCTAAGTGTAGAGAGATGCAGTTTCCAGTAGTTCTGTATGTTGAATGTAGAGAGAAGCTGTTTCCAGGAGTTCTGTAGTCTGAGAGTAGGAATACGCTGTATATGGGATTCCTGTAGCCTGAGTGTAGCCGACGCAGCTTATGGGAGATCTGTAACCTAGAATTAGTGAGACACATTGTACCGAAGTTCTGTATCAGAGTGTAGGGAGAAGCTGTTTCCAGGAATTCTGTAGCCTATGAGCAGGTTTTCGCTATACGCGGGTTTTCCGAAACCTGAGTGTGGCAGATGCAGCTTATAGGAATTCTGTATCTTGAATGTAGTGAGACACAGTTTACCAGAGTTCTGTATATTGGTATAGAGAGAAACTGTTTTCAAGAGTTCTGTAGCCTAGCAAGGGGCATACGCAGTAATTGGGATTTCTGTATCCTGAGTATAGGAGACGCCGTTTCTGGGAGCTCCGCTCCCTGGATATGAGAGAAGCAGTTTATCGGAGTTCCCTATCCTTGTTGCACAGAGGAGCTGTTTCCAGGAGTTCTGTATCCTGGAATTAGGCATTCGCTATATGTGGGTATTCTCTATGCTGAATGTAGCAGATGCAGCTTTCGGGAGTAGTATACCCTAAGTGTAGAGACATGCGGTTTCAGTAGTTCTGTATGTTGAATGTAGAGAGAAGCTGTTTCCAGGAGTTCTGTAGTCTGAGAGTAGGAATACGCTGTATATGGGATTCCTGTAGCCTGAGTGTAGCCGACGCAGCTTATGGGAGAATTGTAACCTAGAATTGGAGAGACACATTGTACCGAAGTTCTGTATCAGAGTGTAGGGAGAAGCTGTTGCCAGGAATTCTGTAGCCTATGAGCAGGTTTTCGCTATACGCGGGTTTTCCGAAACCTGAGTGTGGTAGATGCAGCTTATAGGAATTCTGTATCTTGAATGTAGTGAAACACAGTTTACCAGAGTTCTGTATATTGGTATAGAGAGAAACTGTTTTCAAGAGTTCTGTAGCCTAGCAAGGGGCATACGCAGTAATTGGGATTTCTGTATCCTGAGTATAGGAGACGCCGTTTCTGGGAGCTCCGCTCCCTGGATATGAGAGAAGCAGTTTATCGGAGTTCCCTATCCTTGTTGCACAGAGGAGCTGTTTCCAGGAGTTCTGTATCCTGGAGTTAGGCATTCGCTATATGTGGGTATTCTCTATGCTGAATGTAGCAGATGCAGCTTTTGGGAGTTGTATACCGTAAGGGCACAGAGATGCAGTTTCCAGTAGTTCTGTATGTTGAATGTAGAGAGAAGCTGTTTCCAAGAGTTCTGTAGTCTAAGAGTAGGCATACGCTGTATGTGGGATTCCTGTAGCCTGAGTGTAGCCGACGCAGCTTATGGGAGAACTGTAACCTAGAATCAGTGAGACACATTGTACCGAAGTTCTGTATCAGAGTGTAGGGAGAAGCTGTTTCCAGGAATTCTGTAGCCTATGAGCAGGTTTTCGCTATACGCGGGTTTTCTGAATGCTGAGTGTGGCAGATGCAGCTTATAAGAATTCTATATCTTGAATGTAGTGAGACACAGTTTACCAGAGTTCTGTATATTGGTATAGAGAGAAACTGTTTTCAAGAGTTCTGTAGCCTAGCAAGGGGCATACGCAGTAATTGGGATTTCTGTATCCTGAGTATAGGAGACGCCGTTTGTGGAAGCTCCGCTACCTGGATATGAGAGAAGCAGTTTATCGGAGTTCCCTATCCTTGTTGCACAGAGGAGCTGTTTCCCGGAGTTCTGTATCCTGGAATTAGGCATTCGCTATATGTGGGTATTCTCTATGCTGAATGTAGCAGATGCAGCTTTTGGGAGTTGTATACCGTAAGTGCACAGAGATGCAGTTTCCAGTAGTTCTGTATGTTGAATGTAGAGAGAAGCTGTTTCCAAGAGTTCTGTAGTCTAAGAGTAGTCATACGCTGTATGTGGGATTCCTGTAGCCTGAGTGTAGCCGACGCAGCTTATGGGAGATCTGTAACCTAGAATTAGAGAGACACATTGTACCGAAGTTCTGTATCAGAGTGTAGGGAGAAGCTGTTGCCAGGAATTCTGTAGCCTATGAGCAGGTTTTCGCTATACACGGGTTTTCTGAAACCTGAGTGTGGCAGATGCAGCTTATAGGAATTCTGTATCTTGAATGTAGTGAGACACAGTTTACCAGAGTTCTGTATATTGGTATAGAGAGAAACTGTTTTCAAGAGTTCTGTAGCCTAGCAAGGGGCATACGCAGTAATTGGGATTTCTGTAATCTGAGTATAGGAGACGCAGTTTCTGGGAGCTCCGCTCCCTGGATATGAGAGAAGCAGTTTATCGGAGTTCCCTATCTTTTGCAGCACAGAGGAGCTGTTTCCAGGAGTTCTGTATCCTGGAGTTAGGCATTCGCTATATGTGGGTATTCTCTATGCTGAATGTAGCAGATGCAGCTTTTGGGAGTTGTATACCGTAAGTGCACAGAGATGCAGTTTCCAATAGTTCTGTATGTTGAATGTAGAGAGAAGCTGTTTCCAAGAGTTCTGTAGTCTAAGAGTAGGCATACGCTGTATGTGGGATTCCTGTAGCCTGAGTGTAGCCGACGCAGCTTATGGGAGATCTGTAACCTAGAATTGGAGAGACACATTTTACCGAAGTTCTGTATCAGAGTGTAGGGAGAAGCTGTTGCCAGGAATTCTGTAGCCTATGAGCAGGTTTTCGCTATACGCGGGTTTTCCGAAACCTGAGTGTGGTAGATGCAGCTTATAGGAATTCTGTATCTTGAATGTAGTGAAACACAGTTTACCAGAGTTCTGTATATTGGTATAGAGAGAAACTGTTTTCAAGAGTTCTGTAGCCTAGCAAGGGGCATACGCAGTAATTGGGATTTCTGTATCCTGAGTATAGGAGACGCCGTTTCTGGGAGCTCCGCTCCCTGGATATGAGAGAAGCAGTTTATCGGAGTTCCCTATCCTTGTTGCACAGAGGAGCTGTTTCCAGGAGTTCTGTATCCTGGAATTAGGCATTCGCTATATGTGGGTATTCTCTATGCTGAATGTAGCAGATGCAGCTTTCGGGAGTAGTATACCCTAAGTGTAGAGAGATGCAGTTTCAGAAGTTCTGTATGTTGAATGTAGAGAGAAGCTGTTTCCAAGGGTTCTGTAGTCTGAGAGTAGGCATACGCTGTATATGGGATTCCTGTAGCCTGAGTGTAGCCGACGCAGCTTATGGGAGATCTGTAACCTAGAATTAGAGAGACACATTGTACCGAAGTTCTGTATCAGAGGGTAGGGAGAAGCTGTTGCCAGGAATTCTGTAGCCTATGAGCAGGTTTTCGCTATACACAGGTTTTCCGAAACCTGAGTGTGGCAGATGCAGCTTATAGGAATTCTGTATCTTGAATGTAGTGAGACACAGTTTACCAGAGTTCTGTATATTGGTATAGAGAGAAACTGTTTTCAAGAGTTCTGTAGCCTAGCAAGGGGCATACACAGTAATTGGGATTTCTGTAATCTGAGTATAGGAGACGCCGTTTCTGGGAGCTCCGCTACCTGGATATGAGAGAAGCAGTTTATCGGAGTTCCCTATCCTTGTTGCACAGAGGAGCTGTTTCCAGGAGTTCTGTATCCTGGAGTTAGGCATTCGCTATATGTGGGTATTCTCTATGCTGAATGTAGCAGATTCAGCTTTTGGGAGTTGTATACTGTAAGTGCACAGAGATGCAGTTTCCAGTAGTTCTGTATGTTGAATGTAGAGAGAAGCTGTTTCCAGGAGTTCTGTAGTCTGAGAGTAGGAAGACGATGTATATGGGATTCCTGTAGCCTGAGTGTAGCCGACGCAGCTTATGGGAGATCTGTAACCTAGAATTAGTGAGACACATTGTACCGAAGTTCTGTATCAGAGTGTAGGGAGAAGCTGTTGCCAGGAATTCTGTAGCCTATGAGCAGGTTTTCACTATACGCGGGTTTTCTGAAACCTGAGTGTGGCAGATGCAGCTTATAGGAATTCTGTATCTTGAATGTACTGAGACACAGTTTACCAGAGTTCTGTATATTGGTATAGAGAGAAACTGTTTTCAAGAGTTCTGTAGCCTAGCAAGGGGCATACGCAGTAATTGGGATTTCTGTATCCTGAGTATAGGAGACGCTGTTTCTGGGAGCTCCGCTACCTGGATATGAGAGAAGCAGTTTATCGGAGTTCCCTATCCTTGAGCATAGAGGAGCTGTTTCCAGGAGTTCTGTATCCTGGAATTAGGCATTCGCTATATGTGGGTATTCTCTATGCTGAATGTAGCAGATGCAGCTTTCGGGAGTAGTATACCCTAAGTTTAGAGAGATGCGGTTTCAGTAGTTCTGTATGTTGAATGTAGAGAGAAGCTGTTTCCAGGAGTTCTGTAGTCTGAGAGTAGGAATACGCTGTATATGGGATTCCTGTAGCATGAGTGTAGCCAACGCAGCTTATGGGAGATCTGTAACCTAGAATTAGTGAGACACATTGTACCGAAGTTCTGTATCAGAGTGTACGGAGAAGCTGTTGCCAGGAATTCTGTAGCCTATGAGCATGTTTTCACTATATGCGGGTTTTCCGAAACCTGAGTGTGGCAGATGCAGCTTATAGGAATTCTGTATCTTGAATGTAGTGAGACACAGTTTACCAGAGTTCTGTATATTGGTATAGAGAGAAACTGTTTTCAAGAGTTCTGTAGCATAGCAAGGGGCATACGCAGGAATTGGGATTTCTGTAATCTGAGTATAGGAGACGCTGTTTCTGGGAGCTCCGCTACCTGGATATGAGAGAAGCAGTTTATCGGAGTTCCCTATCCTTGAGCACAGAGGAGCTGTTTCCAGGAGTTCTTTATCCTGGAATTAGGCATTCGCTATATGTGGGTATTCTCTATGCTGAATGTAGCAGATGCAGCTTTCGGGAGTAGTATACGCTAAGTGTAGAGAGATGCAGTTTCAGAAGTTCTGTATGTTGAATGTAGAGAGAAGCTGTTTCCAAGGGTTCTGTAGTCTGAGAGTAGGCATACGCTGTATATGGGATTCCTGTAGCCTGAGTGTAGCCGACGCAGCTTATGGGAGATCTGTAACCTAGAATTAGAGAGACACATTGTACCGAAGTTCTGTATCAGAGGGTAGGGAGAAGCTGTTGCCAGGAATTCTGTAGCCTATGAGCAGGTTTTCGCTATACACAGGTTTTCCGAAACCTGAGTGTGGCAGATGCAGCTTATAGGAATTCTGTATCTTGAATGTAGTGAGACACAGTTTACCAGAGTTCTGTATATTGGTATAGAGAGAAACTGTTTTCAAGAGTTCTGTAGCCTAGCAAGGGGCATACGCAGTAATTGGGATTTCTGTAATCTGAGTATAGGAGACGCCGTTTCTGGGAGTTCCGCTCCCTGGATATGAGAGAAGCAGTTTATCGGAGTTCCCTATCCTTGTTGCACAGAGGAGCTGTTTCCCGGAGTTCTGTATCCTGGAGTTAGGCATTCGCTATATGTGGATATTCTCTATGCTGAATGTAGCAGATGCAGCTTTTGGGAGTTGTATACCGTAAGTGCACAGAGATGCAGTTTCCAATAGTTCTGTATGTTGAATATAGAGAGAAGCTGTTTCCAAGAGTTCTGTAGTCTAAGAGTAGGCATACGCTGTATGTGGGATTCCTGTAGCCTGAGTGTAGCCGACGCAGCTTATGGGAGATCTGTAACCTAGAATTGGAGAGACACATTTTACCGAAGTTCTGTATCAGAGTGTAGGGAGAAGCTGTTTCCAGGAATTCTGTAGCCTATGAGCAGGTTTTCGCTATACGCGGGTTTTCCGAAACCTGAGTGTGGTAGATGCAGCTTATAGGAATTCTGTATCTTGAATGTAGTGAAACACAGTTTACCAGAGTTCTGTATATTGGTATAGAGAGAAACTGTTTTCAAGAGTTCTGTAGCCTAGCAAGGGGCATACGCAGTAATTGGGATTTCTGTATCCTGAGTATAGGAGACGCCGTTTCTGGGAACTCCGCTCCCTGGATATGAGAGAAGCAGTTTATCGGAGTTCCCTATCCTTGTTGCACAGAGGAGCTGTTTCCAGGAGTTCTGTATCCTGGAATTAGGCATTCGCTATATGTGGGTATTCTCTATGCTGAATGTAGCAGATGCAGCTTTCGGTAGTAGTATACCCTAAGTGTAGAGAGATGCGGTTTCAGTAGTTCTGTATGTTGAATGTAGAGAGAAGCTGTTTCCAGGAGTTCTGTAGTCTGAGAGTAGGAATACGCTCTATATGGGATTCCTGTAGCCTGAGTGTAGCCAACGCAGCTTATGGGAGATCTGTAACCTAGAATTAGTGAGACACATTTTACCGAAGTTCTGTATCAGAGTGTAGGGAGAAGCTGTTTCCAGGAATTCTGTAGCCTATGAGCAGGTTTTCGCTATACGCGGGTTTTCGGAAACCTGAGTGTGGCAGATGCAGCTTATAGGAATTCTGTATCTTGAATGTAGTGAGACACAGTTTACCAGAGTTCTGTATATTGGTATAGAGAGAAACTGTTTTCAAGAGTTCTGTAGCCTAGCAAGGGGCATACGCAGTAATTGGGATTTCTGTATCCTGAGTATAGGAGACGCCGTTTCTGGGAGCTCCGCTCCCTGGATATGAGAGAAGCAGTTTATCGGAGTTCCCTATCCTTGTTGCACAGAGGAGCTGTTTCCAGGAGTTCTGTATCCTGGAATTAGGCATTCGCTATATGTGGGTATTCTCTATGCTGAATGTAGCAGATGCAGCTTTCGGGAGTAGTATACCCTAAGTGTAGAGACATGCGGTTTCAGTAGTTCTGTATGTTGAATGTAGAGAGAAGCTGTTTCCAGGAGTTCTGTAGTCTGAGAGTAGGAATACGCTGTATATGGGATTCCTGTAGCCTGAGTGTAGCCGACGCAGCTTATGGGAGAATTGTAACCTAGAATTGGAGAGACACATTGTACCGAAGTTCTGTATCAGAGTGTAGGGAGAAGCTGTTGCCAGGAATTCTGTAGCCTATGAGCAGGTTTTCGCTATACGCGGGTTTTCCGAAACCTGAGTGTGGTAGATGCAGCTTATAGGAATTCTGTATCTTGAATGTAGTGAAACACAGTTTACCAGAGTTCTGTATATTGGTATAGAGAGAAACTGTTTTCAAGAGTTCTGTAGCCTAGCAAGGGGCATACGCAGTAATTGGGATTTCTGTATCCTGAGTATAGGAGACGCCGTTTCTGGGAGCTCCGCTCCCTGGATATGAGAGAAGCAGTTTATCGGAGTTCCCTATCCTTGTTGCACAGAGGAGCTGTTTCCAGGAGTTCTGTATCCTGGAGTTAGGCATTCGCTATATGTGGGTATTCTCTATGCTGAATGTAGCAGATGCAGTTTTCAGGAGTAATATACCCTAAGTGTAGAGAGATGCAGTTTCAGTAGTTCTGTATGTTGAATGTAGAGAGAAGCTGTTTCCAAGAGTTCTGTAGTCTAAGAGTAGGCATACGCTGTATGTGGGATTCCTGTAGCCTGAGTGTAGCCGACGCAGCTTATGGGAGAACTGTAACCTAGAATCAGTGAGACACATTGTACCGAAGTTCTGTATCAGAGTGTAGGGAGAAGCTGTTTCCAGGAATTCTGTAGCCTATGAGCAGGTTTTCGCTATACGCGGGTTTTCTGAATGCTGAGTGTGGCAGATGCAGCTTATAAGAATTCTATATCTTGAATGTAGTGAGACACAGTTTACCAGAGTTCTGTATATTGGTATAGAGAGAAACTGTTTTCAAGAGTTCTGTAGCCTAGCAAGGGGCATACGCAGTAATTGGGATTTCTGTATCCTGAGTATAGGAGACGCCGTTTGTGGAAGCTCCGCTACCTGGATATGAGAGAAGCAGTTTATCGGAGTTCCCTATCCTTGTTGCACAGAGGAGCTGTTTCCCGGAGTTCTGTATCCTGGAATTAGGCATTCGCTATATGTGGGTATTCTCTATGCTGAATGTAGCAGATGCAGCTTTTGGGAGTTGTATACCGTAAGTGCACAGAGATGCAGTTTCCAGTAGTTCTGTATGTTGAATGTAGAGAGAAGCTGTTTCCAAGAGTTCTGTAGTCTAAGAGTAGTCATACGCTGTATGTGGGATTCCTGTAGCCTGAGTGTAGCCGACGCAGCTTATGGGAGATCTGTAACCTAGAATTAGAGAGACACATTGTACCGAAGTTCTGTATCAGAGGGTAGGGAGAAGCTGTTGCCAGGAATTCTGTAGCCTATGAGCAGGTTTTCGCTATACACGGGTTTTCCGAAACCTGAGTGTGGCAGATGCAGCTTATAGGAATTCTGTATCTTGAATGTAGTGAGACACAGTTTACCAGAGTTCTGTATATTGGTATAGAGAGAAACTGTTTTCAAGAGTTCTGTAGCCTAGCAAGGGGCATACGCAGTAATTGGGATTTCTGTAATCTGAGTATAGGAGACGCCGTTTCTGGGAGCTCCGCTCCCTGGATATGAGAGAAGCAGTTTATCGGAGTTCCCTATCCTTGTTGCACAGAGGAGCTGTTTCCAGGAGTTCTGTATCCTGGAATTAGGCATTCGCTATATGTGGGTATTCTCTATGCTGAATGTAGCAGATGCAGCTTTTGGGAGTTGTATACTGTAAGTGCACAGAGATGCAGTCTCCAGTAGTTCTGTATGTTGAATGTAGAGAGAAGCTGTTTCCAGGAGTTCTGTAGTCTGAGAGTAGGAAGACGATGTATATGGGATTCCTGTAGCCTGAGTGTAGCCGACGCAGCTTATGGGAGATCTGTAACCTAGAATTAGTGAGACACATTGTACCGAAGTTCTGTATCAGAGTGTAGGGAGAAGCTGTTGCCAGGAATTCTGTAGCCTATGAGCAGGTTTTCACTATATGCGGGTTTTCCGAAACCTGAGTGTGGCAGATGCAGCTTATAGGAATTCTGTATCTTGAATGTAGTGAGACACAGTTTACCAGAGTTCTGTATATTGGTATAGAGAGAAACTGTTTTCAAGAGTTCTGTAGCCTAGCAAGGGGCATACGCAGGAATTGGGATTTCTGTAATCTGAGTATAGGAGACGCTGTTTCTGGGAGCTCCGCTACCTGGATATGAGAGAAGCAGTTTATCGGAGTTCCCTATCCTTGAGCACAGAGGAGCTGTTTCCAGGAGTTCTTTATCCTGGAATTAGGCATTCGCTATATGTGGGTATTCTCTATGCTGAATGTAGCAGATGCAGCTTTCGGGAGTAGTATACCCTAAGTGTAGAGAGATGCAGTTTCAGAAGTTCTGTATGTTGAATGTAGAGAGAAGCTGTTTCCAAGGGTTCTGTAGTCTGAGAGTAGGCATACGCTGTATATGGGATTCCTGTAGCCTGAGTGTAGCCGACGCAGCTTATGGGAGATCTGTAACCTAGAATTAGAGAGACACATTGTACCGAAGTTCTGTATCAGAGGGTAGGGAGAAGCTGTTGCCAGGAATTCTGTAGCCTATGAGCAGGTTTTCGCTATACACAGGTTTTCCGAAACCTGAGTGTGGCAGATGCAGCTTATAGGAATTCTGTATCTTGAATGTAGTGAGACACAGTTTACCAGAGTTCTGTATATTGGTATAGAGAGAAACTGTTTTCAAGAGTTCTGTAGCCTAGCAAGGGGCATACACAGTAATTGGGATTTCTGTAATCTGAGTATAGGAGACGCCGTTTCTGGGAGCTCCGCTACCTGGATATGAGAGAAGCAGTTTATCGGAGTTCCCTATCCTTGTTGCACAGAGGAGCTGTTTCCAGGAGTTCTGTATCCTGGAGTTAGGCATTCGCTATATGTGGGTATTCTCTATGCTGAATGTAGCAGATTCAGCTTTTGGGAGTTGTATACTGTAAGTGCACAGAGATGCAGTTTCCAGTAGTTCTGTATGTTGAATGTAGAGAGAAGCTGTTTCCAGGAGTTCTGTAGTCTGAGAGTAGGAAGACGATGTATATGGGATTCCTGTAGCCTGAGTGTAGCCGACGCAGCTTATGGGAGATCTGTAACCTAGAATTAGTGAGACACATTGTACCGAAGTTCTGTATCAGAGTGTAGGGAGAAGCTGTTGCCAGGAATTCTGTAGCCTATGAGCAGGTTTTCACTATACGCGGGTTTTCTGAAACCTGAGTGTGGCAGATGCAGCTTATAGGAATTCTGTATCTTGAATGTAGTGAGACACAGTTTACCAGAGTTCTGTATATTGGTATAGAGAGAAACTGTTTTCAAGAGTTCTGTAGCCTAGCAAGGGGCATACGCAGTAATTGGGATTTCTGTATCCTGAGTATAGGAGACGCTGTTTCTGGGAGCTCCGCTACCTGGATATGAGAGAAGCAGTTTATCGGAGTTCCCTATCCTTGAGCATAGAGGAGCTGTTTCCAGGAGTTCTGTATCCTGGAATTAGGCATTCGCTATATGTGGGTATTCTCTATGCTGAATGTAGCAGATGCAGCTTTCGGGAGTAGTATACCCTAAGTTTAGAGAGATGCGGTTTCAGTAGTTCTGTATGTTGAATGTAGAGAGAAGCTGTTTCCAGGAGTTCTGTAGTCTGAGAGTAGGAATACGCTGTATATGGGATTCCTGTAGCCTGAGTGTAGCCGACGCAGCTTATGGGAGAATTGTAACCTAGAATTGGAGAGACACATTGTACCGAAGTTCTGTATCAGAGTGTAGGGAGAAGCTGTTGCCAGGAATTCTGTAGCCTATGAGCAGGTTTTCGCTATACGCGGGTTTTCCGAAACCTGAGTGTGGTAGATGCAGCTTATAGGAATTCTGTATCTTGAATGTAGTGAAACACAGTTTACCAGAGTTCTGTATATTGGTATAGAGAGAAACTGTTTTCAAGAGTTCTGTAGCCTAGCAAGGGGCATACGCAGTAATTGGGATTTCTGTAATCTGAGTATAGGAGACGCCGTTTCTGGGAGCTCCGCTCCCTGGATATGAGAGAAGCAGTTTATCGGAGTTCCCTATCCTTGTTGCACAGAGGAGCTGTTTCCAGGAGTTCTGTATCCTGGAGTTAGGCATTCGCTATATGTGGGTATTCTCTATGCTGAATGTAGCAGATGCAGTTTTCAGGAGTAATATACCCTAAGTGTAGAGAGATGCAGTTTCAGTAGTTCTGTATGTTGAATGTAGAGAGAAGCTGTTTCCAAGAGTTCTGTAGTCTAAGAGTAGGCATACGCTGTATGTGGGATTCCTGTAGCCTGAGTGTAGCCGACGCAGCTTATGGGAGAACTGTAACCTAGAATCAGTGAGACACATTGTACCGAAGTTCTGTATCAGAGTGTAGGGAGAAGCTGTTTCCAGGAATTCTGTAGCCTATGAGCAGGTTTTCGCTATACGCGGGTTTTCTGAATGCTGAGTGTGGCAGATGCAGCTTATAAGAATTCTATATCTTGAATGTAGTGAGACACAGTTTACCAGAGTTCTGTATATTGGTATAGAGAGAAACTGTTTTCAAGAGTTCTGTAGCCTAGCAAGGGGCATACGCAGTAATTGGGATTTCTGTATCCTGAGTATAGGAGACGCCGTTTGTGGAAGCTCCGCTACCTGGATATGAGAGAAGCAGTTTATCGGAGTTCCCTATCCTTGTTGCACAGAGGAGCTGTTTCCCGGAGTTCTGTATCCTGGAATTAGGCATTCGCTATATGTGGGTATTCTCTATGCTGAATGTAGCAGATGCAGCTTTTGGGAGTTGTATACCGTAAGTGCACAGAGATGCAGTTTCCAGTAGTTCTGTATGTTGAATGTAGAGAGAAGCTGTTTCCAAGAGTTCTGTAGTCTAAGAGTAGTCATACGCTGTATGTGGGATTCCTGTAGCCTGAGTGTAGCCGACGCAGCTTATGGGAGATCTGTAACCTAGAATTAGAGAGACACATTGTACCGAAGTTCTGTATCAGAGGGTAGGGAGAAGCTGTTGCCAGGAATTCTGTAGCCTATGAGCAGGTTTTCGCTATACACGGGTTTTCCGAAACCTGAGTGTGGCAGATGCAGCTTATAGGAATTCTGTATCTTGAATGTAGTGAGACACAGTTTACCAGAGTTCTGTATATTGGTATAGAGAGAAACTGTTTTCAAGAGTTCTGTAGCCTAGCAAGGGGCATACGCAGTAATTGGGATTTCTGTAATCTGAGTATAGGAGACGCCGTTTCTGGGAGCTCCGCTCCCTGGATATGAGAGAAGCAGTTTATCGGAGTTCCCTATCCTTGTTGCACAGAGGAGCTGTTTCCAGGAGTTCTGTATCCTGGAATTAGGCATTCGCTATATGTGGGTATTCTCTATGCTGAATGTAGCAGATGCAGCTTTTGGGAGTTGTATACTGTAAGTGCACAGAGATGCAGTCTCCAGTAGTTCTGTATGTTGAATGTAGAGAGAAGCTGTTTCCAGGAGTTCTGTAGTCTGAGAGTAGGAAGACGATGTATATGGGATTCCTGTAGCCTGAGTGTAGCCGACGCAGCTTATGGGAGATCTGTAACCTAGAATTAGTGAGACACATTGTACCGAAGTTCTGTATCAGAGTGTAGGGAGAAGCTGTTGCCAGGAATTCTGTAGCCTATGAGCAGGTTTTCACTATATGCGGGTTTTCCGAAACCTGAGTGTGGCAGATGCAGCTTATAGGAATTCTGTATCTTGAATGTAGTGAGACACAGTTTACCAGAGTTCTGTATATTGGTATAGAGAGAAACTGTTTTCAAGAGTTCTGTAGCCTAGCAAGGGGCATACGCAGGAATTGGGATTTCTGTAATCTGAGTATAGGAGACGCTGTTTCTGGGAGCTCCGCTACCTGGATATGAGAGAAGCAGTTTATCGGAGTTCCCTATCCTTGAGCACAGAGGAGCTGTTTCCAGGAGTTCTTTATCCTGGAATTAGGCATTCGCTATATGTGGGTATTCTCTATGCTGAATGTAGCAGATGCAGCTTTCGGGAGTAGTATACCCTAAGTGTAGAGAGATGCAGTTTCAGAAGTTCTGTATGTTGAATGTAGAGAGAAGCTGTTTCCAAGGGTTCTGTAGTCTGAGAGTAGGCATACGCTGTATATGGGATTCCTGTAGCCTGAGTGTAGCCGACGCAGCTTATGGGAGATCTGTAACCTAGAATTAGAGAGACACATTGTACCGAAGTTCTGTATCAGAGGGTAGGGAGAAGCTGTTGCCAGGAATTCTGTAGCCTATGAGCAGGTTTTCGCTATACACAGGTTTTCCGAAACCTGAGTGTGGCAGATGCAGCTTATAGGAATTCTGTATCTTGAATGTAGTGAGACACAGTTTACCAGAGTTCTGTATATTGGTATAGAGAGAAACTGTTTTCAAGAGTTCTGTAGCCTAGCAAGGGGCATACACAGTAATTGGGATTTCTGTAATCTGAGTATAGGAGACGCCGTTTCTGGGAGCTCCGCTACCTGGATATGAGAGAAGCAGTTTATCGGAGTTCCCTATCCTTGTTGCACAGAGGAGCTGTTTCCAGGAGTTCTGTATCCTGGAGTTAGGCATTCGCTATATGTGGGTATTCTCTATGCTGAATGTAGCAGATTCAGCTTTTGGGAGTTGTATACTGTAAGTGCACAGAGATGCAGTTTCCAGTAGTTCTGTATGTTGAATGTACAGAGAAGCTGTTTCCAGGAGTTCTGTAGTCTGAGAGTAGGAAGACGATGTATATGGGATTCCTGTAGCCTGAGTGTAGCCGACGCAGCTTATGGGAGATCTGTAACCTAGAATTAGTGAGACACATTGTACCGAAGTTCTGTATCAGAGTGTAGGGAGAAGCTGTTGCCAGGAATTCTGTAGCCTATGAGCAGGTTTTCACTATACGCGGGTTTTCTGAAACCTGAGTGTGGCAGATGCAGCTTATAGGAATTCTGTATCTTGAATGTAGTGAGACACAGTTTACCAGAGTTCTGTATATTGGTATAGAGAGAAACTGTTTTCAAGAGTTCTGTAGCCTAGCAAGGGGCATACGCAGTAATTGGGATTTCTGTATCCTGAGTATAGGAGACGCTGTTTCTGGGAGCTCCGCTACCTGGATATGAGAGAAGCAGTTTATCGGAGTTCCCTATCCTTGAGCATAGAGGAGCTGTTTCCAGGAGTTCTGTATCCTGGAATTAGGCATTCGCTATATGTGGGTATTCTCTATGCTGAATGTAGCAGATGCAGCTTTCGGGAGTAGTATACCCTAAGTTTAGAGAGATGCGGTTTCAGTAGTTCTGTATGTTGAATGTAGAGAGAAGCTGTTTCCAGGAGTTCTGTAGTCTGAGAGTAGGAATACACTGTATATGGGATTCCTGTAGCATGAGTGTAGCCAACGCAGCTTATGGGAGATCTGTAACCTAGAATTAGTGAGACACATTGTACCGAAGTTCTGTATCAGAGTGTAGGGAGAAGCTGTTGCCAGGAATTCTGTAGCCTATGAGCAGGTTTTCACTATATGCGGGTTTTCCGAAACCTGAGTGTGGCAGATGCAGCTTATAGGAATTCTGTATCTTGAATGTAGTGAGACACAGTTTACCAGAGTTCTGTATATTGGTATAGAGAGAAACTGTTTTCAAGAGTTCTGTAGCCTAGCAAGGGGCATACGCAGGAATTGGGATTTCTGTAATCTGAGTATAGGAGACGCTGTTTCTGGGAGCTCCGCTACCTGGATATGAGAGAAGCAGTTTATCGGAGTTCCCTATCCTTGAGCACAGAGGAGCTGTTTCCAGGAGTTCTTTATCCTGGAATTAGGCATTCGCTATATGTGGGTATTCTCTATGCTGAATGTAGCAGATGCAGCTTTCGGGAGTAGTATACCCTAAGTGTAGAGAGATGCAGTTTCAGAAGTTCTGTATGTTGAATGTAGAGAGAAGCTGTTTCCAAGGGTTCTGTAGTCTGAGAGTAGGCATACGCTGTATATGGGATTCCTGTAGCCTGAGTGTAGCCGACGCAGCTTATGGGAGATCTGTAACCTAGAATTAGAGAGACACATTGTACCGAAGTTCTGTATCAGAGGGTAGGGAGAAGCTGTTGCCAGGAATTCTGTAGCCTATGAGCAGGTTTTCGCTATACACAGGTTTTCCGAAACCTGAGTGTGGCAGATGCAGCTTATAGGAATTCTGTATCTTGAGTGTAGTGAGACACAGTTTACCAGAGTTCTGTATATTGGTATAGAGAGAAACTGTTTTCAAGAGTTCTGTAGCCTAGCAAGGGGCATACGCAGTAATTGGGATTTCTGTAATCTGAGTATAGGAGACGCCGTTTCTGGGAGTTCCGCTCCCTGGATATGAGAGAAGCAGTTTATCGGAGTTCCCTATCTTTTGCAGCACAGAGGAGCTGTTTCCAGGAGTTCTGTATCCTGGAGTTAGGCATTCGCTATATGTGGATATTCTCTATGCTGAATGTAGCAGATGCAGCTTTTGGGAGTTGTATACCGTAAGTGCACAGAGATGCAGTTTCCAATAGTTCTGTATGTTGAATATAGAGAGAAGCTGTTTCCAAGAGTTCTGTAGTCTAAGAGTAGGCATACGCTGTATGTGGGATTCCTGTAGCCTGAGTGTAGCCGACGCAGCTTATGGGAGATCTGTAACCTAGAATTGGAGAGACACATTTTACCGAAGTTCTGTATCAGAGTGTAGGGAGAAGCTGTTTCCAGGAATTCTGTAGCCTATGAGCAGGTTTTCGCTATACGCGGGTTTTCCGAAACCTGAGTGTGGTAGATGCAGCTTATAGGAATTCTGTATCTTGAATGTAGTGAAACACAGTTTACCAGAGTTCTGTATATTGGTATAGAGAGAAACTGTTTTCAAGAGTTCTGTAGCCTAGCAAGGGGCATACGCAGTAATTGGGATTTCTGTATCCTGAGTATAGGAGACGCCGTTTCTGGGAGCTCCGCTCCCTGGATATGAGAGAAGCAGTTTATCGGAGTTCCCTATCCTTGTTGCACAGAGGAGCTGTTTCCAGGAGTTCTGTATCCTGGAATTAGGCATTCGCTATATGTGGGTATTCTCTATGCTGAATGTAGCAGATGCAGCTTTCGGTAGTAGTATACCCTAAGTGTAGAGAGATGCGGTTTCAGTAGTTCTGTATGTTGAATGTAGAGAGAAGCTGTTTCCAGGAGTTCTGTAGTCTGAGAGTAGGAATACGCTCTATATGGGATTCCTGTAGCCTGAGTGTAGCCAACGCAGCTTATGGGAGATCTGTAACCTAGAATTAGTGAGACACATTGTACCGAAGTTCTGTATCAGAGTGTAGGGAGAAGCTGTTGCCAGGAATTCTGTAGCCTATGAGCAGGTTTTCGCTATACGCGGGTTTTCCGAAACCTGAGTGTGGCAGATGCAGCTTATAGGAATTCTGTATCTTGAATGTAATGAGACACAGTTTACCAGAGTTCTGTATATTGGTATAGAGAGAAACTGTTTTCAAGAGTTCTGTAGCCTAGCAAGGGGCATACGCAGTAATTGGGATTTCTGTAATCTGAGTATAGGAGACGCCGTTTCTGGGAGTTCCGCTCCCTGGATATGAGAGAAGCAGTTTATCGGAGTTCCCTATCCTTGCTGGAGAGAGGAGCTGTTTCCCGGAGCTCTGTATCCTGGAGTTAGGCATTCGCTATATGTGGGTATTCTCTATGCTGAATGTAGCAGATGCAGCTTTCGGGAGTTCTATACCCTAAGTGCAGGGAGATGCAGTTTGCAGTAGTTCTGTATGTTGAATGTAGAGAGAAGCTGTTTCCAAGAGTTCTGTAGTCTGAGAGTAGGCAAACACTGTATGTGGGATTCCTGTAGCCTGAGTGTAGCCGACGCAGCTTATGGGATATCTGTAACCTAGAATTAGTGAGACACATTTTACCGAAGTTCTGTATCAGAGTGTAGGGAGAAGCTGTTGCCAGGAATTCTGTAGCCTGTGAGCAGGTTTTCGCCATACACGGATTTTCTGAATGCTGAGTGTGGCAGATGCAGCTTATAGGAATTCTGTATCTTGAATGTAGTGAGACACAGTTTACCAGAGTTCTGTATATTGGTATAGAGAGAAACTGTTTTCAAGAGTTCTGTAGCCTAGCAAGGGGCATACGCAGTAATTGGCATTTCTGTATCCTGAGTATAGGAGACGCCGTTTCTGGGAGCTCCGCTACCTGGATATGTGAGAAGCAGTTTATCGGAGTTCCCTATCCTTGCTGTAGAGAGGAGCTGTTTCCAGGAGTTCTGTATCCTGGAATTAGGCATTCGCTATATGTGGGTATTCTCTATGCTGAATGTAGCAGATGCAGCTTTCGGGAGTAATATACCCTAAGTGTAGAGAGATGCAGTTTCAGTAGTTCTGTATGTTGAATGTAGAGAGAAGCTGTTTCCAGGAGTTCTGTAGTCTGAGAGTAGGAATACGCTGTATATGGGATTCCTGTAGCCTGAGTGTAGCCGACGCAGCTTATGGGAGATCTGTATCCTAGAATTAGTGAGACACATTGTACCGAAGTTCTGTATCAGAGTGTAGGGAGAAGCTGTTTCCAGGAATTCTGTAGCCTATGAGCAGGTTTTCGCTATACGCGGGTTTTCCGAAACCTGAGTGTGGCAGATGCAGCTTATAGGAATTCTGTATCTTGAATGTAGTGAGACACAGTTTACCAGAGTTCTGTATATTGGTATAGAGAGAAACTGTTTTCAAGAGTTCTGTAGCCTAGCAAGGGGCATACGCAGTAATTGGGATTTCTGTATCCTGAGTATAGGAGACGCCGTTTCTGGGAGCTCCGCTACCTGGATATGAGAGAAGCAGTTTATCGGAGTTCCCTATCCTTGTTGCACAGAGGAGCTGTTTCCAGGAGTTCTGTATCCTGGAATTAGGCATTCGCTATATGTGGGTATTCTCTATGCTGAATGTAGCAGATGCAGCTTTCGGGAGTAGTATACCCTAAGTGTAGAGACATGCGGTTTCAGTAGTTCTGTATGTTGAATGTAGAGAGAAGCTGTTTCCAGGAGTTCTGTAGTCTGAGAGTAGGAATACGCTCTATATGGGATTCCTGTAGCCTGAGTGTAGCCGACGCAGCTTATGGGAGAATTGTAACCTAGAATTGGAGAGACACATTGTACCGAAGTTCTGTATCAGAGTGTAGGGAGAAGCTGTTGCCAGGAATTCTGTAGCCTATGAGCAGGTTTTCGCTATACGCGGGTTTTCTGAATGCTGAGTGTGGCAGATGCAGCTTATAAGAATTCTATATCTTGAATGTAGTGAGACACAGTTTACCAGAGTTCTGTATATTGGTATAGAGAGAAACTGTTTTCAAGAGTTCTGTAGCCTAGCAAGGGGCATACGCAGTAATTGGGATTTCTGTATCCTGAGTATAGGAGACGCCGTTTGTGGAAGCTCCGCTACCTGGATATGAGAGAAGCAGTTTATCGGAGTTCCCTATCCTTGTTGCACAGAGGAGCTGTTTCCCGGAGTTCTGTATCCTGGAATTAGGCATTCGCTATATGTGTGTATTCTCTATGCTGAATGTAGCAGATGCAGCTTTTGGGAGTTTTATACCCTAGGTGCACAGAGATGCAGTTTCCAGTAGTTCTGTATGTTGAATGTAGAGAGAAGCTGTTTCCAAGTGTTCTGTATTCTAAGAGTAGGCATACGCTGTATGTGGGATTCCTGTAGCCTGAGTGTAGCCGACGCAGCTTATGGGAGATCTGTAACCTAGAATTGGAGAGACACATTTTACCGAAGTTCTGTATCAGAGTGTAGGGAGAAGCTGTTTCCAGGAATTCTGTAGCCTATGAGCAGGTTTTCGCTATACGCGGGTTTTCCGAAACCTGAGTGTGGTAGATGCAGCTTATAGGAATTCTGTATCTTGAATGTAGTGAAACACAGTTTACCAGAGTTCTGTATATTGGTATAGAGAGAAACTGTTTTCAAGAGTTCTGTAGCCTAGCAAGGGGCATACGCAGTAATTGGGATTTCTGTATCCTGAGTATAGGAGACGCCGTTTCTGGGAGCTCCGCTCCCTGGATATGAGAGAAGCAGTTTATCGGAGTTCCCTATCCTTGTTGCACAGAGGAGCTGTTTCCAGGAGTTCTGTATCCTGGAATTAGGCATTCGCTATATGTGGGTATTCTCTATGCTGAATGTAGCAGATGCAGCTTTCGGTAGTAGTATACCCTAAGTGTAGAGAGATGCGGTTTCAGTAGTTCTGTATGTTGAATGTAGAGAGAAGCTGTTTCCAGGAGTTCTGTAGTCTGAGAGTAGGAATACGCTCTATATGGGATTCCTGTAGCCTGAGTGTAGCCAACGCAGCTTATGGGAGATCTGTAACCTAGAATTAGTGAGACACATTGTACCGAAGTTCTGTATCAGAGTGTAGGGAGAAGCTGTTGCCAGGAATTCTGTAGCCTATGAGCAGGTTTTCGCTATACGCGGGTTTTCCGAAACCTGAGTGTGGCAGATGCAGCTTATAGGAATTCTGTATCTTGAATGTAATGAGACACAGTTTACCAGAGTTCTGTATATTGGTATAGAGAGAAACTGTTTTCAAGAGTTCTGTAGCCTAGCAAGGGGCATACGCAGTAATTGGGATTTCTGTAATCTGAGTATAGGAGACGCCGTTTCTGGGAGCTCCGCTCCCTGGATATGAGAGAAGCAGTTTATCGGAGTTCCCTATCCTTGCTGGAGAGAGGAGCTGTTTCCCGGAGCTCTGTATCCTGGAGTTAGGCATTCGCTATATGTGGGTATTCTCTATGCTGAATGTAGCAGATGCAGCTTTCGGGAGTTCTATACCCTAAGTGCAGAGAGATGCAGTTTGCAGTAGTTCTGTATGTTTAATGTAGAGAGAAGCAGTTTCCAAGAGTTCTGTAGTCTGAGAGTAGGCAAACACTGTATGTGGGATTCCTGTAGCCTGAGTGTAGCCGACGCAGCTTATGGGAGATCTGTAACCTAGAATTAGTGAGACACATTTTACCGAAGTTCTGTATCAGAGTGTAGGGAGAAGCTGTTGCCAGGAATTCTGTAGCCTGTGAGCAGGTTTTCGCCATACACGGATTTTCTGAATGCTGAGTGTGGCAGATGCAGCTTATAGGAATTCTGTATCTTGAATGTAGTGAGACACAGTTTACCAGAGTTCTGTATATTGGTATAGAGAGAAACTGTTTTCAAGAGTTCTGTAGCCTAGCAAGGGGCATACGCAGTAATTGGCATTTCTGTATCCTGAGTATAGGAGACGCCGTTTCTGGGAGCTCCGCTACCTGGATATGTGAGAAGCAGTTTATCGGAGTTCCCTATCCTTGCTGTAGAGAGGAGCTGTTTCCAGGAGTTCTGTATCCTGGAATTAGGCATTCGCTATATGTGGGTATTCTCTATGCTGAATGTAGCAGATGCAGCTTTTGGGAGTTGTATACCGTAAGTGCACAGAGATGCAGTTTCAGTAGTTCTGTATGTTGAATGTAGAGAGAAGCTGTTTCCAGGAGTTCTGTAGTCTGAGAGTAGGAATACGCTGTATATGGGATTCCTGTAGCCTGAGTGTAGCCGACGCAGCTTATGGGAGATCTGTAACCTAGAATTAGTGAGACACATTGTACCGAAGTTCTGTATCAGAGTGTAGGGAGAAGCTGTTTCCAGGAATTCTGTAGCCTATGAGCAGGTTTTCGCTATACGCGGGTTTTCCGAAACCTGAGTGTGGCAGATGCAGCTTATAGGAATTCTGTATCTTGAATGTAGTGAGACACAGTTTACCAGAGTTCTGTATATTGGTATAGAGAGAACTGTTTTCAAGAGTTCTGTAGCCTAGCAAGGGGCATACGCAGTAATTGGGATTTCTGTATCCTGAGTATAGGAGACGCCGTTTCTGGGAGCTCCGCTCCCTGGATATGAGAGAAGCAGTTTATCGGAGTTCCCTATCCTTGTTGCACAGAGGAGCTGTTTCCAGGAGTTCTGTATCCTGGAATTAGGCATTCGCTATATATGGGTATTCTCTATGCTGAATGTAGCAGATGCAGCTTTCGGGAGTAGTATACCCTAAGTGTAGAGACATGCGGTTTCAGTAGTTCTGTATGTTGAATGTAGAGAGAAGCTGTTTCCAGGAGTTCTGTAGTCTGAGAGTAGGAATACACTGTATATGGGATTCCTGTAGCCTGAGTGTAGCCGACGCAGCTTATGGGAGAATTGTAACCTAGAATTGGAGAGACACATTGTACCGAAGTTCTGTATCAGAGTGTAGGGAGAAGCTGTTGCCAGGAATTCTGTAGCCTATGAGCAGGTTTTCGCTATACGCGGGTTTTCCGAAACCTGAGTGTGGTAGATGCAGCTTATAGGAATTCTGTATCTTGAATGTAGTGAAACACAGTTTACCAGAGTTCTGTATATTGGTATAGAGAGAAACTGTTTTCAAGAGTTCTGTAGCCTAGCAAGGGGCATACGCAGTAATTGGGATTTCTGTAATCTGAGTATAGGAGACGCCGTTTCTGGGAGCTCCGCTCCCTGGATATGAGAGAAGCAGTTTATCGGAGTTCCCTATCCTTGTTGCACAGAGGAGCTGTTTCCAGGAGTTCTGTATCCTGGAGTTAGGCATTCGCTATATGTGGGTATTCTCTATGCTGAATGTAGCAGATGCAGCTTTTGGGAGTAATATACCCTAAGTGCACAGAGATGCAGTTTCCAGTAGTTCTGTATGTTGAATGTAGAGAGAAGCTCTTTCCAAGAGTTCTGTAGTCTAAGAGTAGGCATACGCTGTATGTGGGATTCCTGTAGCCTGAGTGTAGCCGACGCAGCTTATGGGAGAACTGTAACCTAGAATCAGTGAGACACATTGTACCGAAGTTCTGTATCAGAGTGTAGGGAGAAGCTGTTTCCAGGAATTCTGTAGCCTATGAGCAGGTTTTCGCTATACGCGGGTTTTCTGAATGCTGAGTGTGGCAGATGCAGCTTATAAGAATTCTATATCTTGAATGTAGTGAGACACAGTTTACCAGAGTTCTGTATATTGGTATAGAGAGAAACTGTTTTCAAGAGTTCTGTAGCCTAGCAAGGGGCATACGCAGTAATTGGGATTTCTGTATCCTGAGTATAGGAGACGCCGTTTGTGGAAGCTCCGCTACCTGGATATGAGAGAAGCAGTTTATCGGAGTTCCCTATCCTTGTTGCACAGAGGAGCTGTTTCCCGGAGTTCTGTATCCTGGAATTAGGCATTCGCTATATGTGTGTATTCTCTATGCTGAATGTAGCAGATGCAGCTTTTGGGAGTTTTATACCCTAGGTGCACAGAGATGCAGTTTCCAGTAGTTCTGTATGTTGAATGTAGAGAGAAGCTGTTTCCAAGTGTTCTGTATTCTAAGAGTAGGCATACGCTGTATGTGGGATTCCTGTAGCCTGAGTGTAGCCGACGCAGCTTATGGGAGATCTGTAACCTAGAATTAGTGAGACACATTGTACCGAAGTTCTGTATCAGAGTGTAGGGAGAAGCTGTTGCCAGGAATTCTGTAGCCTATGAGCAGGTTTTCACTATATGTGGGTTTTCCGAAACCTGAGTGTGGCAGATGCAGCTTATAGGAATTCTGTATCTTGAATGTAGTGAGACACAGTTTACCAGAGTTCTGTATATTGGTATAGAGAGAAACTGTTTTCAAGAGTTCTGTAGCCTAGCAAGGGGCATACGCAGTAATTGGGATTTCTGTAATCTGAGTATAGGAGACGCTGTTTCTGGGAGCTCCGCTACCTGGATATGAGAGAAGCAGTTTATCGGAGTTCCCTATCCTTGAGCACAGAGGAGCTGTTTCCAGGAGTTCTTTATCCTGGAATTAGGCATTCGCTATATGTGGGTATTCTCTATGCTGAATGTAGCAGATGCAGCTTTCGGGAGTAATATACCCTAAGTGCAGAGAGATGCAGTTTCAGAAGTTCTGTATGTTGAATGTAGAGAGAAGCTGTTTCCAAGAGTTCTGTAGTCTGAGAGTAGGAATACGCTGTATATGGGATTCCTGTAGCCTGAGTGTAGCCGACGCAGCTTATGGGAGATCTGTAACCTAGAATTAGTGAGACACATTGTACCGAAGTTCTGTATCAGAGTGTAGGGAGAAGCTGTTGCCAGGAATTCTGTAGCCTATGAGCAGGTTTTCGCTATACGCGGGTTTTCCGAAACCTGAGTGTGGCAGATGCAGCTTATAGGAATTCTGTATCTTGAATGTAGTGAAACACAGTTTACCAGAGTTCTGTATATTGGTATAGAGAGAAACTGTTTTCAAGAGTTCTGTAGCCTAGCAAGGGGCATACGCAGTAATTGGGATTTCTGTATCCTGAGTATAGGAGACGCCGTTTCTGGGAGCTCCGCTCCCTGGATATGAGAGAAGCAGTTTATCGGAGTTCCCTATCCTTGTTGCACAGAGGAGCTGTTTCCAGGAGTTCTGTATCCTGGAATTAGGCATTCGCTATATGTGGGTATTCTCTATGCTGAATGTAGCAGATGCAGCTTTCGGGAGTAATATACCCTAAGTGTAGAGAGATGCAGTTTCAGTAGTTCTGTATGTTGAATGTAGAGAGAAGCTGTTTCCAAGAGTTCTGTAGTCTGAGAGTAGGAATACGCTGTATATGGGATTCCTGTAGCCTGAGTGTAACGGATGCAGCTTATGGGAGATCTGTAACCTAGAATTAGTGAGACACATTGTACCGAAGTTCTGTATCAGAGTGTAGGGAGAAGCTGTTTCCAGGAATTCTGTAGCCTATGAGCAGGTTTTCGCTATACGCGGGTTTTCCGAAACCTGAGTGTGGCAGATGCAGCTTATAGGAATTCTGTATCTTGAATGTAGTGAGACACAGTTTACCAGAGTTCTGTATATTGGTATAGAGAGAAACTGTTTTCAAGAGTTCTGTAGCCTAGCAAGGGGCATACGCAGTAATTGGGATTTCTGTATCCTGAGTATAGGAGACGCCGTTTCTGGGAGCTCCGCTCCCTGGATATGAGAGAAGCAGTTTATCGGAGTTCCCTATCCTTGTTGCACAGAGGAGCTGTTTCCAGGAGTTCTGTATCCTGGAGTTAGGCATTCGCTATATGTGGGTATTCTCTATGCTGAATGTAGCAGATGCAGCTTTTGGGAGTAATATACCCTAAGTGCACAGAGATGCAGTTTGCAGTAGTTCTGTATGTTGAATGTAGAGAGAAGCTCTTTCCCAGAGTTCTGTAGTCTAAGAGTAGGCATACGCTGTATGTGGGATTCCTGTAGCCTGAGTGTAGCCGACGCAGCTTATGGGAGAACTGTAACCTAGAATCAGTGAGACACATTGTACCGAAGTTCTGTATCAGAGTGTAGGGAGAAGCTATTTCCAGGAATTCTGTAGCCTATGAGCAGGTTTTCGCTATACGCGGGTTTTCTGAATGCTGAGTGTGGCAGATGCAGCTTATAAGAATTCTATATCTTGAATGTAGTGAGACACAGTTTACCAGAGTTCTGTATATTGGTATAGAGAGAAACTGTTTTCAAGAGTTCTGTAGCCTAGCAAGGGGCATACGCAGTAATTGGGATTTCTGTATCCTGAGTATAGGAGACGCCGTTTGTGGAAGCTCCGCTACCTGGATATGAGAGAAGCAGTTTATCGGAGTTCCCTATCCTTGTTGCACAGAGGAGCTGTTTCCAGGAGTTCTGTATCCTGGAGTTAGGCATTCGCTATATGTGTGTATTCTCTATGCTGAATGTAGCAGATGCAGCTTTTGGGAGTTTTATACCCTAGGTGCACAGAGATGCAGTTTCCAGTACTTCTGTATGTTGAATGTAGAGAGAAGCTGTTTCCAAGTGTTCTGTATTCTAAGAGTAGGCATACGCTGTATGTGGGATTCCTGTAGCCTGAGTGTAGCCGACGCAGCTTATGGGAGATCTGTAACCTAGAATTAGTGAGACACATTGTACCGAAGTTCTGTATCAGAGTGTAGGGAGAAGCTGTTGCCAGGAATTCTGTAGCCTATGAGCAGGTTTTCGCTATACGCGGGTTTTCCGAAACCTGAGTGTGGTAGATGCAGCTTATAGGAATTCTGTATCTTGAATGTAGTGAAACACAGTTTACCAGAGTTCTGTATATTGGTATAGAGAGAAACTGTTTTCAAGAGTTCTGTAGCCTAGCAAGGGGCATACGCAGTAATTGGGATTTCTGTATCCTGAGTATAGGAGACGCCGTTTCTGGGAGCTCCGCTCCCTGGATATGAGAGAAGCAGTTTATCGGAGTTCCCTATCCTTGTTGCACAGAGGAGCTGTTTCCAGGAGTTCTGTATCCTGGAATTAGGCATTCGCTATATGTGGGTATTCTCTATGCTGAATGTAGCAGATGCAGCTTTCGGTAGTATTATACCCTAAGTGTAGAGAGATGCGGTTTCAGTAGTTCTGTATGTTGAATGTAGAGAGAAGCTGTTTCCAGGAGTTCTGTAGTCTGAGAGTAGGAATACGCTCTATATGGGATTCCTGTAGCCTGAGTGTAGCCAACGCAGCTTATGGGAGATCTGTAACCTAGAATTAGTGAGACACATTGTACCGAAGTTCTGTATCAGAGTGTAGGGAGAAGCTGTTGCCAGGAATTCTGTAGCCTATGAGCAGGTTTTCGCTATACGCGGGTTTTCCGAAACCTGAGTGTGGCAGATGCAGCTTATAGGAATTCTGTATCTTGAATGTAATGAGACACAGTTTACCAGAGTTCTGTATATTGGTATAGAGAGAAACTGTTTTCAAGAGTTCTGTAGCATAGCAAGGGGCATACGCAGTAATTGGGATTTCTGTAATCTGAGTATAGGAGACGCCGTTTCTGGGAGCTCCGCTACCTGGATATGAGAGAAGCAGTTTACCGGGGTTCCCTATCCTTGCTGGAGAGAGGAGCTGTTTCCCGGAGCTCTGTATCCTGGAGTTAGGCATTCGCTATATGTGGGTATTCTCTATGCTGAATGTAGCAGATGCAGCTTTCGGGAGTCCTATACCCTAAGTGCAGAGAGATGCAGTTTGCAGTAGTTCTGTATGTTTAATGTAGAGAGAAGCAGTTTCCAAGAGTTCTGTAGTCTGAGAGTAGGCAAACACTGTATGTGGGATTCCTGTAGCCTGAGTGTAGCCGACGCAGCTTATGGGAGATCTGTAACCTAGAATTAGTGAGACACATTTTACCGAAGTTCTGTATCAGAGTGTAGGGAGAAGCTGTTGCCAGGAATTCTGTAGCCTGTGAGCAGGTTTTCGCCATACACGGATTTTCTGAATGCTGAGTGTGGCAGATGCAGCTTATAGGAATTCTGTATCTTGAATGTAGTGAGACACAGTTTACCAGAGTTCTGTATATTGGTATAGAGAGAAACTGTTTTCAAGAGTTCTGTAGCCTAGCAAGGGGCATACGCAGTAATTGGCATTTCTGTATCCTGAGTATAGGAGACGCCGTTTCTGGGAGCTCCGCTCCCTGGATATGAGAGAAGCAGTTTATCGGAGTTCCCTATCCTTGTTGCACAGAGGAGCTGTTTCCAGGAGTTCTGTATCCTGGAATTAGGCATTCGCTATATATGGGTATTCTCTATGCTGAATGTAGCAGATGCAGCTTTCGGGAGTAGTATACCCTAAGTGTAGAGACATGCGGTTTCAGTAGTTCTGTATGTTGAATGTAGAGAGAAGCTGTTTCCAGGAGTTCTGTAGTCTGAGAGTAGGAATACGCTGTATATGGGATTCCTGTAGCCTGAGTGTAGCCAACGCAGCTTATGGGAGAATTGTAACCTAGAATTGGAGAGACACATTGTACCGAAGTTCTGTATCAGAGTGTAGGGAGAAGCTGTTGCCAGGAATTCTGTAGCCTATGAGCAGGTTTTCGCTATACGCGGGTTTTCCGAAACCTGAGTGTGGTAGATGCAGCTTATAGGAATTCTGTATCTTGAATGTAGTGAAACACAGTTTACCAGAGTTCTGTATATTGGTATAGAGAGAAACTGTTTTCAAGAGTTCTGTAGCCTAGCAAGGGGCATACGCAGTAATTGGGATTTCTGTAATCTGAGTATAGGAGACGCCGTTTCTGGGAGCTCCGCTCCCTGGATATGAGAGAAGCAGTTTATCGGAGTTCCCTATCCTTGTTGCACAGAGGAGCTGTTTCCAGGAGTTCTGTATCCTGGAGTTAGGCATTCGCTATATGTGGGTATTCTCTATGCTGAATGTAGCAGATGCAGCTTTTGGGAGTAATATACCCTAAGTGCACAGAGATGCAGTTTCCAGTAGTTCTGTATGTTGAATGTAGAGAGAAGCTCTTTCCAAGAGTTCTGTAGTCTAAGAGTAGGCATACGCTGTATGTGGGATTCCTGTAGCCTGAGTGTAGCCGACGCAGCTTATGGGAGAACTGTAACCTAGAATCAGTGAGACACATTGTACCGAAGTTCTGTATCAGAGTGTAGGGAGAAGCTGTTTCCAGGAATTCTGTAGCCTATGAGCAGGTTTTCGCTATACGCGGGTTTTCTGAATGCTGAGTGTGGCAGATGCAGCTTATAAGAATTCTATATCTTGAATGTAGTGAGACACAGTTTACCAGAGTTCTGTATATTGGTATAGAGAGAAACTGTTTTCAAGAGTTCTGTAGCCTAGCAAGGGGCATACGCAGTAATTGGGATTTCTGTATCCTGAGTATAGGAGACGCCGTTTGTGGAAGCTCCGCTACCTGGATATGAGAGAAGCAGTTTATCGGAGTTCCCTATCCTTGTTGCACAGAGGAGCTGTTTCCCGGAGTTCTGTATCCTGGAATTAGGCATTCGCTATATGTGTGTATTCTCTATGCTGAATGTAGCAGATGCAGCTTTTGGGAGTTTTATACCCTAGGTGCACAGAGATGCAGTTTCCAGTAGTTCTGTATGTTGAATGTAGAGAGAAGCTGTTTCCAAGTGTTCTGTATTCTAAGAGTAGGCATACGATGTATGTGGGATTCCTGTAGCCTGAGTGTAGCCGACGCAGCTTATGGGAGATCTGTAACCTAGAATTAGTGAGACACATTGTACCGAAGTTCTGTATCAGAGTGTAGGGAGAAGCTGTTGCCAGGAATTCTGTAGCCTATGAGCAGGTTTTCACTATATGTGGGTTTTCCGAAACCTGAGTGTGGCAGATGCAGCTTATAGGAATTCTGTATCTTGAATGTAGTGAGACACAGTTTACCAGAGTTCTGTATATTGGTATAGAGAGAAACTGTTTTCAAGAGTTCTGTAGCCTAGCAAGGGGCATACGCAGTAATTGGGATTTCTGTAATCTGAGTATAGGAGACGCTGTTTCTGGGAGCTCCGCTACCTGGATATGAGAGAAGCAGTTTATCGGAGTTCCCTATCCTTGAGCACAGAGGAGCTGTTTCCAGGAGTTCTTTATCCTGGAATTAGGCATTCGCTATATGTGGGTATTCTCTATGCTGAATGTAGCAGATGCAGCTTTCGGGAGTAGTATACCCTAAGTGTAGAGACATGCGGTTTCAGTAGTTCTGTATGTTGAATGTAGAGAGAAGCTGTTTCCAGGAGTTCTGTAGTCTGAGAGTAGGAATACGCTGTATATGGGATTCCTGTAGCCTGAGTGTAGCCGACGCAGCTTATGGGAGAATTGTAACCTAGAATTGGAGAGACACATTGTACCGAAGTTCTGTATCAGAGTGTAGGGAGAAGCTGTTGCCAGGAATTCTGTAGCCTATGAGCAGGTTTTCGCTATACGCGGGTTTTCCGAAACCTGAGTGTGGTAGATGCAGCTTATAGGAATTCTGTATCTTGAATGTAGTGAAACACAGTTTACCAGAGTTCTGTATATTGGTATAGAGAGAAACTGTTTTCAAGAGTTCTGTAGCCTAGCAAGGGGCATACGCAGTAATTGGGATTTCTGTAATCTGAGTATAGGAGACGCCGTTTCTGGGAGCTCCGCTCCCTGGATATGAGAGAAGCAGTTTATCGGAGTTCCCTATCCTTGTTGCACAGAGGAGCTGTTTCCAGGAGTTCTGTATCCTGGAGTTAGGCATTCGCTATATGTGGGTATTCTCTATGCTGAATGTAGCAGATGCAGCTTTTGGGAGTAATATACCCTAAGTGCACAGAGATGCAGTTTCCAGTAGTTCTGTATGTTGAATGTAGAGAGAAGCTCTTTCCAAGAGTTCTGTAGTCTAAGAGTAGGCATACGCTGTATGTGGGATTCCTGTAGCCTGAGTGTAGCCGACGCAGCTTATGGGAGAACTGTAACCTAGAATCAGTGAGACACATTGTACCGAAGTTCTGTATCAGAGTGTAGGGAGAAGCTGTTTCCAGGAATTCTGTAGCCTATGAGCAGGTTTTCGCTATACGCGGGTTTTCTGAATGCTGAGTGTGGCAGATGCAGCTTATAAGAATTCTATATCTTGAATGTAGTGAGACACAGTTTACCAGAGTTCTGTATATTGGTATAGAGAGAAACTGTTTTCAAGAGTTCTGTAGCCTAGCAAGGGGCATACGCAGTAATTGGGATTTCTGTATCCTGAGTATAGGAGACGCCGTTTGTGGAAGCTCCGCTACCTGGATATGAGAGAAGCAGTTTATCGGAGTTCCCTATCCTTGTTGCACAGAGGAGCTGTTTCCCGGAGTTCTGTATCCTGGAATTAGGCATTCGCTATATGTGTGTATTCTCTATGCTGAATGTAGCAGATGCAGCTTTTGGGAGTTTTATACCCTAGGTGCACAGAGATGCAGTTTCCAGTAGTTCTGTATGTTGAATGTAGAGAGAAGCTGTTTCCAAGTGTTCTGTATTCTAAGAGTAGGCATACGATGTATGTGGGATTCCTGTAGCCTGAGTGTAGCCGACGCAGCTTATGGGAGATCTGTAACCTAGAATTAGTGAGACACATTGTACCGAAGTTCTGTATCAGAGTGTAGGGAGAAGCTGTTGCCAGGAATTCTGTAGCCTATGAGCAGGTTTTCACTATATGTGGGTTTTCCGAAACCTGAGTGTGGCAGATGCAGCTTATAGGAATTCTGTATCTTGAATGTAGTGAGACACAGTTTACCAGAGTTCTGTATATTGGTATAGAGAGAAACTGTTTTCAAGAGTTCTGTAGCCTAGCAAGGGGCATACGCAGTAATTGGGATTTCTGTAATCTGAGTATAGGAGACGCTGTTTCTGGGAGCTCCGCTACCTGGATATGAGAGAAGCAGTTTATCGGAGTTCCCTATCCTTGAGCACAGAGGAGCTGTTTCCAGGAGTTCTTTATCCTGGAATTAGGCATTCGCTATATGTGGGTATTCTCTATGCTGAATGTAGCAGATGCAGCTTTCGGGAGTAATATACCCTAAGTGCAGAGAGATGCAGTTTCAGAAGTTCTGTATGTTGAATGTAGAGAGAAGCTGTTTCCAAGAGTTCTGTAGTCTGAGAGTAGGAATACGCTGTATATGGGATTCCTGTAGCCTGAGTGTAGCCGACGCAGCTTATGGGAGATCTGTAACCTAGAATTAGTGAGACACATTGTACCGAAGTTCTGTATCAGAGTGTAGGGAGAAGCTGTTGCCAGGAATTCTGTAGCCTATGAGCAGGTTTTCGCTATACGCGGGTTTTCCGAAACCTGAGTGTGGCAGATGCAGCTTATAGGAATTCTGTATCTTGAATGTAGTGAAACACAGTTTACCAGAGTTCTGTATATTGGTATAGAGAGAAACTGTTTTCAAGAGTTCTGTAGCCTAGCAAGGGGCATACGCAGTAATTGGGATTTCTGTATCCTGAGTATAGGAGACGCCGTTTCTGGGAGCTCCGCTCCCTGGATATGAGAGAAGCAGTTTATCGGAGTTCCCTATCCTTGTTGCACAGAGGAGCTGTTTCCAGGAGTTCTGTATCCTGGAGTTAGGCATTCGCTATATGTGGGTATTCTCTATGCTGAATGTAGCAGATGCAGCTTTTGGGAGTAATATACCCTAAGTGCACAGAGATGCAGTTTGCAGTAGTTCTGTATGTTGAATGTAGAGAGAAGCTCTTTCCCAGAGTTCTGTAGTCTGAGAGTAGGAATACGCTGTATATGGGATTCCTGTAGCCTGAGTGTAACGGATGCAGCTTATGGGAGATCTGTAACCTAGAATTAGTGAGACACATTGTACCGAAGTTCTGTATCAGAGTGTAGGGAGAAGCTGTTTCCAGGAATTCTGTAGCCTATGAGCAGGTTTTCGCTATACGCGGGTTTTCCGAAACCTGAGTGTGGCAGATGCAGCTTATAGGAATTCTGTATCTTGAATGTAGTGAGACACAGTTTACCAGAGTTATGTATATTGGTATAGAGAGAAACTGTTTTCAAGAGTTCTGTAGCCTAGCAAGGGGCATACGCAGTAATTGGGATTTCTGTATCCTGAGTATAGGAGACGCCGTTTCTGGGAGCTCCGCTCCCTGGATATGAGAGAAGCAGTTTATCGGAGTTCCCTATCCTTGTTGCACAGAGGAGCTGTTTCCAGGAGTTCTGTATCCTGGAGTTAGGCATTCGCTATATGTGGGTATTCTCTATGCTGAATGTAGCAGATGCAGCTTTTGGGAGTAATATACCCTAAGTGCACAGAGATGCAGTTTGCAGTAGTTCTGTATGTTGAATGTAGAGAGAAGCTCTTTCCCAGAGTTCTGTAGTCTAAGAGTAGGCATACGCTGTATGTGGGATTCCTGTAGCCTGAGTGTAGCCGACGCAGCTTATGGGAGAACTGTAACCTAGAATCAGTGAGACACATTGTACCGAAGTTCTGTATCAGAGTGTAGGGAGAAGCTATTTCCAGGAATTCTGTAGCCTATGAGCAGGTTTTCGCTATACGCGGGTTTTCTGAATGCTGAGTGTGGCAGATGCAGCTTATAAGAATTCTATATCTTGAATGTAGTGAGACACAGTTTACCAGAGTTCTGTATATTGGTATAGAGAGAAACTGTTTTCAAGAGTTCTGTAGCCTAGCAAGGGGCATACGCAGTAATTGGGATTTCTGTATCCTGAGTATAGGAGACGCCGTTTGTGGAAGCTCCGCTACCTGGATATGAGAGAAGCAGTTTATCGGAGTTCCCTATCCTTGTTGCACAGAGGAGCTGTTTCCAGGAGTTCTGTATCCTGGAGTTAGGCATTCGCTATATGTGTGTATTCTCTATGCTGAATGTAGCAGATGCAGCTTTTGGGAGTTTTATACCCTAGGTGCACAGAGATGCAGTTTCCAGTAGTTCTGTATGTTGAATGTAGAGAGAAGCTGTTTCCAAGTGTTCTGTATTCTAAGAGTAGGCATACGCTGTATGTGGGATTCCTGTAGCCTGAGTGTAGCCGACGCAGCTTATGGGAGATCTGTAACCTAGAATTAGTGAGACACATTGTACCGAAGTTCTGTATCAGAGTGTAGGGAGAAGCTGTTGCCAGGAATTCTGTAGCCTATGAGCAGGTTTTCGCTATACGCGGGTTTTCCGAAACCTGAGTGTGGTAGATGCAGCTTATAGGAATTCTGTATCTTGAATGTAGTGAAACACAGTTTACCAGAGTTCTGTATATTGGTATAGAGAGAAACTGTTTTCAAGAGTTCTGTAGCCTAGCAAGGGGCATACGCAGTAATTGGGATTTCTGTATCCTGAGTATAGGAGACGCCGTTTCTGGGAGCTCCGCTCCCTGGATATGAGAGAAGCAGTTTATCGGAGTTCCCTATCCTTGTTGCACAGAGGAGCTGTTTCCAGGAGTTCTGTATCCTGGAATTAGGCATTCGCTATATGTGGGTATTCTCTATGCTGAATGTAGCAGATTCAGCTTTTGGGAGTTGTATACTGTAAGTGCACAGAGATGCAGTTTCCAGTAGTTCTGTATGTTGAATGTAGAGAGAAGCTGTTTCCAGGAGTTCTGTAGTCTGAGAGTAGGAAGACGATGTATATGGGATTCCTGTAGCCTGAGTGTAGCCGACGCAGCTTATGGGAGATCTGTAACCTAGAATTAGTGAGACACATTGTACCGAAGTTCTGTATCAGAGTGTAGGGAGAAGCTGTTGCCAGGAATTCTGTAGCCTATGAGCAGGTTTTCACTATACGCGGGTTTTCTGAAACCTGAGTGTGGCAGATGCAGCTTATAGGAATTCTGTATCTTGAATGTACTGAGACACAGTTTACCAGAGTTCTGTATATTGGTATAGAGAGAAACTGTTTTCAAGAGTTCTGTAGCCTAGCAAGGGGCATACGCAGTAATTGGGATTTCTGTATCCTGAGTATAGGAGACGCTGTTTCTGGGAGCTCCGCTACCTGGATATGAGAGAAGCAGTTTATCGGAGTTCCCTATCCTTGAGCATAGAGGAGCTGTTTCCAGGAGTTCTGTATCCTGGAATTAGGCATTCGCTATATGTGGGTATTCTCTATGCTGAATGTAGCAGATGCAGCTTTCGGGAGTAGTATACCCTAAGTTTAGAGAGATGCGGTTTCAGTAGTTCTGTATGTTGAATGTAGAGAGAAGCTGTTTCCAGGAGTTCTGTAGTCTGAGAGTAGGAATACGCTGTATATGGGATTCCTGTAGCATGAGTGTAGCCAACGCAGCTTATGGGAGATCTGTAACCTAGAATTAGTGAGACACATTGTACCGAAGTTCTGTATCAGAGTGTACGGAGAAGCTGTTGCCAGGAATTCTGTAGCCTATGAGCATGTTTTCACTATATGCGGGTTTTCCGAAACCTGAGTGTGGCAGATGCAGCTTATAGGAATTCTGTATCTTGAATGTAGTGAGACACAGTTTACCAGAGTTCTGTATATTGGTATAGAGAGAAACTGTTTTCAAGAGTTCTGTAGCATAGCAAGGGGCATACGCAGGAATTGGGATTTCTGTAATCTGAGTATAGGAGACGCTGTTTCTGGGAGCTCCGCTACCTGGATATGAGAGAAGCAGTTTATCGGAGTTCCCTATCCTTGAGCACAGAGGAGCTGTTTCCAGGAGTTCTGTATCCTGGAATTAGGCATTCGCTATATGTGGGTATTCTCTATGCTGAATGTAGCAGATGCAGCTTTCGGGAGTAGTATACCCTAAGTGTAGAGAGATGCAGTTTCAGAAGTTCTGTATGTTGAATGTAGAGAGAAGCTGTTTCCAAGGGTTCTGTAGTCTGAGAGTAGGCATACGCTGTATATGGGATTCCTGTAGCCTGAGTGTAGCCGACGCAGCTTATGGGAGATCTGTAACCTAGAATTAGAGAGACACATTGTACCGAAGTTCTGTATCAGAGGGTAGGGAGAAGCTGTTGCCAGGAATTCTGTAGCCTATGAGCAGGTTTTCGCTATACACAGGTTTTCCGAAACCTGAGTGTGGCAGATGCAGCTTATAGGAATTCTGTATCTTGAATGTAGTGAGACACAGTTTACCAGAGTTCTGTATATTGGTATAGAGAGAAACTGTTTTCAAGAGTTCTGTAGCCTAGCAAGGGGCATACGCAGTAATTGGGATTTCTGTAATCTGAGTATAGGAGACGCCGTTTCTGGGAGTTCCGCTCCCTGGATATGAGAGAAGCAGTTTATCGGAGTTCCCTATCCTTGTTGCACAGAGGAGCTGTTTCCCGGAGTTCTGTATCCTGGAGTTAGGCATTCGCTATATGTGGATATTCTCTATGCTGAATGTAGCAGATGCAGCTTTTGGGAGTTGTATACCGTAAGTGCACAGAGATGCAGTTTCCAATAGTTCTGTATGTTGAATATAGAGAGAAGCTGTTTCCAAGAGTTCTGTAGTCTAAGAGTAGGCATACGCTGTATGTGGGATTCCTGTAGCCTGAGTGTAGCCGACGCAGCTTATGGGAGATCTGTAACCTAGAATTGGAGAGACACATTTTACCGAAGTTCTGTATCAGAGTGTAGGGAGAAGCTGTTTCCAGGAATTCTGTAGCCTATGAGCAGGTTTTCGCTATACGCGGGTTTTCCGAAACCTGAGTGTGGTAGATGCAGCTTATAGGAATTCTGTATCTTGAATGTAGTGAAACACAGTTTACCAGAGTTCTGTATATTGGTATAGAGAGAAACTGTTTTCAAGAGTTCTGTAGCCTAGCAAGGGGCATACGCAGTAATTGGGATTTCTGTATCCTGAGTATAGGAGACGCCGTTTCTGGGAACTCCGCTCCCTGGATATGAGAGAAGCAGTTTATCGGAGTTCCCTATCCTTGTTGCACAGAGGAGCTGTTTCCAGGAGTTCTGTATCCTGGAATTAGGCATTCGCTATATGTGGGTATTCTCTATGCTGAATGTAGCAGATGCAGCTTTCGGTAGTAGTATACCCTAAGTGTAGAGAGATGCGGTTTCAGTAGTTCTGTATGTTGAATGTAGAGAGAAGCTGTTTCCAGGAGTTCTGTAGTCTGAGAGTAGGAATACGCTCTATATGGGATTCCTGTAGCCTGAGTGTAGCCAACGCAGCTTATGGGAGATCTGTAACCTAGAATTAGTGAGACACATTTTACCGAAGTTCTGTATCAGAGTGTAGGGAGAAGCTGTTTCCAGGAATTCTGTAGCCTATGAGCAGGTTTTCGCTATACGCGGGTTTTCGGAAACCTGAGTGTGGCAGATGCAGCTTATAGGAATTCTGTATCTTGAATGTAGTGAGACACAGTTTACCAGAGTTCTGTATATTGGTATAGAGAGAAACTGTTTTCAAGAGTTCTGTAGCCTAGCAAGGGGCATACGCAGTAATTGGGATTTCTGTATCCTGAGTATAGGAGACGCCGTTTCTGGGAGCTCCGCTCCCTGGATATGAGAGAAGCAGTTTATCGGAGTTCCCTATCCTTGTTGCACAGAGGAGCTGTTTCCAGGAGTTCTGTATCCTGGAATTAGGCATTCGCTATATGTGGGTATTCTCTATGCTGAATGTAGCAGATGCAGCTTTCGGGAGTAGTATACCCTAAGTGTAGAGACATGCGGTTTCAGTAGTTCTGTATGTTGAATGTAGAGAGAAGCTGTTTCCAGGAGTTCTGTAGTCTGAGAGTAGGAATACGCTGTATATGGGATTCCTGTAGCCTGAGTGTAGCCGACGCAGCTTATGGGAGAATTGTAACCTAGAATTGGAGAGACACATTGTACCGAAGTTCTGTATCAGAGTGTAGGGAGAAGCTGTTGCCAGGAATTCTGTAGCCTATGAGCAGGTTTTCGCTATACGCGGGTTTTCCGAAACCTGAGTGTGGTAGATGCAGCTTATAGGAATTCTGTATCTTGAATGTAGTGAAACACAGTTTACCAGAGTTCTGTATATTGGTATAGAGAGAAACTGTTTTCAAGAGTTCTGTAGCCTAGCAAGGGGCATACGCAGTAATTGGGATTTCTGTAATCTGAGTATAGGAGACGCCGTTTCTGGGAGCTCCGCTCCCTGGATATGAGAGAAGCAGTTTATCGGAGTTCCCTATCCTTGTTGCACAGAGGAGCTGTTTCCAGGAGTTCTGTATCCTGGAGTTAGGCATTCGCTATATGTGGGTATTCTCTATGCTGAATGTAGCAGATGCAGTTTTCAGGAGTAATATACCCTAAGTGTAGAGAGATGCAGTTTCAGTAGTTCTGTATGTTGAATGTAGAGAGAAGCTGTTTCCAAGAGTTCTGTAGTCTAAGAGTAGGCATACGCTGTATGTGGGATTCCTGTAGCCTGAGTGTAGCCGACGCAGCTTATGGGAGAACTGTAACCTAGAATCAGTGAGACACATTGTACCGAAGTTCTGTATCAGAGTGTAGGGAGAAGCTGTTTCCAGGAATTCTGTAGCCTATGAGCAGGTTTTCGCTATACGCGGGTTTTCTGAATGCTGAGTGTGGCAGATGCAGCTTATAAGAATTCTATATCTTGAATGTAGTGAGACACAGTTTACCAGAGTTCTGTATATTGGTATAGAGAGAAACTGTTTTCAAGAGTTCTGTAGCCTAGCAAGGGGCATACGCAGTAATTGGGATTTCTGTATCCTGAGTATAGGAGACGCCGTTTGTGGAAGCTCCGCTACCTGGATATGAGAGAAGCAGTTTATCGGAGTTCCCTATCCTTGTTGCACAGAGGAGCTGTTTCCCGGAGTTCTGTATCCTGGAATTAGGCATTCGCTATATGTGGGTATTCTCTATGCTGAATGTAGCAGATGCAGCTTTTGGGAGTTGTATACCGTAAGTGCACAGAGATGCAGTTTCCAGTAGTTCTGTATGTTGAATGTAGAGAGAAGCTGTTTCCAAGAGTTCTGTAGTCTAAGAGTAGTCATACGCTGTATGTGGGATTCCTGTAGCCTGAGTGTAGCCGACGCAGCTTATGGGAGATCTGTAACCTAGAATTAGAGAGACACATTGTACCGAAGTTCTGTATCAGAGGGTAGGGAGAAGCTGTTGCCAGGAATTCTGTAGCCTATGAGCAGGTTTTCGCTATACACGGGTTTTCCGAAACCTGAGTGTGGCAGATGCAGCTTATAGGAATTCTGTATCTTGAATGTAGTGAGACACAGTTTACCAGAGTTCTGTATATTGGTATAGAGAGAAACTGTTTTCAAGAGTTCTGTAGCCTAGCAAGGGGCATACGCAGTAATTGGGATTTCTGTAATCTGAGTATAGGAGACGCCGTTTCTGGGAGCTCCGCTCCCTGGATATGAGAGAAGCAGTTTATCGGAGTTCCCTATCCTTGTTGCACAGAGGAGCTGTTTCCAGGAGTTCTGTATCCTGGAATTAGGCATTCGCTATATGTGGGTATTCTCTATGCTGAATGTAGCAGATGCAGCTTTTGGGAGTTGTATACTGTAAGTGCACAGAGATGCAGTCTCCAGTAGTTCTGTATGTTGAATGTAGAGAGAAGCTGTTTCCAGGAGTTCTGTAGTCTGAGAGTAGGAAGACGATGTATATGGGATTCCTGTAGCCTGAGTGTAGCCGACGCAGCTTATGGGAGATCTGTAACCTAGAATTAGTGAGACACATTGTACCGAAGTTCTGTATCAGAGTGTAGGGAGAAGCTGTTGCCAGGAATTCTGTAGCCTATGAGCAGGTTTTCACTATATGCGGGTTTTCCGAAACCTGAGTGTGGCAGATGCAGCTTATAGGAATTCTGTATCTTGAATGTAGTGAGACACAGTTTACCAGAGTTCTGTATATTGGTATAGAGAGAAACTGTTTTCAAGAGTTCTGTAGCCTAGCAAGGGGCATACGCAGGAATTGGGATTTCTGTAATCTGAGTATAGGAGACGCTGTTTCTGGGAGCTCCGCTACCTGGATATGAGAGAAGCAGTTTATCGGAGTTCCCTATCCTTGAGCACAGAGGAGCTGTTTCCAGGAGTTCTTTATCCTGGAATTAGGCATTCGCTATATGTGGGTATTCTCTATGCTGAATGTAGCAGATGCAGCTTTCGGGAGTAGTATACCCTAAGTGTAGAGAGATGCAGTTTCAGAAGTTCTGTATGTTGAATGTAGAGAGAAGCTGTTTCCAAGGGTTCTGTAGTCTGAGAGTAGGCATACGCTGTATATGGGATTCCTGTAGCCTGAGTGTAGCCGACGCAGCTTATGGGAGATCTGTAACCTAGAATTAGAGAGACACATTGTACCGAAGTTCTGTATCAGAGGGTAGGGAGAAGCTGTTGCCAGGAATTCTGTAGCCTATGAGCAGGTTTTCGCTATACACAGGTTTTCCGAAACCTGAGTGTGGCAGATGCAGCTTATAGGAATTCTGTATCTTGAATGTAGTGAGACACAGTTTACCAGAGTTCTGTATATTGGTATAGAGAGAAACTGTTTTCAAGAGTTCTGTAGCCTAGCAAGGGGCATACACAGTAATTGGGATTTCTGTAATCTGAGTATAGGAGACGCCGTTTCTGGGAGCTCCGCTACCTGGATATGAGAGAAGCAGTTTATCGGAGTTCCCTATCCTTGTTGCACAGAGGAGCTGTTTCCAGGAGTTCTGTATCCTGGAGTTAGGCATTCGCTATATGTGGGTATTCTCTATGCTGAATGTAGCAGATTCAGCTTTTGGGAGTTGTATACTGTAAGTGCACAGAGATGCAGTTTCCAGTAGTTCTGTATGTTGAATGTAGAGAGAAGCTGTTTCCAGGAGTTCTGTAGTCTGAGAGTAGGAAGACGATGTATATGGGATTCCTGTAGCCTGAGTGTAGCCGACGCAGCTTATGGGAGATCTGTAACCTAGAATTAGTGAGACACATTGTACCGAAGTTCTGTATCAGAGTGTAGGGAGAAGCTGTTGCCAGGAATTCTGTAGCCTATGAGCAGGTTTTCACTATACGCGGGTTTTCTGAAACCTGAGTGTGGCAGATGCAGCTTATAGGAATTCTGTATCTTGAATGTAGTGAGACACAGTTTACCAGAGTTCTGTATATTGGTATAGAGAGAAACTGTTTTCAAGAGTTCTGTAGCCTAGCAAGGGGCATACGCAGGAATTGGGATTTCTGTAATCTGAGTATAGGAGACGCTGTTTCTGGGAGCTCCGCTACCTGGATATGAGAGAAGCAGTTTATCGGAGTTCCCTATCCTTGAGCACAGAGGAGCTGTTTCCAGGAGTTCTTTATCCTGGAATTAGGCATTCGCTATATGTGGGTATTCTCTATGCTGAATGTAGCAGATGCAGCTTTCGGGAGTAGTATACCCTAAGTGTAGAGAGATGCAGTTTCAGAAGTTCTGTATGTTGAATGTAGAGAGAAGCTGTTTCCAAGGGTTCTGTAGTCTGAGAGTAGGCATACGCTGTATATGGGATTCCTGTAGCCTGAGTGTAGCCGACGCAGCTTATGGGAGATCTGTAACCTAGAATTAGAGAGACACATTGTACCGAAGTTCTGTATCAGAGGTAGGGAGAAGCTGTTGCCAGGAATTCTGTAGCCTATGAGCAGGTTTTCGCTATACACAGGTTTTCCGAAACCTGAGTGTGGCAGATGCAGCTTATAGGAATTCTGTATCTTGAGTGTAGTGAGACACAGTTTACCAGAGTTCTGTATATTGGTATAGAGAGAAACTGTTTTCAAGAGTTCTGTAGCCTAGCAAGGGGCATACGCAGTAATTGGGATTTCTGTAATCTGAGTATAGGAGACGCCGTTTCTGGGAGTTCCGCTCCCTGGATATGAGAGAAGCAGTTTATCGGAGTTCCCTATCTTTTGCAGCACAGAGGAGCTGTTTCCAGGAGTTCTGTATCCTGGAGTTAGGCATTCGCTATATGTGGATATTCTCTATGCTGAATGTAGCAGATGCAGCTTTTGGGAGTTGTATACCGTAAGTGCACAGAGATGCAGTTTCCAATAGTTCTGTATGTTGAATATAGAGAGAAGCTGTTTCCAAGAGTTCTGTAGTCTAAGAGTAGGCATACGCTGTATGTGGGATTCCTGTAGCCTGAGTGTAGCCGACGCAGCTTATGGGAGATCTGTAACCTAGAATTGGAGAGACACATTTTACCGAAGTTCTGTATCAGAGTGTAGGGAGAAGCTGTTTCCAGGAATTCTGTAGCCTATGAGCAGGTTTTCGCTATACGCGGGTTTTCCGAAACCTGAGTGTGGTAGATGCAGCTTATAGGAATTCTGTATCTTGAATGTAGTGAAACACAGTTTACCAGAGTTCTGTATATTGGTATAGAGAGAAACTGTTTTCAAGAGTTCTGTAGCCTAGCAAGGGGCATACGCAGTAATTGGGATTTCTGTATCCTGAGTATAGGAGACGCCGTTTCTGGGAGCTCCGCTCCCTGGATATGAGAGAAGCAGTTTATCGGAGTTCCCTATCCTTGTTGCACAGAGGAGCTGTTTCCAGGAGTTCTGTATCCTGGAATTAGGCATTCGCTATATGTGGGTATTCTCTATGCTGAATGTAGCAGATGCAGCTTTCGGTAGTAGTATACCCTAAGTGTAGAGAGATGCGGTTTCAGTAGTTCTGTATGTTGAATGTAGAGAGAAGCTGTTTCCAGGAGTTCTGTAGTCTGAGAGTAGGAATACGCTCTATATGGGATTCCTGTAGCCTGAGTGTAGCCAACGCAGCTTATGGGAGATCTGTAACCTAGAATTAGTGAGACACATTGTACCGAAGTTCTGTATCAGAGTGTAGGGAGAAGCTGTTGCCAGGAATTCTGTAGCCTATGAGCAGGTTTTCGCTATACGCGGGTTTTCCGAAACCTGAGTGTGGCAGATGCAGCTTATAGGAATTCTGTATCTTGAATGTAATGAGACACAGTTTACCAGAGTTCTGTATATTGGTATAGAGAGAAACTGTTTTCAAGAGTTCTGTAGCCTAGCAAGGGGCATACGCAGTAATTGGGATTTCTGTAATCTGAGTATAGGAGACGCCGTTTCTGGGAGCTCCGCTACCTGGATATGAGAGAAGCAGTTTATCGGAGTTCCCTATCCTTGCTGGAGAGAGGAGCTGTTTCCCGGAGCTCTGTATCCTGGAGTTAGGCATTCGCTATATGTGGGTATTCTCTATGCTGAATGTAGCAGATGCAGCTTTCGGGAGTTCTATACCCTAAGTGCAGGGAGATGCAGTTTGCAGTAGTTCTGTATGTTGAATGTAGAGAGAAGCTGTTTCCAAGAGTTCTGTAGTCTGAGAGTAGGCAAACACTGTATGTGGGATTCCTGTAGCCTGAGTGTAGCCGACGCAGCTTATGGGATATCTGTAACCTAGAATTAGTGAGACACATTTTACCGAAGTTCTGTATCAGAGTGTAGGGAGAAGCTGTTGCCAGGAATTCTGTAGCCTGTGAGCAGGTTTTCGCCATACACGGATTTTCTGAATGCTGAGTGTGGCAGATGCAGCTTATAGGAATTCTGTATCTTGAATGTAGTGAGACACAGTTTACCAGAGTTCTGTATATTGGTATAGAGAGAAACTGTTTTCAAGAGTTCTGTAGCCTAGCAAGGGGCATACGCAGTAATTGGCATTTCTGTATCCTGAGTATAGGAGACGCCGTTTCTGGGAGCTCCGCTACCTGGATATGTGAGAAGCAGTTTATCGGAGTTCCCTATCCTTGCTGTAGAGAGGAGCTGTTTCCAGGAGTTCTGTATCCTGGAATTAGGCATTCGCTATATGTGGGTATTCTCTATGCTGAATGTAGCAGATGCAGCTTTCGGGAGTAATATACCCTAAGTGTAGAGAGATGCAGTTTCAGTAGTTCTGTATGTTGAATGTAGAGAGAAGCTGTTTCCAGGAGTTCTGTAGTCTGAGAGTAGGAATACGCTGTATATGGGATTCCTGTAGCCTGAGTGTAGCCGACGCAGCTTATGGGAGATCTGTATCCTAGAATTAGTGAGACACATTGTACCGAAGTTCTGTATCAGAGTGTAGGGAGAAGCTGTTTCCAGGAATTCTGTAGCCTATGAGCAGGTTTTCGCTATACGCGGGTTTTCCGAAACCTGAGTGTGGCAGATGCAGCTTATAGGAATTCTGTATCTTGAATGTAGTGAGACACAGTTTACCAGAGTTCTGTATATTGGTATAGAGAGAAACTGTTTTCAAGAGTTCTGTAGCCTAGCAAGGGGCATACGCAGTAATTGGGATTTCTGTATCCTGAGTATAGGAGACGCCGTTTCTGGGAGCTCCGCTACCTGGATATGAGAGAAGCAGTTTATCGGAGTTCCCTATCCTTGTTGCACAGAGGAGCTGTTTCCAGGAGTTCTGTATCCTGGAATTAGGCATTCGCTATATGTGGGTATTCTCTATGCTGAATGTAGCAGATGCAGCTTTCGGGAGTAGTATACCCTAAGTGTAGAGACATGCGGTTTCAGTAGTTCTGTATGTTGAATGTAGAGAGAAGCTGTTTCCAGGAGTTCTGTAGTCTGAGAGTAGGAATACGCTGTATATGGGATTCCTGTAGCCTGAGTGTAGCCGACGCAGCTTATGGGAGAATTGTAACCTAGAATTGGAGAGACACATTGTACCGAAGTTCTGTATCAGAGTGTAGGGAGAAGCTGTTGCCAGGAATTCTGTAGCCTATGAGCAGGTTTTCGCTATACGCGGGTTTTCTGAATGCTGAGTGTGGCAGATGCAGCTTATAAGAATTCTATATCTTGAATGTAGTGAGACACAGTTTACCAGAGTTCTGTATATTGGTATAGAGAGAAACTGTTTTCAAGAGTTCTGTAGCCTAGCAAGGGGCATACGCAGTAATTGGGATTTCTGTATCCTGAGTATAGGAGACGCCGTTTGTGGAAGCTCCGCTACCTGGATATGAGAGAAGCAGTTTATCGGAGTTCCCTATCCTTGTTGCACAGAGGAGCTGTTTCCCGGAGTTCTGTATCCTGGAATTAGGCATTCGCTATATGTGTGTATTCTCTATGCTGAATGTAGCAGATGCAGCTTTTGGGAGTTTTATACCCTAGGTGCACAGAGATGCAGTTTCCAGTAGTTCTGTATGTTGAATGTAGAGAGAAGCTGTTTCCAAGTGTTCTGTATTCTAAGAGTAGGCATACGCTGTATGTGGGATTCCTGTAGCCTGAGTGTAGCCGACGCAGCTTATGGGAGATCTGTAACCTAGAATTGGAGAGACACATTTTACCGAAGTTCTGTATCAGAGTGTAGGGAGAAGCTGTTTCCAGGAATTCTGTAGCCTATGAGCAGGTTTTCGCTATACGCGGGTTTTCCGAAACCTGAGTGTGGTAGATGCAGCTTATAGGAATTCTGTATCTTGAATGTAGTGAAACACAGTTTACCAGAGTTCTGTATATTGGTATAGAGAGAAACTGTTTTCAAGAGTTCTGTAGCCTAGCAAGGGGCATACGCAGTAATTGGGATTTCTGTATCCTGAGTATAGGAGACGCCGTTTCTGGGAGCTCCGCTCCCTGGATATGAGAGAAGCAGTTTATCGGAGTTCCCTATCCTTGTTGCACAGAGGAGCTGTTTCCAGGAGTTCTGTATCCTGGAATTAGGCATTCGCTATATGTGGGTATTCTCTATGCTGAATGTAGCAGATGCAGCTTTCGGTAGTAGTATACCCTAAGTGTAGAGAGATGCGGTTTCAGTAGTTCTGTATGTTGAATGTAGAGAGAAGCTGTTTCCAGGAGTTCTGTAGTCTGAGAGTAGGAATACGCTCTATATGGGATTCCTGTAGCCTGAGTGTAGCCAACGCAGCTTATGGGAGATCTGTAACCTAGAATTAGTGAGACACATTGTACCGAAGTTCTGTATCAGAGTGTAGGGAGAAGCTGTTGCCAGGAATTCTGTAGCCTATGAGCAGGTTTTCGCTATACGCGGGTTTTCCGAAACCTGAGTGTGGCAGATGCAGCTTATAGGAATTCTGTATCTTGAATGTAATGAGACACAGTTTACCAGAGTTCTGTATATTGGTATAGAGAGAAACTGTTTTCAAGAGTTCTGTAGCCTAGCAAGGGGCATACGCAGTAATTGGGATTTCTGTAATCTGAGTATAGGAGACGCCGTTTCTGGGAGCTCCGCTCCCTGGATATGAGAGAAGCAGTTTATCGGAGTTCCCTATCCTTGCTGGAGAGAGGAGCTGTTTCCCGGAGCTCTGTATCCTGGAGTTAGGCATTCGCTATATGTGGGTATTCTCTATGCTGAATGTAGCAGATGCAGCTTTCGGGAGTTCTATACCCTAAGTGCAGAGAGATGCAGTTTGCAGTAGTTCTGTATGTTTAATGTAGAGAGAAGCAGTTTCCAAGAGTTCTGTAGTCTGAGAGTAGGCAAACACTGTATGTGGGATTCCTGTAGCCTGAGTGTAGCCGACGCAGCTTATGGGAGATCTGTAACCTAGAATTAGTGAGACACATTTTACCGAAGTTCTGTATCAGAGTGTAGGGAGAAGCTGTTGCCAGGAATTCTGTAGCCTGTGAGCAGGTTTTCGCCATACACGGATTTTCTGAATGCTGAGTGTGGCAGATGCAGCTTATAGGAATTCTGTATCTTGAATGTAGTGAGACACAGTTTACCAGAGTTCTGTATATTGGTATAGAGAGAAACTGTTTTCAAGAGTTCTGTAGCCTAGCAAGGGGCATACGCAGTAATTGGCATTTCTGTATCCTGAGTATAGGAGACGCCGTTTCTGGGAGCTCCGCTACCTGGATATGTGAGAAGCAGTTTATCGGAGTTCCCTATCCTTGCTGTAGAGAGGAGCTGTTTCCAGGAGTTCTGTATCCTGGAATTAGGCATTCGCTATATGTGGGTATTCTCTATGCTGAATGTAGCAGATGCAGCTTTTGGGAGTTGTATACCGTAAGTGCACAGAGATGCAGTTTCAGTAGTTCTGTATGTTGAATGTAGAGAGAAGCTGTTTCCAGGAGTTCTGTAGTCTGAGAGTAGGAATACGCTGTATATGGGATTCCTGTAGCCTGAGTGTAGCCGACGCAGCTTATGGGAGATCTGTAACCTAGAATTAGTGAGACACATTGTACCGAAGTTCTGTATCAGAGTGTAGGGAGAAGCTGTTGCCAGGAATTCTGTAGCCTATGAGCAGGTTTTCGCTATACGCGGGTTTTCCGAAACCTGAGTGTGGCAGATGCAGCTTATAGGAATTCTGTATCTTGAATGTAGTGAGACACAGTTTACCAGAGTTCTGTATATTGGTATAGAGAGAACTGTTTTCAAGAGTTCTGTAGCCTAGCAAGGGGCATACGCAGTAATTGGGATTTCTGTATCCTGAGTATAGGAGACGCCGTTTCTGGGAGCTCCGCTCCCTGGATATGAGAGAAGCAGTTTATCGGAGTTCCCTATCCTTGTTGCACAGAGGAGCTGTTTCCAGGAGTTCTGTATCCTGGAATTAGGCATTCGCTATATATGGGTATTCTCTATGCTGAATGTAGCAGATGCAGCTTTCGGGAGTAGTATACCCTAAGTGTAGAGACATGCGGTTTCAGTAGTTCTGTATGTTGAATGTAGAGAGAAGCTGTTTCCAGGAGTTCTGTAGTCTGAGAGTAGGAATACACTGTATATGGGATTCCTGTAGCCTGAGTGTAGCCGACGCAGCTTATGGGAGAATTGTAACCTAGAATTGGAGAGACACATTGTACCGAAGTTCTGTATCAGAGTGTAGGGAGAAGCTGTTGCCAGGAATTCTGTAGCCTATGAGCAGGTTTTCGCTATACGCGGGTTTTCCGAAACCTGAGTGTGGTAGATGCAGCTTATAGGAATTCTGTATCTTGAATGTAGTGAAACACAGTTTACCAGAGTTCTGTATATTGGTATAGAGAGAAACTGTTTTCAAGAGTTCTGTAGCCTAGCAAGGGGCATACGCAGTAATTGGGATTTCTGTAATCTGAGTATAGGAGACGCCGTTTCTGGGAGCTCCGCTCCCTGGATATGAGAGAAGCAGTTTATCGGAGTTCCCTATCCTTGTTGCACAGAGGAGCTGTTTCCAGGAGTTCTGTATCCTGGAGTTAGGCATTCGCTATATGTGGGTATTCTCTATGCTGAATGTAGCAGATGCAGCTTTTGGGAGTAATATACCCTAAGTGCACAGAGATGCAGTTTCCAGTAGTTCTGTATGTTGAATGTAGAGAGAAGCTCTTTCCAAGAGTTCTGTAGTCTAAGAGTAGGCATACGCTGTATGTGGGATTCCTGTAGCCTGAGTGTAGCCGACGCAGCTTATGGGAGAACTGTAACCTAGAATCAGTGAGACACATTGTACCGAAGTTCTGTATCAGAGTGTAGGGAGAAGCTGTTTCCAGGAATTCTGTAGCCTATGAGCAGGTTTTCGCTATACGCGGGTTTTCTGAATGCTGAGTGTGGCAGATGCAGCTTATAAGAATTCTATATCTTGAATGTAGTGAGACACAGTTTACCAGAGTTCTGTATATTGGTATAGAGAGAAACTGTTTTCAAGAGTTCTGTAGCCTAGCAAGGGGCATACGCAGTAATTGGGATTTCTGTATCCTGAGTATAGGAGACGCCGTTTGTGGAAGCTCCGCTACCTGGATATGAGAGAAGCAGTTTATCGGAGTTCCCTATCCTTGTTGCACAGAGGAGCTGTTTCCCGGAGTTCTGTATCCTGGAATTAGGCATTCGCTATATGTGTGTATTCTCTATGCTGAATGTAGCAGATGCAGCTTTTGGGAGTTTTATACCCTAGGTGCACAGAGATGCAGTTTCCAGTAGTTCTGTATGTTGAATGTAGAGAGAAGCTGTTTCCAAGTGTTCTGTATTCTAAGAGTAGGCATACGCTGTATGTGGGATTCCTGTAGCCTGAGTGTAGCCGACGCAGCTTATGGGAGATCTGTAACCTAGAATTAGTGAGACACATTGTACCGAAGTTCTGTATCAGAGTGTAGGGAGAAGCTGTTGCCAGGAATTCTGTAGCCTATGAGCAGGTTTTCACTATATGTGGGTTTTCCGAAACCTGAGTGTGGCAGATGCAGCTTATAGGAATTCTGTATCTTGAATGTAGTGAGACACAGTTTACCAGAGTTCTGTATATTGGTATAGAGAGAAACTGTTTTCAAGAGTTCTGTAGCCTAGCAAGGGGCATACGCAGTAATTGGGATTTCTGTAATCTGAGTATAGGAGACGCTGTTTCTGGGAGCTCCGCTACCTGGATATGAGAGAAGCAGTTTATCGGAGTTCCCTATCCTTGAGCACAGAGGAGCTGTTTCCAGGAGTTCTTTATCCTGGAATTAGGCATTCGCTATATGTGGGTATTCTCTATGCTGAATGTAGCAGATGCAGCTTTCGGGAGTAATATACCCTAAGTGCAGAGAGATGCAGTTTCAGAAGTTCTGTATGTTGAATGTAGAGAGAAGCTGTTTCCAAGAGTTCTGTAGTCTGAGAGTAGGAATACGCTGTATATGGGATTCCTGTAGCCTGAGTGTAGCCGACGCAGCTTATGGGAGATCTGTAACCTAGAATTAGTGAGACACATTGTACCGAAGTTCTGTATCAGAGTGTAGGGAGAAGCTGTTGCCAGGAATTCTGTAGCCTATGAGCAGGTTTTCGCTATACGCGGGTTTTCCGAAACCTGAGTGTGGCAGATGCAGCTTATAGGAATTCTGTATCTTGAATGTAGTGAAACACAGTTTACCAGAGTTCTGTATATTGGTATAGAGAGAAACTGTTTTCAAGAGTTCTGTAGCCTAGCAAGGGGCATACGCAGTAATTGGGATTTCTGTATCCTGAGTATAGGAGACGCCGTTTCTGGGAGCTCCGCTCCCTGGATCTGAGAGAAGCAGTTTATCGGAGTTCCCTATCCTTGTTGCACAGAGGAGCTGTTTCCAGGAGTTCTGTATCCTGGAATTAGGCATTCGCTATATGTGGGTATTCTCTATGCTGAATGTAGCAGATGCAGCTTTCGGGAGTAATATACCCTAAGTGTAGAGAGATGCAGTTTCAGTAGTTCTGTATGTTGAATGTAGAGAGAAGCTGTTTCCAAGAGTTCTGTAGTCTGAGAGTAGGAATACGCTGTATATGGGATTCCTGTAGCCTGAGTGTAACGGATGCAGCTTATGGGAGATCTGTAACCTAGAATTAGTGAGACACATTGTACCGAAGTTCTGTATCAGAGTGTAGGGAGAAGCTGTTTCCAGGAATTCTGTAGCCTATGAGCAGGTTTTCGCTATACGCGGGTTTTCCGAAACCTGAGTGTGGCAGATGCAGCTTATAGGAATTCTGTATCTTGAATGTAGTGAGACACAGTTTACCAGAGTTATGTATATTGGTATAGAGAGAAACTGTTTTCAAGAGTTCTGTAGCCTAGCAAGGGGCATACGCAGTAATTGGGATTTCTGTATCCTGAGTATAGGAGACGCCGTTTCTGGGAGCTCCGCTCCCTGGATATGAGAGAAGCAGTTTATCGGAGTTCCCTATCCTTGTTGCACAGAGGAGCTGTTTCCAGGAGTTCTGTATCCTGGAGTTAGGCATTCGCTATATGTGGGTATTCTCTATGCTGAATGTAGCAGATGCAGCTTTTGGGAGTAATATACCCTAAGTGCACAGAGATGCAGTTTGCAGTAGTTCTGTATGTTGAATGTAGAGAGAAGCTCTTTCCCAGAGTTCTGTAGTCTAAGAGTAGGCATACGCTGTATGTGGGATTCCTGTAGCCTGAGTGTAGCCGACGCAGCTTATGGGAGAACTGTAACCTAGAATCAGTGAGACACATTGTACCGAAGTTCTGTATCAGAGTGTAGGGAGAAGCTATTTCCAGGAATTCTGTAGCCTATGAGCAGGTTTTCGCTATACGCGGGTTTTCTGAATGCTGAGTGTGGCAGATGCAGCTTATAAGAATTCTATATCTTGAATGTAGTGAGACACAGTTTACCAGAGTTCTGTATATTGGTATAGAGAGAAACTGTTTTCAAGAGTTCTGTAGCCTAGCAAGGGGCATACGCAGTAATTGGGATTTCTGTATCCTGAGTATAGGAGACGCCGTTTGTGGAAGCTCCGCTACCTGGATATGAGAGAAGCAGTTTATCGGAGTTCCCTATCCTTGTTGCACAGAGGAGCTGTTTCCAGGAGTTCTGTATCCTGGAGTTAGGCATTCGCTATATGTGTGTATTCTCTATGCTGAATGTAGCAGATGCAGCTTTTGGGAGTTTTATACCCTAGGTGCACAGAGATGCAGTTTCCAGTAGTTCTGTATGTTGAATGTAGAGAGAAGCTGTTTCCAAGTGTTCTGTATTCTAAGAGTAGGCATACGCTGTATGTGGGATTCCTGTAGCCTGAGTGTAGCCGACGCAGCTTATGGGAGATCTGTAACCTAGAATTAGTGAGACACATTGTACCGAAGTTCTGTATCAGAGTGTAGGGAGAAGCTGTTGCCAGGAATTCTGTAGCCTATGAGCAGGTTTTCGCTATACGCGGGTTTTCCGAAACCTGAGTGTGGTAGATGCAGCTTATAGGAATTCTGTATCTTGAATGTAGTGAAACACAGTTTACCAGAGTTCTGTATATTGGTATAGAGAGAAACTGTTTTCAAGAGTTCTGTAGCCTAGCAAGGGGCATACGCAGTAATTGGGATTTCTGTATCCTGAGTATAGGAGACGCCGTTTCTGGGAGCTCCGCTCCCTGGATATGAGAGAAGCAGTTTATCGGAGTTCCCTATCCTTGTTGCACAGAGGAGCTGTTTCCAGGAGTTCTGTATCCTGGAATTAGGCATTCGCTATATGTGGGTATTCTCTATGCTGAATGTAGCAGATGCAGCTTTCGGTAGTATTATACCCTAAGTGTAGAGAGATGCGGTTTCAGTAGTTCTGTATGTTGAATGTAGAGAGAAGCTGTTTCCAGGAGTTCTGTAGTCTGAGAGTAGGAATACGCTCTATATGGGATTCCTGTAGCCTGAGTGTAGCCAACGCAGCTTATGGGAGATCTGTAACCTAGAATTAGTGAGACACATTGTACCGAAGTTCTGTATCAGAGTGTAGGGAGAAGCTGTTGCCAGGAATTCTGTAGCCTATGAGCAGGTTTTCACTATACGCGGGTTTTCCGAAACCTGAGTGTGGCAGATGCAGCTTATAGGAATTCTGTATCTTGAATGTAATGAGACACAGTTTACCAGAGTTCTGTATATTGGTATAGAGAGAAACTGTTTTCAAGAGTTCTGTAGCATAGCAAGGGGCATACGCAGTAATTGGGATTTCTGTAATCTGAGTATAGGAGACGCCGTTTCTGGGAGCTCCGCTACCTGGATATGAGAGAAGCAGTTTACCGGGGTTCCCTATCCTTGCTGGAGAGAGGAGCTGTTTCCCGGAGCTCTGTATCCTGGAGTTAGGCATTCGCTATATGTGGGTATTCTCTATGCTGAATGTAGCAGATGCAGCTTTCGGGAGTCCTATACCCTAAGTGCAGAGAGATGCAGTTTGCAGTAGTTCTGTATGTTTAATGTAGAGAGAAGCAGTTTCCAAGAGTTCTGTAGTCTGAGAGTAGGCAAACACTGTATGTGGGATTCCTGTAGCCTGAGTGTAGCCGACGCAGCTTATGGGAGATCTGTAACCTAGAATTAGTGAGACACATTTTACCGAAGTTCTGTATCAGAGTGTAGGGAGAAGCTGTTGCCAGGAATTCTGTAGCCTGTGAGCAGGTTTTCGCCATACACGGATTTTCTGAATGCTGAGTGTGGCAGATGCAGCTTATAGGAATTCTGTATCTTGAATGTAGTGAGACACAGTTTACCAGAGTTCTGTATATTGGTATAGAGAGAAACTGTTTTCAAGAGTTCTGTAGCCTAGCAAGGGGCATACGCAGTAATTGGCATTTCTGTATCCTGAGTATAGGAGACGCCGTTTCTGGGAGCTCCGCTCCCTGGATATGAGAGAAGCAGTTTATCGGAGTTCCCTATCCTTGTTGCACAGAGGAGCTGTTTCCAGGAGTTCTGTATCCTGGAATTAGGCATTCGCTATATATGGGTATTCTCTATGCTGAATGTAGCAGATGCAGCTTTCGGGAGTAGTATACCCTAAGTGTAGAGACATGCGGTTTCAGTAGTTCTGTATGTTGAATGTAGAGAGAAGCTGTTTCCAGGAGTTCTGTAGTCTGAGAGTAGGAATACGCTGTATATGGGATTCCTGTAGCCTGAGTGTAGCCAACGCAGCTTATGGGAGAATTGTAACCTAGAATTGGAGAGACACATTGTACCGAAGTTCTGTATCAGAGTGTAGGGAGAAGCTGTTGCCAGGAATTCTGTAGCCTATGAGCAGGTTTTCGCTATACGCGGGTTTTCCGAAACCTGAGTGTGGTAGATGCAGCTTATAGGAATTCTGTATCTTGAATGTAGTGAAACACAGTTTACCAGAGTTCTGTATATTGGTATAGAGAGAAACTGTTTTCAAGAGTTCTGTAGCCTAGCAAGGGGCATACGCAGTAATTGGGATTTCTGTAATCTGAGTATAGGAGACGCCGTTTCTGGGAGCTCCGCTCCCTGGATATGAGAGAAGCAGTTTATCGGAGTTCCCTATCCTTGTTGCACAGAGGAGCTGTTTCCAGGAGTTCTGTATCCTGGAGTTAGGCATTCGCTATATGTGGGTATTCTCTATGCTGAATGTAGCAGATGCAGCTTTTGGGAGTAATATACCCTAAGTGCACAGAGATGCAGTTTCCAGTAGTTCTGTATGTTGAATGTAGAGAGAAGCTCTTTCCAAGAGTTCTGTAGTCTAAGAGTAGGCATACGCTGTATGTGGGATTCCTGTAGCCTGAGTGTAGCCGACGCAGCTTATGGGAGAACTGTAACCTAGAATCAGTGAGACACATTGTACCGAAGTTCTGTATCAGAGTGTAGGGAGAAGCTGTTTCCAGGAATTCTGTAGCCTATGAGCAGGTTTTCGCTATACGCGGGTTTTCTGAATGCTGAGTGTGGCAGATGCAGCTTATAAGAATTCTATATCTTGAATGTAGTGAGACACAGTTTACCAGAGTTCTGTATATTGGTATAGAGAGAAACTGTTTTCAAGAGTTCTGTAGCCTAGCAAGGGGCATACGCAGTAATTGGGATTTCTGTATCCTGAGTATAGGAGACGCCGTTTGTGGAAGCTCCGCTACCTGGATATGAGAGAAGCAGTTTATCGGAGTTCCCTATCCTTGTTGCACAGAGGAGCTGTTTCCCGGAGTTCTGTATCCTGGAATTAGGCATTCGCTATATGTGTGTATTCTCTATGCTGAATGTAGCAGATGCAGCTTTTGGGAGTTTTATACCCTAGGTGCACAGAGATGCAGTTTCCAGTAGTTCTGTATGTTGAATGTAGAGAGAAGCTGTTTCCAAGTGTTCTGTATTCTAAGAGTAGGCATACGATGTATGTGGGATTCCTGTAGCCTGAGTGTAGCCGACGCAGCTTATGGGAGATCTGTAACCTAGAATTAGTGAGACACATTGTACCGAAGTTCTGTATCAGAGTGTAGGGAGAAGCTGTTGCCAGGAATTCTGTAGCCTATGAGCAGGTTTTCACTATATGTGGGTTTTCCGAAACCTGAGTGTGGCAGATGCAGCTTATAGGAATTCTGTATCTTGAATGTAGTGAGACACAGTTTACCAGAGTTCTGTATATTGGTATAGAGAGAAACTGTTTTCAAGAGTTCTGTAGCCTAGCAAGGGGCATACGCAGTAATTGGGATTTCTGTAATCTGAGTATAGGAGACGCTGTTTCTGGGAGCTCCGCTACCTGGATATGAGAGAAGCAGTTTATCGGAGTTCCCTATCCTTGAGCACAGAGGAGCTGTTTCCAGGAGTTCTTTATCCTGGAATTAGGCATTCGCTATATGTGGGTATTCTCTATGCTGAATGTAGCAGATGCAGCTTTCGGGAGTAGTATACCCTAAGTGTAGAGACATGCGGTTTCAGTAGTTCTGTATGTTGAATGTAGAGAGAAGCTGTTTCCAGGAGTTCTGTAGTCTGAGAGTAGGAATACGCTGTATATGGGATTCCTGTAGCCTGAGTGTAGCCGACGCAGCTTATGGGAGAATTGTAACCTAGAATTGGAGAGACACATTGTACCGAAGTTCTGTATCAGAGTGTAGGGAGAAGCTGTTGCCAGGAATTCTGTAGCCTATGAGCAGGTTTTCGCTATACGCGGGTTTTCCGAAACCTGAGTGTGGTAGATGCAGCTTATAGGAATTCTGTATCTTGAATGTAGTGAAACACAGTTTACCAGAGTTCTGTATATTGGTATAGAGAGAAACTGTTTTCAAGAGTTCTGTAGCCTAGCAAGGGGCATACGCAGTAATTGGGATTTCTGTAATCTGAGTATAGGAGACGCCGTTTCTGGGAGCTCCGCTCCCTGGATATGAGAGAAGCAGTTTATCGGAGTTCCCTATCCTTGTTGCACAGAGGAGCTGTTTCCAGGAGTTCTGTATCCTGGAGTTAGGCATTCGCTATATGTGGGTATTCTCTATGCTGAATGTAGCAGATGCAGCTTTTGGGAGTAATATACCCTAAGTGCACAGAGATGCAGTTTCCAGTAGTTCTGTATGTTGAATGTAGAGAGAAGCTCTTTCCAAGAGTTCTGTAGTCTAAGAGTAGGCATACGCTGTATGTGGGATTCCTGTAGCCTGAGTGTAGCCGACGCAGCTTATGGGAGAACTGTAACCTAGAATCAGTGAGACACATTGTACCGAAGTTCTGTATCAGAGTGTAGGGAGAAGCTGTTTCCAGGAATTCTGTAGCCTATGAGCAGGTTTTCGCTATACGCGGGTTTTCTGAATGCTGAGTGTGGCAGATGCAGCTTATAAGAATTCTATATCTTGAATGTAGTGAGACACAGTTTACCAGAGTTCTGTATATTGGTATAGAGAGAAACTGTTTTCAAGAGTTCTGTAGCCTAGCAAGGGGCATACGCAGTAATTGGGATTTCTGTATCCTGAGTATAGGAGACGCCGTTTGTGGAAGCTCCGCTACCTGGATATGAGAGAAGCAGTTTATCGGAGTTCCCTATCCTTGTTGCACAGAGGAGCTGTTTCCCGGAGTTCTGTATCCTGGAATTAGGCATTCGCTATATGTGTGTATTCTCTATGCTGAATGTAGCAGATGCAGCTTTTGGGAGTTTTATACCCTAGGTGCACAGAGATGCAGTTTCCAGTAGTTCTGTATGTTGAATGTAGAGAGAAGCTGTTTCCAAGTGTTCTGTATTCTAAGAGTAGGCATACGATGTATGTGGGATTCCTGTAGCCTGAGTGTAGCCGACGCAGCTTATGGGAGATCTGTAACCTAGAATTAGTGAGACACATTGTACCGAAGTTCTGTATCAGAGTGTAGGGAGAAGCTGTTGCCAGGAATTCTGTAGCCTATGAGCAGGTTTTCACTATATGTGGGTTTTCCGAAACCTGAGTGTGGCAGATGCAGCTTATAGGAATTCTGTATCTTGAATGTAGTGAGACACAGTTTACCAGAGTTCTGTATATTGGTATAGAGAGAAACTGTTTTCAAGAGTTCTGTAGCCTAGCAAGGGGCATACGCAGTAATTGGGATTTCTGTAATCTGAGTATAGGAGACGCTGTTTCTGGGAGCTCCGCTACCTGGATATGAGAGAAGCAGTTTATCGGAGTTCCCTATCCTTGAGCACAGAGGAGCTGTTTCCAGGAGTTCTTTATCCTGGAATTAGGCATTCGCTATATGTGGGTATTCTCTATGCTGAATGTAGCAGATGCAGCTTTCGGGAGTAATATACCCTAAGTGCAGAGAGATGCAGTTTCAGAAGTTCTGTATGTTGAATGTAGAGAGAAGCTGTTTCCAAGAGTTCTGTAGTCTGAGAGTAGGAATACGCTGTATATGGGATTCCTGTAGCCTGAGTGTAGCCGACGCAGCTTATGGGAGATCTGTAACCTAGAATTAGTGAGACACATTGTACCGAAGTTCTGTATCAGAGTGTAGGGAGAAGCTGTTGCCAGGAATTCTGTAGCCTATGAGCAGGTTTTCGCTATACGCGGGTTTTCCGAAACCTGAGTGTGGCAGATGCAGCTTATAGGAATTCTGTATCTTGAATGTAGTGAAACACAGTTTACCAGAGTTCTGTATATTGGTATAGAGAGAAACTGTTTTCAAGAGTTCTGTAGCCTAGCAAGGGGCATACGCAGTAATTGGGATTTCTGTATCCTGAGTATAGGAGACGCCGTTTCTGGGAGCTCCGCTCCCTGGATATGAGAGAAGCAGTTTATCGGAGTTCCCTATCCTTGTTGCACAGAGGAGCTGTTTCCAGGAGTTCTGTATCCTGGAGTTAGGCATTCGCTATATGTGGGTATTCTCTATGCTGAATGTAGCAGATGCAGCTTTTGGGAGTAATATACCCTAAGTGCACAGAGATGCAGTTTGCAGTAGTTCTGTATGTTGAATGTAGAGAGAAGCTCTTTCCCAGAGTTCTGTAGTCTGAGAGTAGGAATACGCTGTATATGGGATTCCTGTAGCCTGAGTGTAACGGATGCAGCTTATGGGAGATCTGTAACCTAGAATTAGTGAGACACATTGTACCGAAGTTCTGTATCAGAGTGTAGGGAGAAGCTGTTTCCAGGAATTCTGTAGCCTATGAGCAGGTTTTCGCTATACGCGGGTTTTCCGAAACCTGAGTGTGGCAGATGCAGCTTATAGGAATTCTGTATCTTGAATGTAGTGAGACACAGTTTACCAGAGTTATGTATATTGGTATAGAGAGAAACTGTTTTCAAGAGTTCTGTAGCCTAGCAAGGGGCATACGCAGTAATTGGGATTTCTGTATCCTGAGTATAGGAGACGCCGTTTCTGGGAGCTCCGCTCCCTGGATATGAGAGAAGCAGTTTATCGGAGTTCCCTATCCTTGTTGCACAGAGGAGCTGTTTCCAGGAGTTCTGTATCCTGGAGTTAGGCATTCGCTATATGTGGGTATTCTCTATGCTGAATGTAGCAGATGCAGCTTTTGGGAGTAATATACCCTAAGTGCACAGAGATGCAGTTTGCAGTAGTTCTGTATGTTGAATGTAGAGAGAAGCTCTTTCCCAGAGTTCTGTAGTCTAAGAGTAGGCATACGCTGTATGTGGGATTCCTGTAGCCTGAGTGTAGCCGACGCAGCTTATGGGAGAACTGTAACCTAGAATCAGTGAGACACATTGTACCGAAGTTCTGTATCAGAGTGTAGGGAGAAGCTATTTCCAGGAATTCTGTAGCCTATGAGCAGGTTTTCGCTATACGCGGGTTTTCTGAATGCTGAGTGTGGCAGATGCAGCTTATAAGAATTCTATATCTTGAATGTAGTGAGACACAGTTTACCAGAGTTCTGTATATTGGTATAGAGAGAAACTGTTTTCAAGAGTTCTGTAGCCTAGCAAGGGGCATACGCAGTAATTGGGATTTCTGTATCCTGAGTATAGGAGACGCCGTTTGTGGAAGCTCCGCTACCTGGATATGAGAGAAGCAGTTTATCGGAGTTCCCTATCCTTGTTGCACAGAGGAGCTGTTTCCAGGAGTTCTGTATCCTGGAGTTAGGCATTCGCTATATGTGTGTATTCTCTATGCTGAATGTAGCAGATGCAGCTTTTGGGAGTTTTATACCCTAGGTGCACAGAGATGCAGTTTCCAGTAGTTCTGTATGTTGAATGTAGAGAGAAGCTGTTTCCAAGTGTTCTGTATTCTAAGAGTAGGCATACGCTGTATGTGGGATTCCTGTAGCCTGAGTGTAGCCGACGCAGCTTATGGGAGATCTGTAACCTAGAATTAGTGAGACACATTGTACCGAAGTTCTGTATCAGAGTGTAGGGAGAAGCTGTTGCCAGGAATTCTGTAGCCTATGAGCAGGTTTTCGCTATACGCGGGTTTTCCGAAACCTGAGTGTGGTAGATGCAGCTTATAGGAATTCTGTATCTTGAATGTAGTGAAACACAGTTTACCAGAGTTCTGTATATTGGTATAGAGAGAAACTGTTTTCAAGAGTTCTGTAGCCTAGCAAGGGGCATACGCAGTAATTGGGATTTCTGTATCCTGAGTATAGGAGACGCCGTTTCTGGGAGCTCCGCTCCCTGGATATGAGAGAAGCAGTTTATCGGAGTTCCCTATCCTTGTTGCACAGAGGAGCTGTTTCCAGGAGTTCTGTATCCTGGAATTAGGCATTCGCTATATGTGGGTATTCTCTATGCTGAATGTAGCAGATGCAGCTTTCGGTAGTATTATACCCTAAGTGTAGAGAGATGCGGTTTCAGTAGTTCTGTATGTTGAATGTAGAGAGAAGCTGTTTCCAGGAGTTCTGTAGTCTGAGAGTAGGAATACGCTCTATATGGGATTCCTGTAGCCTGAGTGTAGCCAACGCAGCTTATGGGAGATCTGTAACCTAGAATTAGTGAGACACATTGTACCGAAGTTCTGTATCAGAGTGTAGGGAGAAGCTGTTGCCAGGAATTCTGTAGCCTATGAGCAGGTTTTCGCTATACGCGGGTTTTCCGAAACCTGAGTGTGGCAGATGCAGCTTATAGGAATTCTGTATCTTGAATGTAATGAGACACAGTTTACCAGAGTTCTGTATATTGGTATAGAGAGAAACTGTTTTCAAGAGTTCTGTAGCATAGCAAGGGGCATACGCAGTAATTGGGATTTCTGTAATCTGAGTATAGGAGACGCCGTTTCTGGGAGCTCCGCTACCTGGATATGAGAGAAGCAGTTTACCGGGGTTCCCTATCCTTGCTGGAGAGAGGAGCTGTTTCCCGGAGCTCTGTATCCTGGAGTTAGGCATTCGCTATATGTGGGTATTCTCTATGCTGAATGTAGCAGATGCAGCTTTCGGGAGTCCTATACCCTAAGTGCAGAGAGATGCAGTTTGCAGTAGTTCTGTATGTTTAATGTAGAGAGAAGCAGTTTCCAAGAGTTCTGTAGTCTGAGAGTAGGCAAACACTGTATGTGGGATTCCTGTAGCCTGAGTGTAGCCGACGCAGCTTATGGGAGATCTGTAACCTAGAATTAGTGAGACACATTTTACCGAAGTTCTGTATCAGAGTGTAGGGAGAAGCTGTTGCCAGGAATTCTGTAGCCTGTGAGCAGGTTTTCGCCATACACGGATTTTCTGAATGCTGAGTGTGGCAGATGCAGCTTATAGGAATTCTGTATCTTGAATGTAGTGAGACACAGTTTACCAGAGTTCTGTATATTGGTATAGAGAGAAACTGTTTTCAAGAGTTCTGTAGCCTAGCAAGGGGCATACGCAGTAATTGGCATTTCTGTATGCTGAGTATAGGAGACGCCGTTTCTGGGAGCTCCGCTCCCTGGATATGAGAGAAGCAGTTTATCGGAGTTCCCTATCCTTGTTGCACAGAGGAGCTGTTTCCAGGAGTTCTGTATCCTTGAATTAGGCATTCGCTATATATGGGTATTCTCTATGCTGAATGTAGCAGATGCAGCTTTCGGGAGTAGTATACCCTAAGTGTAGAGACATGCGGTTTCAGTAGTTCTGTATGTTGAATGTAGAGAGAAGCTGTTTCCAGGAGTTCTGTAGTCTGAGAGTAGGAATACGCTGTATATGGGATTCCTGTAGCCTGAGTGTAGCCGACGCAGCTTATGGGAGAATTGTAACCTAGAATTGGAGAGACACATTGTACCGAAGTTCTGTATCAGAGTGTAGGGAGAAGCTGTTGCCAGGAATTCTGTAGCCTATGAGCAGGTTTTCGCTATACGCGGGTTTTCCGAAACCTGAGTGTGGTAGATGCAGCTTATAGGAATTCTGTATCTTGAATGTAGTGAAACACAGTTTACCAGAGTTCTGTATATTGGTATAGAGAGAAACTGTTTTCAAGAGTTCTGTAGCCTAGCAAGGGGCATACGCAGTAATTGGGATTTCTGTAATCTGAGTATAGGAGACGCCGTTTCTGGGAGCTCCGCTCCCTGGATATGAGAGAAGCAGTTTATCGGAGTTCCCTATCCTTGTTGCACAGAGGAGCTGTTTCCAGGAGTTCTGTATCCTGGAGTTAGGCATTCGCTATATGTGGGTATTCTCTATGCTGAATGTAGCAGATGCAGCTTTTGGGAGTAATATACCCTAAGTGCACAGAGATGCAGTTTCCAGTAGTTCTGTATGTTGAATGTAGAGAGAAGCTCTTTCCAAGAGTTCTGTAGTCTAAGAGTAGGCATACGCTGTATGTGGGATTCCTGTAGCCTGAGTGTAGCCGACGCAGCTTATGGGAGAACTGTAACCTAGAATCAGTGAGACACATTGTACCGAAGTTCTGTATCAGAGTGTAGGGAGAAGCTGTTTCCAGGAATTCTGTAGCCTATGAGCAGGTTTTCGCTATACGCGGGTTTTCTGAATGCTGAGTGTGGCAGATGCAGCTTATAAGAATTCTATATCTTGAATGTAGTGAGACACAGTTTACCAGAGTTCTGTATATTGGTATAGAGAGAAACTGTTTTCAAGAGTTCTGTAGCCTAGCAAGGGGCATACGCAGTAATTGGGATTTCTGTATCCTGAGTATAGGAGACGCCGTTTGTGGAAGCTCCGCTACCTGGATATGAGAGAAGCAGTTTATCGGAGTTCCCTATCCTTGTTGCACAGAGGAGCTGTTTCCCGGAGTTCTGTATCCTGGAATTAGGCATTCGCTATATGTGTGTATTCTCTATGCTGAATGTAGCAGATGCAGCTTTTGGGAGTTTTATACCCTAGGTGCACAGAGATGCAGTTTCCAGTAGTTCTGTATGTTGAATGTAGAGAGAAGCTGTTTCCAAGTGTTCTGTATTCTAAGAGTAGGCATACGATGTATGTGGGATTCCTGTAGCCTGAGTGTAGCCGACGCAGCTTATGGGAGATCTGTAACCTAGAATTAGTGAGACACATTGTACCGAAGTTCTGTATCAGAGTGTAGGGAGAAGCTGTTGCCAGGAATTCTGTAGCCTATGAGCAGGTTTTCACTATATGTGGGTTTTCCGAAACCTGAGTGTGGCAGATGCAGCTTATAGGAATTCTGTATCTTGAATGTAGTGAGACACAGTTTACCAGAGTTCTGTATATTGGTATAGAGAGAAACTGTTTTCAAGAGTTCTGTAGCCTAGCAAGGGGCATACGCAGTAATTGGGATTTCTGTAATCTGAGTATAGGAGACGCTGTTTCTGGGAGCTCCGCTACCTGGATATGAGAGAAGCAGTTTATCGGAGTTCCCTATCCTTGAGCACAGAGGAGCTGTTTCCAGGAGTTCTTTATCCTGGAATTAGGCATTCGCTATATGTGGGTATTCTCTATGCTGAATGTAGCAGATGCAGCTTTCGGGAGTAATATACCCTAAGTGCAGAGAGATGCAGTTTCAGAAGTTCTGTATGTTGAATGTAGAGAGAAGCTGTTTCCAAGAGTTCTGTAGTCTGAGAGTAGGAATACGCTGTATATGGGATTCCTGTAGCCTGAGTGTAGCCGACGCAGCTTATGGGAGATCTGTAACCTAGAATTAGTGAGACACATTGTACCGAAGTTCTGTATCAGAGTGTAGGGAGAAGCTGTTGCCAGGAATTCTGTAGCCTATGAGCAGGTTTTCGCTATACGCGGGTTTTCCGAAACCTGAGTGTGGCAGATGCAGCTTATAGGAATTCTGTATCTTGAATGTAGTGAAACACAGTTTACCAGAGTTCTGTATATTGGTATAGAGAGAAACTGTTTTCAAGAGTTCTGTAGCCTAGCAAGGGGCATACGCAGTAATTGGGATTTCTGTATCCTGAGTATAGGAGACGCCGTTTCTGGGAGCTCCGCTCCCTGGATATGAGAGAAGCAGTTTATCGGAGTTCCCTATCCTTGTTGCACAGAGGAGCTGTTTCCAGGAGTTCTGTATCCTGGAATTAGGCATTCGCTATATGTGGGTATTCTCTATGCTGAATGTAGCAGATGCAGCTTTCGGGAGTAATATACCCTAAGTGTAGAGAGATGCAGTTTCAGTAGTTCTGTATGTTGAATGTAGAGAGAAGCTGTTTCCAAGAGTTCTGTAGTCTGAGAGTAGGAATACGCTGTATATGGGATTCCTGTAGCCTGAGTGTAACGGATGCAGCTTATGGGAGATCTGTAACCTAGAATTAGTGAGACACATTGTACCGAAGTTCTGTATCAGAGTGTAGGGAGAAGCTGTTTCCAGGAATTCTGTAGCCTATGAGCAGGTTTTCGCTATACGCGGGTTTTCCGAAACCTGAGTGTGGCAGATGCAGCTTATAGGAATTCTGTATCTTGAATGTAGTGAGACACAGTTTACCAGAGTTATGTATATTGGTATAGAGAGAAACTGTTTTCAAGAGTTCTGTAGCCTAGCAAGGGGCATACGCAGTAATTGGGATTTCTGTATCCTGAGTATAGGAGACGCCATTTCTGGGAGCTCCGCTCCCTGGATATGAGAGAAGCAGTTTATCGGAGTTCCCTATCCTTGTTGCACAGAGGAGCTGTTTCCAGGAGTTCTGTATCCTGGAGTTAGGCATTCGCTATATGTGGGTATTCTCTATGCTGAATGTAGCAGATGCAGCTTTTGGGAGTAATATACCCTAAGTGCACAGAGATGCAGTTTGCAGTAGTTCTGTATGTTGAATGTAGAGAGAAGCTCTTTCCCAGAGTTCTGTAGTCTAAGAGTAGGCATACGCTGTATGTGGGATTCCTGTAGCCTGAGTGTAGCCGACGCAGCTTATGGGAGAACTGTAACCTAGAATCAGTGAGACACATTGTACCGAAGTTCTGTATCAGAGTGTAGGGAGAAGCTATTTCCAGGAATTCTGTAGCCTATGAGCAGGTTTTCGCTATACGCGGGTTTTCTGAATGCTGAGTGTGGCAGATGCAGCTTATAAGAATTCTATATCTTGAATGTAGTGAGACACAGTTTACCAGAGTTCTGTATATTGGTATAGAGAGAAACTGTTTTCAAGAGTTCTGTAGCCTAGCAAGGGGCATACGCAGTAATTGGGATTTCTGTATCCTGAGTATAGGAGACGCCGTTTGTGGAAGCTCCGCTACCTGGATATGAGAGAAGCAGTTTATCGGAGTTCCCTATCCTTGTTGCACAGAGGAGCTGTTTCCAGGAGTTCTGTATCCTGGAGTTAGGCATTCGCTATATGTGTGTATTCTCTATGCTGAATGTAGCAGATGCAGCTTTTGGGAGTTTTATACCCTAGGTGCACAGAGATGCAGTTTCCAGTAGTTCTGTATGTTGAATGTAGAGAGAAGCTGTTTCCAAGTGTTCTGTATTCTAAGAGTAGGCATACGCTGTATGTGGGATTCCTGTAGCCTGAGTGTAGCCGACGCAGCTTATGGGAGATCTGTAACCTAGAATTAGTGAGACACATTGTACCGAAGTTCTGTATCAGAGTGTAGGGAGAAGCTGTTGCCAGGAATTCTGTAGCCTATGAGCAGGTTTTCGCTATACGCGGGTTTTCCGAAACCTGAGTGTGGTAGATGCAGCTTATAGGAATTCTGTATCTTGAATGTAGTGAAACACAGTTTACCAGAGTTCTGTATATTGGTATAGAGAGAAACTGTTTTCAAGAGTTCTGTAGCCTAGCAAGGGGCATACGCAGTAATTGGGATTTCTGTAATCTGAGTATAGGAGACGCCGTTTCTGGGAGCTCCGCTCCCTGGATATGAGAGAAGCAGTTTATCGGAGTTCCCTATCCTTGTTGCACAGAGGAGCTGTTTCCAGGAGTTCTGTATCCTGGAATTAGGCATTCGCTATATGTGGGTATTCTCTATGCTGAATGTAGCAGATGCAGCTTTCGGTAGTATTATACCCTAAGTGTAGAGAGATGCGGTTTCAGTAGTTCTGTATGTTGAATGTAGAGAGAAGCTGTTTCCAGGAGTTCTGTAGTCTGAGAGTAGGAATACGCTCTATATGGGATTCCTGTAGCCTGAGTGTAGCCAACGCAGCTTATGGGAGATCTGTAACCTAGAATTAGTGAGACACATTGTACCGAAGTTCTGTATCAGAGTGTAGGGAGAAGCTGTTGCCAGGAATTCTGTAGCCTATGAGCAGGTTTTCGCTATACGCGGGTTTTCCGAAACCTGAGTGTGGCAGATGCAGCTTATAGGAATTCTGTATCTTGAATGTAATGAGACACAGTTTACCAGAGTTCTGTATATTGGTATAGAGAGAAACTGTTTTCAAGAGTTCTGTAGCATAGCAAGGGGCATACGCAGTAATTGGGATTTCTGTAATCTGAGTATAGGAGACGCCGTTTCTGGGAGCTCCGCTACCTGGATATGAGAGAAGCAGTTTACCGGGGTTCCCTATCCTTGCTGGAGAGAGGAGCTGTTTCCCGGAGCTCTGTATCCTGGAGTTAGGCATTCGCTATATGTGGGTATTCTCTATGCTGAATGTAGCAGATGCAGCTTTCGGGAGTCCTATACCCTAAGTGCAGAGAGATGCAGTTTGCAGTAGTTCTGTATGTTTAATGTAGAGAGAAGCAGTTTCCAAGAGTTCTGTAGTCTGAGAGTAGGCAAACACTGTATGTGGGATTCCTGTAGCCTGAGTGTAGCCGACGCAGCTTATGGGAGATCTGTAACCTAGAATTAGTGAGACACATTTTACCGAAGTTCTGTATCAGAGTGTAGGGAGAAGCTGTTGCCAGGAATTCTGTAGCCTGTGAGCAGGTTTTCGCCATACACGGATTTTCTGAATGCTGAGTGTGGCAGATGCAGCTTATAGGAATTCTGTATCTTGAATGTAGTGAGACACAGTTTACCAGAGTTCTGTATATTGGTATAGAGAGAAACTGTTTTCAAGAGTTCTGTAGCCTAGCAAGGGGCATACGCAGTAATTGGCATTTCTGTATCCTGAGTATAGGAGACGCCGTTTCTGGGAGCTCCGCTCCCTGGATATGAGAGAAGCAGTTTATCGGAGTTCCCTATCCTTGTTGCACAGAGGAGCTGTTTCCAGGAGTTCTGTATCCTGGAATTAGGCATTCGCTATATATGGGTATTCTCTATGCTGAATGTAGCAGATGCAGCTTTCGGGAGTAGTATACCCTAAGTGTAGAGACATGCGGTTTCAGTAGTTCTGTATGTTGAATGTAGAGAGAAGCTGTTTCCAGGAGTTCTGTAGTCTGAGAGTAGGAATACGCTGTATATGGGATTCCTGTAGCCTGAGTGTAGCCGACGCAGCTTATGGGAGAATTGTAACCTAGAATTGGAGAGACACATTGTACCGAAGTTCTGTATCAGAGTGTAGGGAGAAGCTGTTGCCAGGAATTCTGTAGCCTATGAGCAGGTTTTCGCTATACGCGGGTTTTACGAAACCTGAGTGTGGTAGATGCAGCTTATAGGAATTCTGTATCTTGAATGTAGTGAAACACAGTTTACCAGAGTTCTGTATATTGGTATAGAGAGAAACTGTTTTCAAGAGTTCTGTAGCCTAGCAAGGGGCATACGCAGTAATTGGGATTTCTGTAATCTGAGTATAGGAGACGCCGTTTCTGGGAGCTCCGCTCCCTGGATATGAGAGAAGCAGTTTATCGGAGTTCCCTATCCTTGTTGCACAGAGGAGCTGTTTCCAGGAGTTCTGTATCCTGGAGTTAGGCATTCGCTATATGTGGGTATTCTCTATGCTGAATGTAGCAGATGCAGCTTTTGGGAGTTGTATACTGTAAGTGCACAGAGATGCAGTTTCCAGTAGTTCTGTATGTTGAATGTAGAGAGAAGCTGTTTCCAAGAGTTCTGTAGTCTGAGAGTAGGAAGACGATGTATATGGGATTCCTGTAGCCTGAGTGTAGCCGACGCAGCTTATGGGAGAATTGTAACCTAGAATTGGAGAGACACATTGTACCGAAGTTCTGTATCAGAGTGTAGGGAGAAGCTGTTGCCAGGAATTCTGTAGCCTATGAGCAGGTTTTCGCTATACGCGGGTTTTCCGAAACCTGAGTGTGGTAGATGCAGCTTATAGGAATTCTGTATCTTGAATGTAGTGAAACACAGTTTACCAGAGTTCTGTATATTGGTATAGAGAGAAACTGTTTTCAAGAGTTCTGTAGCCTAGCAAGGGGCATACGCAGTAATTGGGATTTCTGTATCCTGAGTATAGGAGACGCCGTTTCTGGGAGCTCCGCTCCCTGGATATGAGAGAAGCAGTTTATCGGAGTTCCCTATCCTTGTTGCACAGAGGAGCTGTTTCCAGGAGTTCTGTATCCTGGAGTTAGGCATTCGCTATATGTGGGTATTCTCTATGCTGAATGTAGCAGATGCAGCTTTTGGGAGTAATATACCCTAAGTGCACAGAGATGCAGTTTCCAGTAGTTCTGTATGTTGAATGTAGAGAGAAGCTCTTTCCAAGAGTTCTGTAGTCTAAGAGTAGGCATACGCTGTAGGTGGGATTCCTGTAGCCTGAGTGTAGCCGACGCAGCTTATGGGAGAACTGTAACCTAGAATCAGTGAGACACATTGTACCGAAGTTCTGTATCAGAGTGTAGGGAGAAGCTGTTTCCAGGAATTCTGTAGCCTATGAGCAGGTTTTCGCTATACGCGGGTTTTCTGAATGCTGAGTGTGGCAGATGCAGCTTATAAGAATTCTATATCTTGAATGTAGTGAGACACAGTTTACCAGAGTTCTGTATATTGCTATAGAGAGAAACTGTTTTCAAGAGTTCTGTAGCCTAGCAAGGGGCATACGCAGTAATTGGGATTTCTGTATCCTGAGTATAGGAGACGCCGTTTGTGGAAGCTCCGCTACCTGGATATGAGAGAAGCAGTTTATCGGAGTTCCCTATCCTTGTTGCACAGAGGAGCTGTTTCCCGGAGTTCTGTATCCTGGAATTAGGCATTCGCTATATGTGTGTATTCTCTATGCTGAATGTAGCAGATGCAGCTTTTGGGAGTTTTATACCCTAGGTGCACAGAGATGCAGTTTCCAGTAGTTCTGTATGTTGAATGTAGAGAGAAGCTGTTTCCAAGTGTTCTGTATTCTAAGAGTAGGCATACGCTGTATGTGGGATTCCTGTAGCCTGAGTGTAGCCGACGCAGCTTATGGGAGATCTGTAACCTAGAATTAGTGAGACACATTGTACCGAAGTTCTGTATCAGAGTGTAGGGAGAAGCTGTTGCCAGGAATTCTGTAGCCTATGAGCAGGTTTTCACTATATGTGGGTTTTCCGAAACCTGAGTGTGGCAGATGCAGCTTATAGGAATTCTGTATCTTGAATGTAGTGAGACACAGTTTACCAGAGTTCTGTATATTGGTATAGAGAGAAACTGTTTTCAAGAGTTCTGTAGCCTAGCAAGGGGCATACGCAGTAATTGGGATTTCTGTATCCTGAGTATAGGAGACGCCGTTTCTGGGAGCTCCGCTCCCTGGATATGAGAGAAGCAGTTTATCGGAGTTCCCTATCCTTGTTGCACAGAGGAGCTGTTTCCAGGAGTTCTGTATCCTGGAATTAGGCATTCGCTATATGTGGGTATTCTCTATGCTGAATGTAGCAGATGCAGCTTTCGGGAGTAATATACCCTAAGTGTAGAGAGATGCAGTTTCAGTAGTTCTGTATGTTGAATGTAGAGAGAAGCTGTTTCCAAGAGTTCTGTAGTCTGAGAGTAGGAATACGCTGTATATGGGATTCCTGTAGCCTGAGTGTAACGGATGCAGCTTATGGGAGATCTGTAACCTAGAATTAGTGAGACACATTGTACCGAAGTTCTGTATCAGAGTGTAGGGAGAAGCTGTTTCCAGGAATTTTGTAGCCTATGAGCAGGTTTTCGCTATACGCGGGTTTTCCGAAACCTGAGTGTGGCAGATGCAGCTTATAGGAATTCTGTATCTTGAATGTAGTGAGACACAGTTTACCAGAGTTATGTATATTGGTATAGAGAGAAACTGTTTTCAAGAGTTCTGTAGCCTAGCAAGGGGCATACGCAGTAATTGGGATTTCTGTATCCTGAGTATAGGAGACGCCGTTTCTGGGAGCTCCGCTCCCTGGATATGAGAGAAGCAGTTTATCGGAGTTCCCTATCCTTGTTGCACAGAGGAGCTGTTTCCAGGAGTTCTGTATCCTGGAGTTAGGCATTCGCTATATGTGGGTATTCTCTATGCTGAATGTAGCAGATGCAGCTTTTGGGAGTAATATACCCTAAGTGCACAGAGATGCAGTTTGCAGTAGTTCTGTATGTTGAATGTAGAGAGAAGCTGTTTCCAAGAGTTCTGTAGTCTAAGAGTAGGCATACGCTGTATGTGGGATTCCTGTAGCCTGAGTGTAGCCGACGCAGCTTATGGGAGAACTGTAACCTAGAATCAGTGAGACACATTGTACCGAAGTTCTGTATCAGAGTGTAGGGAGAAGCTATTTCCAGGAATTCTGTAGCCTATGAGCAGGTTTTCGCTATACGCGGGTTTTCTGAATGCTGAGTGTGGCAGATGCAGCTTATAAGAATTCTATATCTTGAATGTAGTGAGACACAGTTTACCAGAGTTCTGTATATTGGTATAGAGAGAAACTGTTTTCAAGAGTTCTGTAGCCTAGCAAGGGGCATACGCAGTAATTGGGATTTCTGTATCCTGAGTATAGGAGACGCCGTTTGTGGAAGCTCCGCTACCTGGATATGAGAGAAGCAGTTTATCGGAGTTCCCTATCCTTGTTGCACAGAGGAGCTGTTTCCAGGAGTTCTGTATCCTGGAGTTAGGCATTCGCTATATGTGTGTATTCTCTATGCTGAATGTAGCAGATGCAGCTTTTGGGAGTTTTATACCCTAGGTGCACAGAGATGCAGTTTCCAGTAGTTCTGTATGTTGAATGTAGAGAGAAGCTGTTTCCAAGTGTTCTGTATTCTAAGAGTAGGCATACGCTGTATGTGGGATTCCTGTAGCCTGAGTGTAGCCGACGCAGCTTATGGGAGATCTGTAACCTAGAATTAGTGAGACACATTGTACCGAAGTTCTGTATCAGAGTGTAGGGAGAAGCTGTTGCCAGGAATTCTGTAGCCTATGAGCAGGTTTTCGCTATACGCGGGTTTTCCGAAACCTGAGTGTGGTAGATGCAGCTTATAGGAATTCTGTATCTTGAATGTAGTGAAACACAGTTTACCAGAGTTCTGTATATTGGTATAGAGAGAAACTGTTTTCAAGAGTTCTGTAGCCTAGCAAGGGGCATACGCAGTAATTGGGATTTCTGTATCCTGAGTATAGGAGACGCCGTTTCTGGGAGCTCCGCTCCCTGGATATGAGAGAAGCAGTTTATCGGAGTTCCCTATCCTTGTTGCACAGAGGAGCTGTTTCCAGGAGTTCTGTATCCTGGAATTAGGCATTCGCTATATGTGGGTATTCTCTATGCTGAATGTAGCAGATGCAGCTTTCGGTAGTATTATACCCTAAGTGTAGAGAGATGCGGTTTCAGTAGTTCTGTATGTTGAATGTAGAGAGAAGCTGTTTCCAGGAGTTCTGTAGTCTGAGAGTAGGAATACGCTCTATATGGGATTCCTGTAGCCTGAGTGTAGCCAACGCAGCTTATGGGAGATCTGTAACCTAGAATTAGTGAGACACATTGTACCGAAGTTCTGTATCAGAGTGTAGGGAGAAGCTGTTGCCAGGAATTCTGTAGCCTATGAGCAGGTTTTCGCTATACGCGGGTTTTCCGAAACCTGAGTGTGGCAGATGCAGCTTATAGGAATTCTGTATCTTGAATGTAATGAGACACAGTTTACCAGAGTTCTGTATATTGGTATAGAGAGAAACTGTTTTCAAGAGTTCTGTAGCATAGCAAGGGGCATACGCAGTAATTGGGATTTCTGTAATCTGAGTATAGGAGACGCCGTTTCTGGGAGCTCCGCTACCTGGATATGAGAGAAGCAGTTTACCGGGGTTCCCTATCCTTGCTGGAGAGAGGAGCTGTTTCCCGGAGCTCTGTATCCTGGAGTTAGGCATTCGCTATATGTGGGTATTCTCTATGCTGAATGTAGCAGATGCAGCTTTCGGGAGTCCTATACCCTAAGTGCAGAGAGATGCAGTTTGCAGTAGTTCTGTATGTTTAATGTAGAGAGAAGCAGTTTCCAAGAGTTCTGTAGTCTGAGAGTAGGCAAACACTGTATGTGGGATTCCTGTAGCCTGAGTGTAGCCGACGCAGCTTATGGGAGATCTGTAACCTAGAATTAGTGAGACACATTTTACCGAAGTTCTGTATCAGAGTGTAGGGAGAAGCTGTTGCCAGGAATTCTGTAGCCTGTGAGCAGGTTTTCGCCATACACGGATTTTCTGAATGCTGAGTGTGGCAGATGCAGCTTATAGGAATTCTGTATCTTGAATGTAGTGAGACACAGTTTACCAGAGTTCTGTATATTGGTATAGAGAGAAACTGTTTTCAAGAGTTCTGTAGCCTAGCAAGGGGCATACGCAGTAATTGGCATTTCTGTATCCTGAGTATAGGAGACGCCGTTTCTGGGAGCTCCGCTACCTGGATATGTGAGAAGCAGTTTATCGGAGTTCCCTATCCTTGCTGTAGAGAGGAGCTGTTTCCAGGAGTTCTGTATCCTGGAATTAGGCATTCGCTATATGTGGGTATTCTCTATGCTGAATGTAGCAGATGCAGCTTTCGGGAGTAATATACCCTAAGTGTAGAGAGATGCAGTTTCAGTAGTTCTGTATGTTGAATGTAGAGAGAAGCTGTTTCCAAGAGTTCTGTAGTCTGAGAGTAGGAATACGCTGTATATGGGATTCCTGTAGCCTGAGTGTAGCGGACGCAGCTTATGGGAGATCTGTAACCTAGAATTAGTGAGTACCGAAGTTCTGTATCAGAGTGTAGGGAGAAGCTGTTGCCAGGAATTCTGTAGCCTATGAGCAGGTTTTCGCTATACGCGGGTTTTCCGAAACCTGAGTGTGGCAGATGCAGCTTATAGGAATTCTGTATCTTGAATGTAGTGAGACACAGTTTACCAGAGTTCTGTATATTGGTATAGAGAGAAACTGTTTTCAAGAGTTCTGTAGCCTAGCAAGGGGCATACGCAGTAATTGGGATTTCTGTATCCTGAGTATAGGAGACGCCGTTTCTGGGAGCTCTGCTCCCTGGATATGAGAGAAGCAGTTTATCGGAGTTCCCTATCCTTGTTGCACAGAGGAGCTGTTTCCAGGAGTTCTGTATCCTGGAATTAGGCATTCGCTATATGTGGGTATTCTCTATGCTGAATGTAGCAGATGCAGCTTTCGGGAGTAGTATACCCTAAGTGTAGAGAGATGCGGTTTCAGTAGTTCTGTATGTTGAATGTAGAGAGAAGCTGTTTCCAGGAGTTCTGTAGTCTGAGAGTAGGAATACGCTGTATGTGGGATTCCTGTAGCCTGAGTGTAGCGGACGCAGCTTATGGGAGAATTGTAACCTAGAATTGGAGAGACACATTGTACCGAAGTTCTGTATCAGAGTGTAGGGAGAAGCTGTTGCCAGGAATTCTGTAGCCTATGAGCAGGTTTTCGCTATACGCGGGTTTTCCGAAACCTGAGTGTGGTAGATGCAGCTTATAGGAATTCTGTATCTTGAATGTAGTGAAACACAGTTTACCAGAGTTCTGTATATTGGTATAGAGAGAAACTGTTTTCAAGAGTTCTGTAGCCTAGCAAGGGGCATACGCAGTAATTGGGATTTCTGTATCCTGAGTATAGGAGACGCCGTTTCTGGGAGCTCTGCTCCCTGGATATGAGAGAAGCAGTTTATCGGAGTTCCCTATCCTTGTTGCACAGAGGAGCTGTTTCCAGGAGTTCTGTATCCTGGAGTTAGGCATTCGCTATATGTGGGTATTCTCTATGCTGAATGTAGCAGATGCAGCTTTTGGGAGTTCTATACCCTAAGTGCACAGAGATGCAGTTTGCAGTAGTTCTGTATGTTGAATGTAGAGAGAAGCTCTTTCCAAGAGTTCTGTAGTCTAAGAGTAGGCATACGCTGTATGTGGGATTCCTGTAGCCTGAGTGTAGCCGACGCAGCTTATGGGAGAACTGTAACCTAGAATCAGTGAGACACATTGTACCGAAGTTCTGTATCAGAGTGTAGGGAGAAGCTGTTTCCAGGAATTCTGTAGCCTATGAGCAGGTTTTCGCTATACGCGGGTTTTCTGAATGCTGAGTGTGGCAGATGCAGCTTATAAGAATTCTATATCTTGAATGTAGTGAGACACAGTTTACCAGAGTTCTGTATATTGGTATAGAGAGAAACTGTTTTCAAGAGTTCTGTAGCCTAGCAAGGGGCATACGCAGTAATTGGGATTTCTGTATCCTGAGTATAGGAGACGCCGTTTGTGGAAGCTCCGCTACCTGGATATGAGAGAAGCAGTTTATCGGAGTTCCCTATCCTTGTTGCACAGAGGAGCTGTTTCCCGGAGTTCTGTATCCTGGAATTAGGCATTCGCTATATGTGTGCATTCTCTATGCTGAATGTAGCAGATGCAGCTTTTGGGAGTTTTATACCCTAGGTGCACAGAGATGCAGTTTCCAGTAGTTCTGTATGTTGAATGTAGAGAGAAGCTGTTTCCAAGTGTTCTGTATTCTAAGAGTAGGCATACGCTGTATGTGGGATTCCTGTAGCCTGAGTGTAGCCGACGCAGCTTATGGGAGAACTGTAACCTAGAATTCGAGAGACACCTTTTACCGAAGTTCTGTATCAGAGTGTGGGGAGAAGCTGTTGCCAGGAATTCTGTAGCCTATGAGCAGGTTTTCGCTATACGCGTGTTTTCTGCATGCTGAATGTGGTAGATGCAGCTTATAGGAATTCTGTATCTTGAATGTAGTGAGACACAGTTTACCAGAGTTCTGTATATTGGTATAGAGAGAAACTGTTTTCAAGAGTTCTGTAGCCTAGCAAGGGGCATACGCAGGAATTGGGATTTCTGTATCCTGAGTATAGGAGACGCCGTTTCTGCGAGCTCCGCTTCCTGGATATGTGAGAAGCAGTTTATCAGAGTTCCCTATCCTTGTTGCACAGAGGAGCTGTTTCCAGGAGTTCTGTATCCTGGAGTTAGGCATTCGCTATATGTGGGTATTCTCTATGCTGAATGTAGCAGATGCAGCTTTTGGGAGTTTTATACCCTAGGTGCACAGAGATGCAGTTTCCAGTAGTTCTGTATGTTGAATGTAGAGAGAAGCTGTTTCCAAGTGTTCTGTATTCTAAGAGTAGGCATACGCTGTATGTGGGATTCCTGTAGCCTGAGTGTAGCCGACGCAGCTTATGGGAGATCTGTAACCTAGAATTAGTGAGACACATTGTACCGAAGTTCTGTATCAGAGTGTAGGGAGAAGCTGTTGCCAGGAATTCTGTAGCCTATGAGCAGGTTTTCGCTATACGCGGGTTTTCCGAAACCTGAGTGTGGCAGATGCAGCTTATAGGAATTCTGTTTCTTGAATGTAGTGAGACACAGTTTACCAGAGTTCTGTATATTGGTATAGAGAGCAACTGTTTTCAAGAGTTCTGTAGCCTAGCAAGGGGCATACGCAGTAATTGGGATTTCTGTAATCTGAGTATAGGAGACGCCGTTTCTGGGAGCTCCGCTACCTGGATATGAGAGAAGCAGTTTATCGGAGTTCCCTATGCTTGTGGGACAGAGGAGCTGTCTCCAGGAGTTCTGTATCCTGAAATTAGGCATTCGCTATATGTGTGTATTCTCTATGCTGAATGTAGCAGATGCAGCTTTCGGGAGTAATATACCCTAAGTGCAGAGAGATGCAGTTTCCAGTAGTTCTTTATGTTGAATGTAGAGAGAAGCTGTTTCCAAGAGTTCTGTAGTCTGAGAGTAGGCAAACACTGTATGTGGGATTCCTGTAGCCTGAATGTAGCCGACGCAGCTTATGGGAGATCTGTAACCTAGAGTTAGAGAGAAACCTTTTACCGAAGTTCTGTATCAGAGTGTAGGGAGAAGCTGTTGCCAGGAATTCTGTAGCCTATGAGCAGGTTTTCGCTATACTGGGTTTTCTGAATGCTGAGTGTGGCAGATGCAGCTTATAAGAATTCTATATCTTGAATGTAGTGAGACACAGTTTACCAGAGTTCAGTATATTGGTATAGAGAGAAACTGTTTTCAAGAGTTCTGTAGCCTAGCAAGGGGCATACGCAGTAATTGGGATTTCTGTATCCTGAGTATAGGAGACGCCGTTTCTGGGAGCTCCGCTCCCTGGATATGAGAGAAGCAGTTTATCGGAGTTCCCTATCCTTGTTGCACAGAGGAGCTGTTTCCAGGAGTTCTGTATCCTGGAGTTAGGCATTCGCTATATGTGGGTATTCTCTATGCTGAATGTAGCAGATGCAGCTTTTGGGAGTAATATACCCTAAGTGCACAGAGATGCAGTTTGCAGTAGTTCTGTATGTTGAATGTAGAGAGAAGCTCTTTCCCAGAGTTCTGTAGTCTAAGAGTAGGCATACGCTGTATGTGGGATTCCTGTAGCCTGAGTGTAGCCGACGCAGCTTATGGGAGAACTGTAACCTAGAATCAGTGAGACACATTGTACCGAAGTTCTGTATCAGAGTGTAGGGAGAAGCTGTTTCCCGGAATTCTGTAGCCTATGAGCAGGTTTTCGCTATACGCGGGTTTTCTGAATGCTGAGTGTGGCAGATGCAGCTTATAAGAATTCTATATCTTGAATGTAGTGAGACACAGTTTACCAGAGTTCTGTATATTGGTATAGAGAGAAACTGTTTTCAAGAGTTCTGTAGCCTAGCAAGGGGCATACGCAGTAATTGGGATTTCTGTATCCTGAGTATAGGAGACGCCGTTTGTGGAAGCTCCGCTACCTGGATATGAGAGAAGCAGTTTATCGGAGTTCCCTATCCTTGTTGCACAGAGGAGCTGTTTCCCGGAGTTCTGTATCCTGGAATTAGGCATTCGCTATATGTGGGTATTCTCTATGCTGAATGTAGCAGATGCAGCTTTTGGGAGTTTTATACCCTAGGTGCACAGAGATGCAGTTTCCAGTAGTTCTGTATGTTGAATGTAGAGAGAAGCTGTTTGCAAGTGTTCTGTATTCTAAGAGTAGGCATACGCTGTATGTGGGATTCCTGTAGCCTGAGTGTAGCCGACACAGCTTATGGGAGATCTGTAACCTAGAATTCGAGAGACACCTTTTACCGAAGTTCTGTATCAGAGTGTGGGGAGAAGCTGTTGCCAGGAATTCTGTAGCCTATGAGCAGGTTTTCGCTATACGCGGGTTTTCTGCATGCTGAGTGTGGTAGATGCAGCTTATAGGAATTCTGTATCTTGAATGTAGTGAGACACAGTTTACCAGAGTTCTGTATATTTGTATAGAGAGAAACTGTTTTCAAGAGTTCTGTAGCCTAGCAAGGGGCATACGCAGTAATTGGGATTTCTGTATCCTGAGTATAGGAGACGCCGTTTCTGGGAGCTCCGCTACCTGGATATGTGAGAAGCAGTTTATCAGAGTTCCCTATCCTTGAGCACAGAGGAGCTGTTTCCCGGAGCTCTGTATCCTGGAGTTAGGCATTCGCTATATGTGGGTATTCTCTATGCTGAATGTAGCAGATGCAGCTTTCGGGAGTAATATACCCTAAGTGTAGAGAGATGCAGTTTCAGAAGTTCTGTATGTTGAATGTAGAGAGAAGCTGTTTCCAAGAGTTCTGTAGTCTGAGAGTAGGAATACGCTGTATATGGGATTCCTGTAGCCTGAGTGTAGCCGGCGCAGCTTATGGGAGATCTGTAACCTAGAATTAGTGAGACACATTGTACCGAAGTTCTGTATCAGAGTGTAGGGAGAAGCTGTTGCCAGGAATTCTGTAGCCTATGAGCAGGTTTTCGCTATACACGGGTTTTCTGAAACCTGAGTGTGGCAGATGCAGCTTATAGGAATTCTGTATCTTGAATGTAGTGAGACACAGTTTACCAGAGTTCTGTATATTGGTATAGAGAGAAACTGTTTTCAAGAGTTCTGTAGCCTAGCAAGGGGCATACGCAGTAATTGGGATTTCTGTAATCTGAGTATAGGAGACGCTGTTTCTGGGAGCTCCGCTACCTGGATATGAGAGAAGCAGTTTATCGGAGTTCCCTATCCTTGTTGCACAGAGGAGCTGTTTCCAGGAGTTCTGTATCCTGCAGTTAGGCATTCGCTATATGTGGGTATTCTCTATGCTGAATGTAGCAGATTCAGCTTTTGGGAGTTGTATACCGTAAGTGCACAGAGATGCAGTTTCCAGTAGTTCTGTATGTTGAATGTAGAGAGAAGCTGTTTCCAAGAGTTCTGTAGTCTAAGAGTAGTCATACGCTGTATGTGGGATTCCTGTAGCCTGAGTGTAGCCGACGCAGCTTATGGGAGATCTGTAACCTAGAATTAGAGAGACACATTGTACCGAAGTTCTGTATCAGAGGGTAGGGAGAAGCTGTTGCCAGGAATTCTGTAGCCTATGAGCAGGTTTTCGCTATACACGGGTTTTCCGAAACCTGAGTGTGGCAGATGCAGCTTATAGGAATTCTGTATCTTGAATGTAGTGAGACACAGTTTACCAGAGTTCTGTATATTGGTATAGAGAGAAACTGTTTTCAAGAGTTCTGTAGCCTAGCAAGGGGCATACGCAGTAATTGGGATTTCTGTAATCTGAGTATAGGAGACGCCGTTTCTGGGAGCTCCGCTACCTGGATATGAGAGAAGCAGTTTATCGGAGTTCCCTATCCTTGCTGGAGAGAGGAGCTGTTTCCCGGAGCTCTGTATCCTGGAATTAGGCATTCGCTATATGTGGGTATTCTCTATGCTGAATGTAGCAGATGCAGCTTTCAGGAGTAATATACCCTAAGTGTAGAGAGATGCAGTTTCAGTAGTTCTGTATGTTGAATGTAGAGAGAAGCTGTTTCCAGGAGTTCTGTAGTCTGAGAGTAGGAATACGCTGTATATGGGATTCCTGTAGCCTGAGTGTAGCCGACGCAGCTTATGGGAGATCTGTAACCTAGAATCAGTGAGACACATTTTACCGAAGTTCTGTATCAGAGTGTAGGGAGAAGCTGTTGCCAGGAATTCTGTAGCCTATGAGCAGGTTTTCACTATACGCGGGTTTTCTGAATGCTGAGTGTGGCAGATGCAGCTTATAAGAATTCTATATCTTGAATGTAGTGAGACACAGTTTACCAGAGTTCTGTATATTGGTATAGAGAGAAACTGTTTTCAAGAGTTCTGTAGCCTAGCAAGGGGCATACGCAGTAATTGGGATTTCTGTATCCTGAGTATAGGAGACGCCGTTTGTGGAAGCTCCGCTACCTGGATATGAGAGAAGCAGTTTATCGGAGTTCCCTATCCTTGTTGCACAGAGGAGCTGTTTCCCGGAGTTCTGTATCCTGGAATTAGGCATTCGCTATATGTGTGTATTCTCTATGCTGAATGTAGCAGATGCAGCTTTTGGGAGTTTTATACCCTAGGTGCACAGAGATGCAGTTTCCAGTAGTTCTGTATGTTGAATGTAGAGAGAAGCTGTTTGCAAGTGTTCTGTATTCTAAGAGTAGGCATACGCTGTATGTGGGATTCCTGTAGCCTGAGTGTAGCCGACACAGCTTATGGGAGATCTGTAACCTAGAATTCGAGAGACACCTTTTACCGAAGTTCTGTATCAGAGTGTGGGGAGAAGCTGTTGCCAGGAATTCTGTACCCTATGAGCAGGTTTTCGCTATACGCGGGTTTTCTGCATGCTGAGTGTGGTAGATGCAGCTTATAGGAATTCTGTATCTTGAATGTAGTGAGACACAGTTTACCAGAGTTCTGTATATTTGTATAGAGAGAAACTGTTTTCAAGAGTTCTGTAGCCTAGCAAGGGGCATACGCAGTAATTGGGATTTCTGTATCCTGAGTATAGGAGACGCCGTTTCTGGGAGCTCCGCTACCTGGATATGTGAGAAGCAGTTTATCAGAGTTCCCTATCCTTGAGCACAGAGGAGCTGTTTCCCGGAGCTCTGTATCCTGGAGTTAGGCATTCGCTATATGTGGGTATTCTCTATGCTGAATGTAGCAGATGCAGCTTTCGGGAGTAATATACCCTAAGTGTAGAGAGATGCAGTTTCAGAAGTTCTGTATGTTGAATGTAGAGAGAAGCTGTTTCCAAGAGTTCTGTAGTCTGAGAGTAGGAATACGCTGTATATGGGATTCCTGTAGCCTGAGTGTAGCCGGCGCAGCTTATGGGAGATCTGTAACCTAGAATTAGTGAGACACATTGTACCGAAGTTCTGTATCAGAGTGTAGGGAGAAGCTGTTGCCAGGAATTCTGTAGCCTATGAGCAGGTTTTCGCTATACACGGGTTTTCTGAAACCTGAGTGTGGCAGATGCAGCTTATAGGAATTCTGTATCTTGAATGTAGTGAGACACAGTTTACCAGAGTTCTGTATATTGGTATAGAGAGAAACTGTTTTCAAGAGTTCTGTAGCCTAGCAAGGGGCATACGCAGTAATTGGGATTTCTGTAATCTGAGTATAGGAGACGCTGTTTCTGGGAGCTCCGCTACCTGGATATGAGAGAAGCAGTTTATCGGAGTTCCCTATCCTTGTTGCACAGAGGAGCTGTTTCCAGGAGTTCTGTATCCTGCAGTTAGGCATTCGCTATATGTGGGTATTCTCTATGCTGAATGTAGCAGATTCAGCTTTTGGGAGTTGTATACCGTAAGTGCACAGAGATGCAGTTTCCAGTAGTTCTGTATGTTGAATGTAGAGAGAAGCTGTTTCCAAGAGTTCTGTAGTCTAAGAGTAGTCATACGCTGTATGTGGGATTCCTGTAGCCTGAGTGTAGCCGACGCAGCTTATGGGAGATCTGTAACCTAGAATTAGAGAGACACATTGTACCGAAGTTCTGTATCAGAGGGTAGGGAGAAGCTGTTGCCAGGAATTCTGTAGCCTATGAGCAGGTTTTCGCTATACACGGGTTTTCCGAAACCTGAGTGTGGCAGATGCAGCTTATAGGAATTCTGTATCTTGAATGTAGTGAGACACAGTTTACCAGAGTTCTGTATATTGGTATAGAGAGAAACTGTTTTCAAGAGTTCTGTAGCCTAGCAAGGGGCATACGCAGTAATTGGGATTTCTGTAATCTGAGTATAGGAGACGCCGTTTCTGGGAGCTCCGCTACCTGGATATGAGAGAAGCAGTTTATCGGAGTTCCCTATCCTTGCTGGAGAGAGGAGCTGTTTCCCGGAGCTCTGTATCCTGGAATTAGGCATTCGCTATATGTGGGTATTCTCTATGCTGAATGTAGCAGATGCAGCTTTCAGGAGTAATATACCCTAAGTGTAGAGAGATGCAGTTTCAGTAGTTCTGTATGTTGAATGTAGAGAGAAGCTGTTTCCAGGAGTTCTGTAGTCTGAGAGTAGGAATACGCTGTATATGGGATTCCTGTAGCCTGAGTGTAGCCGACGCAGCTTATGGGAGATCTGTAACCTAGAATCAATGAGACACATTTTACCGAAGTTCTGTATCAGAGTGTAGGGAGAAGCTGTTGCCAGGAATTCTGTAGCCTATGAGCAGGTTTTCACTATATGCGGGTTTTCCGAAACCTGAGTGTGGCAGATGCAGCTTATAGGAATTCTGTATCTTGAATGTAGTGAGACACAGTTTACCAGAGTTCTGTATATTGGTATAGAGAGAAACTGTTTTCAAGAGTTCTGTAGCCTAGCAAGGGGCATACGCAGTAATTGGGATTTCTGTAATCTGAGTATAGGAGACGCCGTTTCTGGGAGCTCCGCTCCCTGGATATGAGAGAAGCAGTTTATCGGAGTTCCCTATCCTTGAGCACAGAGGAGCTGTTTCCAGGAGTTCTTTATCCTGGAATTAGGCATTCGCTATATGTGGGTATTCTCTATGCTGAATGTAGCAGATGCAGCTTTCGGGAGTAATATACCCTAAGTGTAGAGAGATGCAGTTTCAGAAGTTCTGTATGTTGAATGTAGAGAGAAGCTGTTTCCAAGAGTTCTGTAGTCTGAGAGTAGGAATACGCTGTATATGGGATTCCTGTAGCCTGAGTGTAGCCGACGCAGCTTATGGGAGATCTGTAACCTAGAATTAGTGAGACACATTGTACCGAAGTTCTGTATCAGAGTGTAGGGAGAAGCTGTTGCCAGGAATTCTGTAGCCTATGAGCAGGTTTTCGCTATACACGGGTTTTCTGAAACCTGAGTGTGGCAGATGCAGCTTATAGGAATTCTGTATCTTGAATGTAGTGAGACACAGTTTACCAGAGTTCTGTATATTGGTATAGAGAGAAACTGTTTTCAAGAGTTCTGTAGCCTAGCAAGGGGCATACGCAGTAATTGGCATTTCTGTATCCTGAGTATAGGAGACGCCGTTTCTGGGAGCTCCGCTCCCTGAATATGAGAGAAGCAGTTTATCGGAGTTCCCTATCCTTGCTGGAGAGAGGAGCTGTTTCCCGGAGCTCTGTATCCTGGAATTAGGCATTCGCTATATGTGGGTATTCTCTATGCTGAATGTAGCAGATGCAGCTTTTGGGAGTAATATACCCTAAGTGCAGAGAGATGCAGTTTGCAGTAGTTCTGTATGTTTAATGTAGAGAGAAGCAGTTTCCAAGAGTTCTGTAGTCTGAGAGTAGGCAAACACTGTATGTGGGATTCCTGTAGCCTGAGTGTAGCCGACGCAGCTTATGGGAGATCTGTAACCTAGAATCAGTGAGACACATTTTACCGAAGTTCTGTATCAGAGTGTAGGGAGAAGCTGTTGCCAGGAATTCTGTAGCCTGTGAGCAGGTTTTCGCCGTACACGGATTTTCTGAATGCTGAGTGTGGCAGATGCAGCTTATAGGAATTCTGTATCTTGAATGTAGTGAGACACAGTTTACCAGAGTTCTGTATATTGGTATAGAGAGAAACTGTTTTCAAGAGTTCTGTAGCCTAGCAAGGGGCATACGCAGTAATTGGGATTTCTGTAATCTGAGTATAGGAGACGCCGTTTCTGGGAGCTCCGCTCCCTGGATATGAGAGAAGCAGTTTATCGGAGTTCCCTATCCTTGTTGCACAGAGGAGCTGTTTCCAGGAGTTCTGTATCCTGGAATTAGGCATTCGCTATATGTGGGTATTCTCTATGCTGAATGTAGCAGATGCAGCTTTCAGGAGTAATATACCCTAAGTGTAGAGAGATGCAGTTTCAGTAGTTCTGTATGTTGAATGTAGAGAGAAGCTGTTTCCAGGAGTTCTGTAGTCTGAGAGTAGGAATACGCTGTATATGGGATTCCTGTAGCCTGAGTGTAGCCGACGCAGCTTATGGGAGATCTGTAACCTAGAATTAGTGAGACACATTTTACCGAAGTTCTGTATCAGAGTGTAGGGAGAAGCTGTTGCCAGGAATTCTGTAGCCTATGAGCAGGTTTTCACTATATGCGGGTTTTCCGAAACCTGAGTGTGGCAGATGCAGCTTATAGGAATTCTGTATCTTGAATGTAGTGAGACACAGTTTACCAGAGTTCTGTATATTGGTATAGAGAGAAACTGTTTTCAAGAGTTCTGTAGCCTAGCAAGGGGCATACGCAGTAATTGGGATTTCTGTAATCTGAGTATAGGAGACGCCGTTTCTGGGAGCTCCGCTCCCTGGATATGAGAGAAGCAGTTTATCGGAGTTCCCTATCCTTGCTGGAGAGAGGAGCTGTTTCCCGGAGCTCTGTATCCTGGAATTAGGCATTCGCTATATGTGGGTATTCTCTATGCTGAATGTAGCAGATGCAGCTTTTGGGAGTAATATACCCTAAGTGCAGAGAGATGCAGTTTGCAGTAGTTCTGTATGTTTAATGTAGAGAGAAGCAGTTTCCAAGAGTTCTGTAGTCTGAGAGTAGGCAAACACTGTATGTGGGATTCCTGTAGCCTGAGTGTAGCCGACGCAGCTTATGGGAGATCTGTAACCTAGAATCAGTGAGACACATTTTACCGAAGTTCTGTATCAGAGTGTAGGGAGAAGCTGTTGCCAGGAATTCTGTAGCCTGTGAGCAGGTTTTCGCTATACGCGGGTTTTCCGAAACCTGAGTGTGGTAGATGCAGCTTATAGGAATTCTGTATCTTGAATGTAGTGAAACACAGTTTACCAGAGTTCTGTATATTGGTATAGAGAGAAACTGTTTTCAAGAGTTCTGTAGCCTAGCAAGGGGCATACGCAGTAATTGGGATTTCTGTATCCTGAGTATAGGAGACGCCGTTTGTGGAAGCTCCGCTACCTGGATATGAGAGAATCAGTTTATCGGAGTTCCCTATCCTTGTTGCACAGAGGAGCCTTTTCCCGGAGTTCTGTATCCTGGAATTAGGCATTCGCTATATGTGTGTATTCTCTATGCTGAATGTAGCAGATGCAGCTTTTGGGAGTTTTATACCCTAGGTGCACAGAGATGCAGTTTCCAGTAGTTCTGTATGTTGAATGTAGAGAGAAGCTGTTTCCAAGTGTTCTGTATTCTAAGAGTAGGCATACGCTGTATGTGGGATTCCTGTAGCCTGAGTGTAGCCGACGCAGCTTATGGGAGATCTGTAACCTAGAATTCGAGAGACACCTTTTACCGAAGTTCTGTATCAGAGTGTGGGGAGAAGCTGTTGCCAGGAATTCTGTAGCTTATGAGCAGGTTTTCGCTATACGCGGGTTTTCTGCATGCTGAGTGTGGTAGATGCAGCTTATAGGAATTCTGTATCTTGAATGTAGTGAGACACAGTTTACCAGAGTTCTGTATATTTGTATAGAGAGAAACTGTTTTCAAGAGTTCTGTAGCCTAGCAAGGGGCATACGCAGTAATTGGGATTTCTGTATCCTGAGTATAGGAGACGCCGTTTCTGGGAGCTCCGCTACCTGGATATGTGAGAAGCAGTTTATCGGAGTTCCCTATCCTTGTTGCACAGAGGAGCTGTTTCCAGGAGTTCTGTATCCTGGAGTTAGGCATTCGCTATATGTGGGTATTCTCTATGCTGAATGTAGCAGATGCAGCTTTTGGGAGTAATATACCCTAAGTGCACAGAGATGCAGTTTCCAGTAGTTCTGTATGTTGAATGTAGAGAGAAGCTGTTTCCAAGAGTTCTGTAGTCTGAGAGTAGGAAGACGATGTATATGGGATTCCTGTAGCCTGAGTGTAGCCGACGCAGCTTATGGGAGATCTGTAACCTAGAATTAGTGAGACACATTGTACCGAAGTTCTGTATCAGAGTGTAGGGAGAAGCTGTTGCCAGGAATTCTGTAGCCTATGAGCAGGTTTTCACTATACGCGGGTTTTCCGAAACCTGAGTGTGGCAGATGCAGCTTATAGGAATTCTGTATCTTGAATGTAGTGAGACACAGTTTACCAGAGTTCTGTATATTGGTATAGAGAGAAACTGTATTCAAGAGTTCTGTAGCCTAGCAAGGGGCATACGCAGTAATTGGGATTTCTGTATCCTGAGTATAGGAGACGCCGTTTCTGGGAGCTCCGCTCCCTGGATATGAGAGAAGCAGTTTATCGGAGTTCCCTATCTTTGTTGCACAGAGGAGCTGTTTCCAGGAGTTCTGTATCCTGGAGTTAGGCATTCGCTATATGTGGGTATTCTCTATGCTCAATGTAGCAGATGCAGCTTTTGGGAGTTGTATACCGTAAGGGCACAGAGATGCAGTTTCCAGTAGTTCTGTTTGTTGAATGTAGAGAGAAGCTGTTTCCAAGAGTTCTGTAGTCTGAGAGTAGGCAAACACTGTATGTGGGATTCCTGTAGCCTGAATGTAGCCGACGCAGCTTATGGGAGATCTGTAACCTAGAGTTAGAGAGAAACCTTTTACCGAAGTTCTGTATCAGAGTGTAGGGAGAAGCTGTTGCCAGGAATTCTGTAGCCTACGAGCAGGTTTTCGCTATACGCGGGTTTTCTGAATGCTGAGTGTGGCAGATGCAGCTTATAAGAATTCTATATCTTGAATGTAGTGAGACACAGTTTACCAGAGTTCAGTATATTGGTATAGAGAGAAACTGTTTTCAAGAGTTCTGTAGCCTAGCAAGGGGCATACGCAGTAATTGGGATTTCTGTAATCTGAGTATAGGAGACGCCGTTTCTGGGAGCTCCGCTACCTGGATATGTGAGAAGCAGTTTATCGGAGTTCCCTATCCTTGCTGTAGAGAGGAGCTGTTTCCCGGAGCTCTGTATCCTGGAATTAGGCATTCGCTATATGTGTGCATTCTCCATGCTGAATGTAGCAGATGCAGCTTTTGGGAGTTCTATACCCTAAGTGAACAGAGATGCAGTTTCAAGTAGTGCTGTATGTTGAATGTAGAGAGAAGCTGTTTCCAAGAGTTCTGTAGTCTGAGAGTAGGCATACGCTGTATATGGGATTCCTGTAGCCTGAGTGTAGCCGACGCAGCTTATGGGAGAACTGTAACCTAGAATTAGTGAGACACATTGTACCGAAGTTCTGTATCAGAGTGTAGGGAGAAGCTGTTTCCAGGAATTCTGTAGCCTATGAGCAGGTTTTCGCTCTACGCGGGTTTTCTGAATGCTGAGTGTGGCAGATGCAGCTTATAAGAATTCTATATCTTGAATGTAGTGAGACACAGTTTACCAGAGTTCTGTATATTGGTATAGAGAGAAACTGTTTTCAAGAGTTCTGTAGCCTAGCAAGGGGCATACGCAGTAATTGGGATTTCTGTATCCTGAGTATAGGAGACGCTGTTTCTGGGAGCTCCGCTACCTGGATATGAGAGAATCAGTTTACCGGGGTTCCCTATCCTTGCTGGAGAGAGGAGCTGTTTCCCGGAGCTCTGTATCCTGGAGTTAGGCATTCGCTATATGTGGGTATTCTCTATGCTGAATGTAGCAGATGCAGCTTTCGGGAGTTCTATACCCTAAGTGCAGGGAGATGCAGTTTGCAGTAGTTCTGTATGTTGAATGTAGAGAGAAGCTGTTTCCAAGAGTTCTGTAGTCTGAGAGTAGGCAAACACTGTATGTGGGATTCCTGTAGCCTGAATGTAGCCGACGCAGCTTATGGGAGAACTGTAACCTAGAATTCGAGAGACACATTGTACCGAAGTTCTGTATCAGAGTGTAGGGAGAAGCTGTTGCCAGGAATTCTGTAGCCTATGAGCAGGTTTTCGCTATACAAGGGTTTTCCGAAACCTGAGTGTGGCAGATGCAGCTTATAGGAATTCTGTTTCTTGAATGTAGTGAGACCAAGTTTACCAGAGTTCTGTATATTGGTATAGAGAGAAACTGTTTTCAAGAGTTCTGTAGCCTAGCAAGGGGCATACGCAGTAATTGGGATTTCTGTATGCTGAGTATAGGAGACGCCGTTTCTGGGAGCTCCGCTACCTGGATATGAGAGAAGCAGTTTATCGGAGTTCCCTATGCTTGTGGCACAGAGGAGCTGTCTCCAGGAGTTCTGTATCCTGAAATTAGGCATTCGCTATATGTGTGTATTCTCTATGCTGAATGTAGCAGATGCAGCTTTTGGGAGTAATATACCCTAAGTGCACAGAGATGCAGTTTGCAGTAGTTCTGTATGTTGAATGTAGAGAGAAGCTCTTTCCAAGAGTTCTGTAGTCTAAGAGTAGGCATACGCTGTATGTGGGATTCCTGTAGCCTGAGTGTAGCCGACGCAGCTTATGGGAGAACTGTAACCTAGAATCAGTGAGACACATTGTACCGAAGTTCTGTATCAGAGTGTAGGGAGAAGCTGTTGCCAGGAATTCTGTAGCCTATGAGCAGGTTTTCGCTATACGCGGGTTTTCTGAATGCTGAGTGTGGCAGATGCAGCTTATAAGAATTCTATATCTTGAATGTAGTGAGACACAGTTTACCAGAGTTCTGTATATTGGTATAGAGAGAAACTGTTTTCAAGAGTTCTGTAGCCTAGCAAGGGGCATACGCAGTAATTGGGATTTCTGTAATCTGAGTATAGGAGACGCCGTTTCTGGGAGCTCCGCTACCTGGATATGAGAGAAGCAGTTTATCGGAGTTCCCTATCCTTGCTGGAGAGAGGAGCTGTTTCCCGGAGCTCTGTATCCTGGAATTAGGCATTCGCTATATGTGGGTATTCTCTATGCTGAATGTAGCAGATGCAGCTTTCAGGAGTAATATACCCTAAGTGTAGAGAGATGCAGTTTCAGTAGTTCTGTATGTTGAATGTAGAGAGAAGCTGTTTCCAGGAGTTCTGTAGTCTGAGAGTAGGAATACGCTGTATATGGGATTCCTGTAGCCTGAGTGTAGCCGACGCAGCTTATGGGAGATCTGTAACCTAGAATCAGTGAGACACATTTTACCGAAGTTCTGTATCAGAGTGTAGGGAGAAGCTGTTGCCAGGAATTCTGTAGCCTATGAGCAGGTTTTCACTATATGCGGGTTTTCCGAAACCTGAGTGTGGCAGATGCAGCTTATAGGAATTCTGTATCTTGAATGTAGTGAGACACAGTTTACCAGAGTTCTGTATATTGGTATAGAGAGAAACTGTTTTCAAGAGTTCTGTAGCCTAGCAAGGGGCATACGCAGTAATTGGGATTTCTGTAATCTGAGTATAGGAGACGCCGTTTCTGGGAGCTCCGCTCCCTGGATATGAGAGAAGCAGTTTATCGGAGTTCCCTATCCTTGAGCACAGAGGAGCTGTTTCCAGGAGTTCTTTATCCTGGAATTAGGCATTCGCTATATGTGGGTATTCTCTATGCTGAATGTAGCAGATGCAGCTTTCGGGAGTAATATACCCTAAGTGTAGAGAGATGCAGTTTCAGAAGTTCTGTATGTTGAATGTAGAGAGAAGCTGTTTCCAAGAGTTCTGTAGTCTGAGAGTAGGAATACGCTGTATATGGGATTCCTGTAGCCTGAGTGTAGCCGACGCAGCTTATGGGAGATCTGTAACCTAGAATTAGTGAGACACATTGTACCGAAGTTCTGTATCAGAGTGTAGGGAGAAGCTGTTGCCAGGAATTCTGTAGCCTATGAGCAGGTTTTCGCTATACACGGGTTTTCTGAAACCTGAGTGTGGCAGATGCAGCTTATAGGAATTCTGTATCTTGAATGTAGTGAGACACAGTTTACCAGAGTTCTGTATATTGGTATAGAGAGAAACTGTTTTCAAGAGTTCTGTAGCCTAGCAAGGGGCATACGCAGTAATTGGCATTTCTGTATCCTGAGTATAGGAGACGCCGTTTCTGGGAGCTCCGCTCCCTGGATATGAGAGAAGCAGTTTATCGGAGTTCCCTATCCTTGCTGGAGAGAGGAGCTGTTTCCCGGAGCTCTGTATCCTGGAATTAGGCATTCGCTATATGTGGGTATTCTCTATGCTGAATGTAGCAGATGCAGCTTTTGGGAGTAATATACCCTAAGTGCAGAGAGATGCAGTTTGCAGTAGTTCTGTATGTTTAATGTAGAGAGAAGCAGTTTCCAAGAGTTCTGTAGTCTGAGAGTAGGCAAACACTGTATGTGGGATTCCTGTAGCCTGAGTGTAGCCGACGCAGCTTATGGGAGATCTGTAACCTAGAATCAGTGAGACACATTTTACCGAAGTTCTGTATCAGAGTGTAGGGAGAAGCTGTTGCCAGGAATTCTGTAGCCTGTGAGCAGGTTTTCGCCATACACGGATTTTCTGAATGCTGAGTGTGGCAGATGCAGCTTATAGGAATTCTGTATCTTGAATGTAGTGAGACACAGTTTACCAGAGTTCTGTATATTGGTATAGAGAGAAACTGTTTTCAAGAGTTCTGTAGCCTAGCAAGGGGCATACGCAGTAATTGGGATTTCTGTAATCTGAGTATAGGAGACGCCGTTTCTGGGAGCTCCGCTCCCTGGATATGAGAGAAGCAGTTTATCGGAGTTCCCTATCCTTGTTGCACAGAGGAGCTGTTTCCAGGAGTTCTGTATCCTGGAATTAGGCATTCGCTATATGTGGGTATTCTCTATGCTGAATGTAGCAGATGCAGCTTTCAGGAGTAATATACCCTAAGTGTAGAGAGATGCAGTTTCAGTAGTTCTGTATGTTGAATGTAGAGAGAAGCTGTTTCCAGGAGTTCTGTAGTCTGAGAGTAGGAATACGCTGTATATGGGATTCCTGTAGCCTGAGTGTAGCCGACGCAGCTTATGGGAGATCTGTAACCTAGAATTAGTGAGACACATTTTACCGAAGTTCTGTATCAGAGTGTAGGGAGAAGCTGTTGCCAGGAATTCTGTAGCCTATGAGCAGGTTTTCACTATATGCGGGTTTTCCGAAACCTGAGTGTGGCAGATGCAGCTTATAGGAATTCTGTATCTTGAATGTAGTGAGACACAGTTTACCAGAGTTCTGTATATTGGTATAGAGAGAAACTGTTTTCAAGAGTTCTGTAGCCTAGCAAGGGGCATACGCAGTAATTGGGATTTCTGTAATCTGAGTATAGGAGACGCCGTTTCTGGGAGCTCCGCTCCCTGGATATGAGAGAAGCAGTTTATCGGAGTTCCCTATCCTTGCTGGAGAGAGGAGCTGTTTCCCGGAGCTCTGTATCCTGGAATTAGGCATTCGCTATATGTGGGTATTCTCTATGCTGAATGTAGCAGATGCAGCTTTTGGGAGTAATATACCCTAAGTGCAGAGAGATGCAGTTTGCAGTAGTTCTGTATGTTTAATGTAGAGAGAAGCAGTTTCCAAGAGTTCTGTAGTCTGAGAGTAGGCAAACACTGTATGTGGGATTCCTGTAGCCTGAGTGTAGCCGACGCAGCTTATGGGAGATCTGTAACCTAGAATCAGTGAGACACATTTTACCGAAGTTCTGTATCAGAGTGTAGGGAGAAGCTGTTGCCAGGAATTCTGTAGCCTGTGAGCAGGTTTTCGCTATACGCGGGTTTTCCGAAACCTGAGTGTGGTAGATGCAGCTTATAGGAATTCTGTATCTTGAATGTAGTGAAACACAGTTTACCAGAGTTCTGTATATTGGTATAGAGAGAAACTGTTTTCAAGAGTTCTGTAGCCTAGCAAGGGGCATACGCAGTAATTGGGATTTCTGTATCCTGAGTATAGGAGACGCCGTTTGTGGAAGCTCCGCTACCTGGATATGAGAGAATCAGTTTATCGGAGTTCCCTATCCTTGTTGCACAGAGGAGCCTTTTCCCGGAGTTCTGTATCCTGGAATTAGGCATTCGCTATATGTGTGTATTCTCTATGCTGAATGTAGCAGATGCAGCTTTTGGGAGTTTTATACCCTAGGTGCACAGAGATGCAGTTTCCAGTAGTTCTGTATGTTGAATGTAGAGAGAAGCTGTTTCCAAGTGTTCTGTATTCTAAGAGTAGGCATACGCTGTATGTGGGATTCCTGTAGCCTGAGTGTAGCCGACGCAGCTTATGGGAGATCTGTAACCTAGAATTCGAGAGACACCTTTTACCGAAGTTCTGTATCAGAGTGTGGGGAGAAGCTGTTGCCAGGAATTCTGTAGCTTATGAGCAGGTTTTCGCTATACGCGGGTTTTCTGCATGCTGAGTGTGGTAGATGCAGCTTATAGGAATTCTGTATCTTGAATGTAGTGAGACACAGTTTACCAGAGTTCTGTATATTTGTATAGAGAGAAACTGTTTTCAAGAGTTCTGTAGCCTAGCAAGGGGCATACGCAGTAATTGGGATTTCTGTATCCTGAGTATAGGAGACGCCGTTTCTGGGAGCTCCGCTACCTGGATATGTGAGAAGCAGTTTATCGGAGTTCCCTATCCTTGTTGCACAGAGGAGCTGTTTCCAGGAGTTCTGTATCCTGGAGTTAGGCATTCGCTATATGTGGGTATTCTCTATGCTGAATGTAGCAGATGCAGCTTTTGGGAGTAATATACCCTAAGTGCACAGAGATGCAGTTTCCAGTAGTTCTGTATGTTGAATGTAGAGAGAAGCTGTTTCCAAGAGTTCTGTAGTCTGAGAGTAGGAAGACGATGTATATGGGATTCCTGTAGCCTGAGTGTAGCCGACGCAGCTTATGGGAGATCTGTAACCTAGAATTAGTGAGACACATTGTACCGAAGTTCTGTATCAGAGTGTAGGGAGAAGCTGTTGCCAGGAATTCTGTAGCCTATGAGCAGGTTTTCACTATACGCGGGTTTTCCGAAACCTGAGTGTGGCAGATGCAGCTTATAGGAATTCTGTATCTTGAATGTAGTGAGACACAGTTTACCAGAGTTCTGTATATTGGTATAGAGAGAAACTGTATTCAAGAGTTCTGTAGCCTAGCAAGGGGCATACGCAGTAATTGGGATTTCTGTATCCTGAGTATAGGAGACGCCGTTTCTGGGAGCTCCGCTCCCTGGATATGAGAGAAGCAGTTTATCGGAGTTCCCTATCTTTGTTGCACAGAGGAGCTGTTTCCAGGAGTTCTGTATCCTGGAGTTAGGCATTCGCTATATGTGGGTATTCTCTATGCTCAATGTAGCAGATGCAGCTTTTGGGAGTTGTATACCGTAAGGGCACAGAGATGCAGTTTCCAGTAGTTCTGTTTGTTGAATGTAGAGAGAAGCTGTTTCCAAGAGTTCTGTAGTCTGAGAGTAGGCAAACACTGTATGTGGGATTCCTGTAGCCTGAATGTAGCCGACGCAGCTTATGGGAGATCTGTAACCTAGAGTTAGAGAGAAACCTTTTACCGAAGTTCTGTATCAGAGTGTAGGGAGAAGCTGTTGCCAGGAATTCTGTAGCCTACGAGCAGGTTTTCGCTATACGCGGGTTTTCTGAATGCTGAGTGTGGCAGATGCAGCTTATAAGAATTCTATATCTTGAATGTAGTGAGACACAGTTTACCAGAGTTCAGTATATTGGTATAGAGAGAAACTGTTTTCAAGAGTTCTGTAGCCTAGCAAGGGGCATACGCAGTAATTGGGATTTCTGTAATCTGAGTATAGGAGACGCCGTTTCTGGGAGCTCCGCTACCTGGATATGTGAGAAGCAGTTTATCGGAGTTCCCTATCCTTGCTGTAGAGAGGAGCTGTTTCCCGGAGCTCTGTATCCTGGAATTAGGCATTCGCTATATGTGTGCATTCTCCATGCTGAATGTAGCAGATGCAGCTTTTGGGAGTTCTATACCCTAAGTGAACAGAGATGCAGTTTCAAGTAGTGCTGTATGTTGAATGTAGAGAGAAGCTGTTTCCAAGAGTTCTGTAGTCTGAGAGTAGGCATACGCTGTATATGGGATTCCTGTAGCCTGAGTGTAGCCGACGCAGCTTATGGGAGAACTGTAACCTAGAATTAGTGAGACACATTGTACCGAAGTTCTGTATCAGAGTGTAGGGAGAAGCTGTTTCCAGGAATTCTGTAGCCTATGAGCAGGTTTTCGCTCTACGCGGGTTTTCTGAATGCTGAGTGTGGCAGATGCAGCTTATAAGAATTCTATATCTTGAATGTAGTGAGACACAGTTTACCAGAGTTCTGTATATTGGTATAGAGAGAAACTGTTTTCAAGAGTTCTGTAGCCTAGCAAGGGGCATACGCAGTAATTGGGATTTCTGTATCCTGAGTATAGGAGACGCTGTTTCTGGGAGCTCCGCTACCTGGATATGAGAGAATCAGTTTACCGGGGTTCCCTATCCTTGCTGGAGAGAGGAGCTGTTTCCCGGAGCTCTGTATCCTGGAGTTAGGCATTCGCTATATGTGGGTATTCTCTATGCTGAATGTAGCAGATGCAGCTTTCGGGAGTTCTATACCCTAAGTGCAGGGAGATGCAGTTTGCAGTAGTTCTGTATGTTGAATGTAGAGAGAAGCTGTTTCCAAGAGTTCTGTAGTCTGAGAGTAGGCAAACACTGTATGTGGGATTCCTGTAGCCTGAATGTAGCCGACGCAGCTTATGGGAGAACTGTAACCTAGAATTCGAGAGACACATTGTACCGAAGTTCTGTATCAGAGTGTAGGGAGAAGCTGTTGCCAGGAATTCTGTAGCCTATGAGCAGGTTTTCGCTATACAAGGGTTTTCCGAAACCTGAGTGTGGCAGATGCAGCTTATAGGAATTCTGTTTCTTGAATGTAGTGAGACCAAGTTTACCAGAGTTCTGTATATTGGTATAGAGAGAAACTGTTTTCAAGAGTTCTGTAGCCTAGCAAGGGGCATACGCAGTAATTGGGATTTCTGTATGCTGAGTATAGGAGACGCCGTTTCTGGGAGCTCCGCTACCTGGATATGAGAGAAGCAGTTTATCGGAGTTCCCTATGCTTGTGGCACAGAGGAGCTGTCTCCAGGAGTTCTGTATCCTGAAATTAGGCATTCGCTATATGTGTGTATTCTCTATGCTGAATGTAGCAGATGCAGCTTTTGGGAGTAATATACCCTAAGTGCACAGAGATGCAGTTTGCAGTAGTTCTGTATGTTGAATGTAGAGAGAAGCTCTTTCCAAGAGTTCTGTAGTCTAAGAGTAGGCATACGCTGTATGTGGGATTCCTGTAGCCTGAGTGTAGCCGACGCAGCTTATGGGAGAACTGTAACCTAGAATCAGTGAGACACATTGTACCGAAGTTCTGTATCAGAGTGTAGGGAGAAGCTGTTGCCAGGAATTCTGTAGCCTATGAGCAGGTTTTCGCTATACGCGGGTTTTCTGAATGCTGAGTGTGGCAGATGCAGCTTATAAGAATTCTATATCTTGAATGTAGTGAGACACAGTTTACCAGAGTTCTGTATATTGGTATAGAGAGAAACTGTTTTCAAGAGTTCTGTAGCCTAGCAAGGGGCATACGCAGTAATTGGGATTTCTGTATCCTGAGTATAGGAGACGCCGTTTGTGGAAGCTCCGCTACCTGGATATGAGAGAAGCAGTTTATCGGAGTTCCCTATCCTTGTTGCACAGAGGAGCTGTTTCCCGGAGTTCTGTATCCTGGAATTAGGCATTCGCTATATGTGTGTATTCTCTATGCTGAATGTAGCAGATGCAGCTTTTGGGAGTTTTATACCCTAGGTGCACAGAGATGCAGTTTCCAGTAGTTCTGTATGTTGAATGTAGAGAGAAGCTGTTTCCAAGTGTTCTGTATTCTAAGAGTAGGCATACGCTGTATGTGGGTTTCCTGTAGCCTGAGTGTAGCCGACGCAGCTTATGGGAGATCTGTAACCTAGAATTAGAGAGACACATTGTACCGAAGTTCTGTATCAGAGTGTAGGGAGAAGCTGTTGCCAGGAATTCTGTAGCCTATGAGCAGGTTTTCGCTATACGCGGGTTTTCCGAAACCTGAGTGTGACAGATGCAGCTTATAGGAATTCTGTTTCTTGAATGTAGTGAGACACAGTTTACCAGAGTTCTGTATATTGGTATAGAGAGCAACTGTTTTCAAGAGTTCTGTAGCCTAGCAAGGGGCATACGCAGTAATTGGGATTTCTGTATGCTGAGTATAGGAGACGCCGTTTCTGGGAGCTCCGCTACCTGGATATGAGAGAAGCAGTTTATCGGAGTTCCCTATGCTTGTGGCACAGAGGAGCTGTCTCCAGGAGTTCTGTATCCTGAAATTAGGCATTCGCTATATGTGTGTATTCTCTATGCTGAATGTAGCAGATGCAGCTTTCGGGAGTTCTATACCCTAAGTGCAGAGAGATGCAGTTTCCAGTAGTTCTTTATGTTGAATGTAGAGAGAAGCTGTTTCCAAGAGTTCTGTAGTCTGAGAGTAGGCAAACACTGTATGTGGGATTCCTGTAGCCTGAATGTAGCCGACGCAGCTTATGGGAGATCTGTAACCTAGAGTTAGAGAGAAACCTTTTACCGAAGTTCTGTATCAGAGTGTAGGGAGAAGCTGTTGCCAGGAATTCTGTAGCCTACGAGCAGGTTTTCGCTATACGCGGGTTTTCTGAATGCTGAGTGTGGCAGATGCAGCTTATAAGAATTCTATATCTTGAATGTAGTGAGACACAGTTTACCAGAGTTCAGTATATTGGTATAGAGAGAAACTGTTTTCAAGAGTTCTGTAGCCTAGCAAGGGGCATACGCAGTAATTGGGATTTCTGTAATCTGAGTATAGGAGACGCCGTTTCTGGGAGCTCCACTACCTGGATATGTGAGAAGCAGTTTATCGGAGTTCCCTATCCTTGCTGTAGAGAGGAGCTGTTTCCCGGAGCTCTGTATCCTGGAATTAGGCATTCGCTATATGTGTGCATTCTCCATGCTGAATGTAGCAGATGCAGCTTTTGGGAGTTCTATACCCTAAGTGAACAGAGATGCAGTTTCAAGTAGTGCTGTATGTTGAATGTAGAGAGAAGCTGTTTCCAAGAGTTCTGTAGTCTGAGAGTAGGCATACGCTGTATATGGGATTCCTGTAGCCTGAGTGTAGCCGACGCAGCTTATGGGAGAACTGTAACCTAGAATTAGTGAGACACATTGTACCGAAGTTCTGTATCAGAGTGTAGGGAGAAGCTGTTTCCAGGAATTCTGTAGCCTATGAGCAGGTTTTCGCTCTACGCGGGTTTTCTGAATGCTGAGTGTGGCAGATGCAGCTTATAGGAATTCTGTATCTTGAATGTAGTGAGACACAGTTTACCAGAGTTCTGTATATTGGTATAGAGAGAAACTGTTTTCAAGAGTTCTGTAGCCTAGCAAGGGGCATACGCAGTAATTGGGATTTCTGTATCCTGAGTATAGGAGACGCTGTTTCTGGGAGCTCCGCTACCTGGATATGAGAGAATCAGTTTACCGGGGTTCCCTATCCTTGCTGGAGAGAGGAGCTGTTTCCCGGAGCTCTGTATCCTGGAGTTAGGCATTCGCTATATGTGGGTATTCTCTATGCTGAATGTAGCAGATGCAGCTTTCGGGAGTTCTATACCCTAAGTGCAGGGAGATGCAGTTTGCAGTAGTTCTGTATGTTGAATGTAGAGAGAAGCTGTTTCCAAGAGTTCTGTAGTCTGAGAGTAGGCAAACACTGTATGTGGGATTCCTGTAGCCTGAATGTAGCCGACGCAGCTTATGGGAGAACTGTAACCTAGAATTCGAGAGACACATTGTACCGAAGTTCTGTATCAGAGTGTAGGGAGAAGCTGTTGCCAGGAATTCTGTAGCCTATGAGCAGGTTTTCGCTATACAAGGGTTTTCCGAAACCTGAGTGTGGCAGATGCAGCTTATAGGAATTCTGTTTCTTGAATGTAGTGAGACCAAGTTTACCAGAGTTCTGTATATTGGTATAGAGAGAAACTGTTTTCAAGAGTTCTGTAGCCTAGCAAGGGGCATACGCAGTAATTGGGATTTCTGTATGCTGAGTATAGGAGACGCCGTTTCTGGGAGCTCCGCTACCTGGATATGAGAGAAGCAGTTTATCGGAGTTCCCTATGCTTGTGGCACAGAGGAGCTGTCTCCAGGAGTTCTGTATCCTGAAATTAGGCATTCGCTATATGTGTGTATTCTCTATGCTGAATGTAGCAGATGCAGCTTTTGGGAGTAATATACCCTAAGTGCACAGAGATGCAGTTTGCAGTAGTTCTGTATGTTGAATGTAGAGAGAAGCTCTTTCCAAGAGTTCTGTAGTCTAAGAGTAGGCATACGCTGTATGTGGGATTCCTGTAGCCTGAGTGTAGCCGACGCAGCTTATGGGAGAACTGTAACCTAGAATCAGTGAGACACATTGTACCGAAGTTCTGTATCAGAGTGTAGGGAGAAGCTGTTGCCAGGAATTCTGTAGCCTATGAGCAGGTTTTCGCTATACGCGGGTTTTCTGAATGCTGAGTGTGGCAGATGCAGCTTATAAGAATTCTATATCTTGAATGTAGTGAGACACAGTTTACCAGAGTTCTGTATATTGGTATAGAGAGAAACTGTTTTCAAGAGTTCTGTAGCCTAGCAAGGGGCATACGCAGTAATTGGGATTTCTGTATCCTGAGTATAGGAGACGCCGTTTGTGGAAGCTCCGCTCCCTGGATATGAGAGAAGCAGTTTATCGGAGTTCCCTATCCTTGTTGCACAGAGGAGCTGTTTCCCGGAGTTCTGTATCCTGGAATTAGGCATTCGCTATATGTGTGTATTCTCTATGCTGAATGTAGCAGATGCAGCTTTTGGGAGTTTTATACCCTAGGTGCACAGAGATGCAGTTTCCAGTAGTTCTGTATGTTGAATGTAGAGAGAAGCTGTTTCCAAGTGTTCTGTATTCTAAGAGTAGGCATACGCTGTATGTGGGTTTCCTGTAGCCTGAGTGTAGCCGACGCAGCTTATGGGAGATCTGTAACCTAGAATTAGAGAGACACATTGTACCGAAGTTCTGTATCAGAGTGTAGGGAGAAGCTGTTGCCAGGAATTCTGTAGCCTATGAGCAGGTTTTCGCTATACGCGGGTTTTCCGAAACCTGAGTGTGACAGATGCAGCTTATAGGAATTCTGTTTCTTGAATGTAGTGAGACACAGTTTACCAGAGTTCTGTATATTGGTATAGAGAGCAACTGTTTTCAAGAGTTCTGTAGCCTAGCAAGGGGCATACGCAGTAATTGGGATTTCTGTATGCTGAGTATAGGAGACGCCGTTTCTGGGAGCTCCGCTACCTGGATATGAGAGAAGCAGTTTATCGGAGTTCCCTATGCTTGTGGCACAGAGGAGCTGTCTCCAGGAGTTCTGTATCCTGAAATTAGGCATTCGCTATATGTGTGTATTCTCTATGCTGAATGTAGCAGATGCAGCTTTCGGGAGTTCTATACCCTAAGTGCAGAGAGATGCAGTTTCCAGTAGTTCTTTATGTTGAATGTAGAGAGAAGCTGTTTCCAAGAGTTCTGTAGTCTGAGAGTAGGCAAACACTGTATGTGGGATTCCTGTAGCCTGAATGTAGCCGACGCAGCTTATGGGAGATCTGTAACCTAGAGTTAGAGAGAAACCTTTTACCGAAGTTCTGTATCAGAGTGTAGGGAGAAGCTGTTGCCAGGAATTCTGTAGCCTACGAGCAGGTTTTCGCTATACGCGGGTTTTCTGAATGCTGAGTGTGGCAGATGCAGCTTATAAGAATTCTATATCTTGAATGTAGTGAGACACAGTTTACCAGAGTTCAGTATATTGGTATAGAGAGAAACTGTTTTCAAGAGTTCTGTAGCCTAGCAAGGGGCATACGCAGTAATTGGGATTTCTGTAATCTGAGTATAGGAGACGCCGTTTCTGGGAGCTCCACTACCTGGATATGTGAGAAGCAGTTTATCGGAGTTCCCTATCCTTGCTGTAGAGAGGAGCTGTTTCCCGGAGCTCTGTATCCTGGAATTAGGCATTCGCTATATGTGTGCATTCTCCATGCTGAATGTAGCAGATGCAGCTTTTGGGAGTTCTATACCCTAAGTGAACAGAGATGCAGTTTCAAGTAGTGCTGTATGTTGAATGTAGAGAGAAGCTGTTTCCAAGAGTTCTGTAGTCTGAGAGTAGGCATACGCTGTATATGGGATTCCTGTAGCCTGAGTGTAGCCGACGCAGCTTATGGGAGAACTGTAACCTAGAATTAGTGAGACACATTGTACCGAAGTTCTGTATCAGAGTGTAGGGAGAAGCTGTTTCCAGGAATTCTGTAGCCTATGAGCAGGTTTTCGCTCTACGCGGGTTTTCTGAATGCTGAGTGTGGCAGATGCAGCTTATAAGAATTCTATATCTTGAATGTAGTGAGACACAGTTTACCAGAGTTCTGTATATTGGTATAGAGAGAAACTGTTTTCAAGAGTTCTGTAGCCTAGCAAGGGGCATACGCAGTAATTGGGATTTCTGTATCCTGAGTATAGGAGACGCTGTTTCTGGGAGCTCCGCTACCTGGATATGAGAGAATCAGTTTACCGGGGTTCCCTATCCTTGCTGGAGAGAGGAGCTGTTTCCCGGAGCTCTGTATCCTGGAGTTAGGCATTCGCTATATGTGGGTATTCTCTATGCTGAATGTAGCAGATGCAGCTTTCGGGAGTTCTATACCCTAAGTGCAGGGAGATGCAGTTTGCAGTAGTTCTGTATGTTGAATGTAGAGAGAAGCTGTTTCCAAGAGTTCTGTAGTCTGAGAGTAGGCAAACACTGTATGTGGGATTCCTGTAGCCTGAATGTAGCCGACGCAGCTTATGGGAGAACTGTAACCTAGAATTCGAGAGACACATTGTACCGAAGTTCTGTATCAGAGTGTAGAAAGAAGCTGTTGCCAGGAATTCTGTAGCCTATGAGCAGGTTTTCGCTATATGCGTGTTTTCCATAACCTGAGTGTGGCAGATGCAGCTTATAGGAATTCTGTATCTTGAATGTAGTGAGACACAGTTTACCAGAGTTCAGTATATTGGTATAGAGAGAAACTGTTTTCAAGAGTTCTGTAGCCTAGCAAGGGGCATACGCAGTAATTGGGATTTCTGTATCCTGAGTATAGGAGACGCCGTTTGTGGAAGCTCCGCTACCTGGATATGAGAGAAGCAGTTTATCGGAGTTCCCTATCCTTGTTGCACAGAGGAGCTGTTTCCCGGAGCTCTGTATCCTGGAGTTAGGCATTCGCTATATGTGGGTATTCTCTATGCTGAATGTAGCAGATGCAGCTTTTGGGAGTTGTATACCGTAAGTGCACAGAGATGCAGTTTCCAGTAGTTCTGTATGTTGAATGTAGAGAGAAGCTGTTTCCAAGAGTTCTGTAGTCTAAGAGTAGGCATACGCTGTATGTGGGATTCCTGTAGCCTGAGTGTAGCCGACGCAGCTTATGGGAGATCTGTAACCTAGAATTAGAGAGACACATTGTACCGAAGTTCTGTATCAGAGTGTAGGGAGAAGCTGTTGCCAGGAATTCTGTAGCCTATGAGCAGGTTTTCGCTATACAAGGGTTTTCCGAAACCTGAGTGTGGCAGATGCAGCTTATAGGAATTCTGTTTCTTGAATGTAGTGAGACCAAGTTTACCAGAGTTCTGTATATTGGTATAGAGAGAAACTGTTTTCAAGAGTTCTGTAGCATAGCAAGGGGCATACGCAGTAATTGGGATTTCTGTATGCTGAGTATAGGAGACGCCGTTTCTGGGAGCTCCGCTACCTGGATATGAGAGAAGCAGTTTATCGGAGTTCCCTATGCTTGTGGCACAGAGGAGCTGTCTCCAGGAGTTCTGTATCCTGAAATTAGGCATTCGCTATATGTGTGTATTCTCTATGCTGAATGTAGCAGATGCAGCTTTTGGGAGTAATATACCCTAAGTGCACAGAGATGCAGTTTGCAGTAGTTCTGTATGTTGAATGTAGAGAGAAGCTCTTTCCAAGAGTTCTGTAGTTTAAGAGTAGGCATACGCTGTATGTGGGATTCCTGTAGCCTGAGTGTAGCCGACGCAGCTTATGGGAGAACTGTAACCTAGAATCAGTGAGACACATTGTACCGAAGTTCTGTATCAGAGTGTAGGGAGAAGCTGTTTCCAGGAATTCTGTAGCCTATGAGCAGGTTTTCGCTATACGCGGGTTTTCTGAATGCTGATTGTGGCAGATGCAGCTTATAAGAATTCTATATCTTGAATGTAGTGAGACACAGTTTACCAGAGTTCTGTATATTGGTATAGAGAGAAACTGTTTTCAAGAGTTCTGTAGCCTAGCAAGGGGCATACGCAGTAATTGGGATTTCTGTATCCTGAGTATAGGAGACGCCGTTTGTGGAAGCTCCGCTACCTGGATATGAGAGAAGCAGTTTATCGGAGTTCCCTATCCTTGTTGCACAGAGGAGCTGTTTCCCGGAGTTCTGTATCCTGGAATTAGGCATTCGCTATATGTGTGTATTCTCTATGCTGAATGTAGCAGATGCAGCTTTTGGGAGTTTTATACCCTAGGTGCACAGAGATGCAGTTTCCAGTAGTTCTGTATGTTGAATGTAGAGAGAAGCTGTTTCCAAGTGTTCTGTATTCTAAGAGTAGGCATACGCTGTATGTGGGATTCCTGTAGCCTGAGTGTAGCCGACGCAGCTTATGGGAGATCTGTAACCTAGAATTAGTGAGACACATTGTACCGAAGTTCTGTATCAGAGTGTAGGGAGAAGCTGTTGCCAGGAATTCTGTAGCCTATGAGCAGGTTTTCGCTATACGCGGGTTTTCCGAAACCTGAGTGTGGTAGATGCAGCTTATAGGAATTCTGTATCTTGAATGTAGTGAAACACAGTTTACCAGAGTTCTGTATATTGGTATAGAGAGAAACTGTTTTCAAGAGTTCTGTAGCCTAGCAAGGGGCATACGCAGTAATTGGGATTTCTGTATCCTGAGTATAGGAGACGCCGTTTCTGGGAGCTCCGCTCCCTGGATATGAGAGAAGCAGTTTATCGGAGTTCCCTATCCTTGTTGCACAGAGGAGCTGTTTCCAGGAGTTCTGTATCCTGGAATTAGGCATTCGCTATATGTGGGTATTCTCTATGCTGAATGTAGCAGATGCAGCTTTCGGTAGTAGTATACCCTAAGTGTAGAGAGATGCGGTTTCAGTAGTTCTGTATGTTGAATGTAGAGAGAAGCTGTTTCCAGGAGTTCTGTAGTCTGAGAGTAGGAATACGCTCTATATGGGATTCCTGTAGCCTGAGTGTAGCCAACGCAGCTTATGGGAGATGTGTAACCTAGAATTAGTGAGACACATTGTACCGAAGTTCTGTATCAGAGTGTAGGGAGAAGCTGTTGCCAGGAATTCTGTAGCCTATGAGCAGGTTTTCGCTATACGCGGGTTTTCCGAAACCTGAGTGTGGCAGATGCAGCTTATAGGAATTCTGTATCTTGAATGTAATGAGACACAGTTTACCAGAGTTCTGTATATTGGTATAGAGAGAAACTGTTTTCAAGAGTTCTGTAGCATAGCAAGGGGCATACGCAGTAATTGGGATTTCTGTAATCTGAGTATAGGAGACGCTGTTTCTGGGAGCTCCGCTACCTGGATATGAGAGAAGCAGTTTACCGGGGTTCCCTATCCTTGCTGGAGAGAGGAGCTGTTTCCCGGAGCTCTGTATCCTGGAGTTAGGCATTCGCTATATGTGGGTATTCTCTATGCTGAATGTAGCAGATGCAGCTTTCGGGAGTTCTATACCCTAAGTGCAGAGAGATGCAGTTTGCAGTAGTTCTGTATGTTTAATGTAGAGAGAAGCAGTTTCCAAGAGTTCTGTAGTCTGAGAGTAGGCAAACACTGTATGTGGGATTCCTGTAGCCTGAGTGTAGCCGACGCAGCTTATGGGAGATCTGTAACCTAGAATTAGTGAGACACATTTTACCGAAGTTCTGTATCAGAGTGTAGGGAGAAGCTGTTGCCAGGAATTCTGTAGCCTGTGAGCAGGTTTTCGCCATACACGGATTTTCTGAATGCTGAGTGTGGCAGATGCAGCTTATAGGAATTCTGTATCTTGAATGTAGTGAGACACAGTTTACCAGAGTTCTGTATATTGGTATAGAGAGAAACTGTTTTCAAGAGTTCTGTAGCCTAGCAAGGGGCATACGCAGTAATTGGCATTTCTGTATCCTGAGTATAGGAGACGCCGTTTCTGGGAGCTCTGCTACCTGGATATGTGAGAAGCAGTTTATCGGAGTTCCCTATCCTTGCTGTAGAGAGGAGCTGTTTCCAGGAGTTCTGTATCCTGGAATTAGGCATTCGCTATATGTGGGTATTCTCTATGCTGAATGTAGCAGATGCAGCTTTCGGGAGTAATATACCCTAAGTGTAGAGAGATGCAGTTTCAGTAGTTCTGTATGTTGAATGTAGAGAGAAGCTGTTTCCAAGAGTTCTGTAGTCTGAGAGTAGGAATACGCTGTATATGGGATTCCTGTAGCCTGAGTGTAGCGGACGCAGCTTATGGGAGATCTGTAACCTAGAATTAGTGAGACACATTGTACCGAAGTTCTGTATCAGAGTGTAGGGAGAAGCTGTTTCCAGGAATTCTGTAGCCTATGAGCAGGTTTTCGCTATACGCGGGTTTTCCGAAACCTGAGTGTGGCAGATGCAGCTTATAGGAATTCTGTATCTTGAATGTAGTGAGACACAGTTTACCAGAGTTCTGTATATTGGTATAGAGAGAAACTGTTTTCAAGAGTTCTGTAGCCTAGCAAGGGGCATACGCAGTAATTGGGATTTCTGTAATCTGAGTATAGGAGACGCCGTTTCTGGGAGCTCTGCTCCCTGGATATGAGAGAAGCAGTTTATCGGAGTTCCCTATCCTTGTTGCACAGAGGAGCTGTTTCCAGGAGTTCTGTATCCTGGAATTAGGCATTCGCTATATGTGGGTATTCTCTATGCTGAATGTAGCAGATGCAGCTTTCGGGAGTAGTATACCCTAAGTGTAGAGAGATGCGGTTTCAGTAGTTCTGTATGTTGAATATAGAGAGAAGCTGTTTCCAGGAGTTCTGTAGTCTGAGAGTAGGAATACGCTGTATGTGGGATTCCTGTAGCCTGAGTGTAGCCGACGCAGCTTATGGGAGAATTGTAACCTAGAATTGGAGAGACACCTTTTACCGAAGTTCTGTATCAGAGTGTAGGGAGAAGCTGTTGCCAGGAATTCTGTAGCCTATGAGCAGGTTTTCGCTATACGCGGGTTTTCCGAAACCTGAGTGTGGTAGATGCAGCTTATAGGAATTCTGTATCTTGAATGTAGTGAGACACAGTTTACCAGAGTTCTGTATATTGGTATAGAGAGAAACTGTTTTCAAGAGTTCTGTAGCCTAGCAAGGGGCATACGCAGTAATTGGGATTTCTGTATCCTGAGTATAGGAGACGCCGTTTCTGGGAGCTCCGCTCCCTGGATATGAGAGAAGCAGTTTATCGGAGTTCCCTATCCTTGTTGCACAGAGGAGCTGTTTCCAGGAGTTCTGTATCCTGGAGTTAGGCATTCGCTATATGTGTGTATTCTCTATGCTGAATGTAGCAGATGCAGCTTTTGGGAGTTTTATACCCTAGGTGCACAGAGATGCAGTTTGCAGTAGTTCTGTATGTTGAATGTAGAGAGAAGCTCTTTCCAAGAGTTCTGTAGTCTAAGAGTAGGCATACGCTGTATGTGGGATTCCTGTAGCCTGAGTGTAGCCGACGCAGCTTATGGGAGAACTGTAACCTAGAATCAATGAGACACATTGTACCGAAGTTCTGTATCAGAGTGTAGGGAGAAGCTGTTGCCAGGAATTCTGTAGCCTATGAGCAGGTTTTCGCTATACGCGGGTTTTCTGAAGGCTGAGTGTGGCAGATGCAGCTTATAAGAATTCTATATCTTGAATGTAGTGAGACACAGTTTACCAGAGTTCTGTATATTGGTATAGAGAGAAACTGTTTTCAAGAGTTCTGTAGCCTAGCAAGGGGCATACGCAGTAATTGGGATTTCTGTATCCTGAGTATAGGAGACGCCGTTTGTGGAAGCTCCGCTCCCTGGATATGTGAGAAGCAGTTTATCGGAGTTCCCTATCCTTGTTGCACAGAGGAGCTGTTTCCCGGAGTTCTGTATCCTGGAATTAGGCATTCGCTATATGTGTGTATTCTCTATGCTGAATGTAGCAGATGCAGCTTTTGGGAGTTTTATACCCTAGGTGCACAGAGATGCAGTTTCCAGTAGTTCTGTATGTTGAATGTAGAGAGAAGCTGTTTCCAAGTGTTCTGTATTCTAAGAGTAGGCATACGCTGTATGTGGGATTCCTGTAGCCTGAGTGTAGCCGACGCAGCTTATGGGAGAACTGTAACCTAAAATTCGAGAGACACCTTTTACCGAAGTTCTGTATCAGAGTGTGGGGAGAAGCTGTTGCCAGGAATTCTGTAGCCTATGAGCAGGTTTTCGCTATACGCGGGTTTTCTGCATGCTGAGTGTGGTAGATGCAGCTTATAGGAATTCTGTATCTTGAATGTAGTGAGACACAGTTTACCAGAGTTCTGTATATTTGTATAGAGAGAAACTGTTTTCAAGAGTTCTGTAGCCTAGCAAGGGGCATACGCAGTAATTGGGATTTCTGTATCCTGAGTATAGGAGACGCCGTTTCTGGGAGCTCCGCTACCTGGATATGTGAGAAGCAGTTTATCGGAGTTCCCTATCCTTGTTGCACAGAGGAGCTGTTTCCAGGAGTTCTGTATCCTGGAGTTAGGCATTCGCTATATGTGGGTATTCTCTATGCTGAATGTAGCAGATGCAGCTTTTGGGAGTTCTATCCCTAAGTGCACAGAGATGCAGTTTCCAGTAGTTCTGTATGTTGAATGTAGAGAGAAGCTGTTTCCAAGAGTTCTGTAGTCTGAGAGTAGGAAGACGATGTATATGGGATTCCTGTAGCCTGAGTGTAGCCGGCGCAGCTTATGGGAGATCTGTAACCTAGAATTAGTGAGACACATTGTACCGAAGTTCTGTATCAGAGTGTAGGGAGAAGCTGTTGCCAGGAATTCTGTAGCCTATGAGCTGGTTTTCACTATACGCGGGTTTTCCGAAACCTGAGTGTGGCAGATGCAGCTTATAGGAATTCTGTATCTTGAATGTAGTGAGACACAGTTTACCAGAGTTCTGTATATTGGTATAGAGAGAAACTGTATTCAAGAGTTCTGTAGCCTAGCAAGGGGCATACGCAGTAATTGGGATTTCTGTATCCTGAGTATAGGAGACGCCGTTTCTGGGAGCTACGCTCCCTGGATATGAGAGAAGCAGTTTATCGGAGTTCCCTATCCTTGTTGCACAGAGGAGCTGTTTCCAGGAGTTCTGTATCCTGGAGTTAGGCATTCGCTATATGTGGGTATTCTCTATGCTCAATGTAGCAGATGCAGCTTTTGGGAGTTGTATACCGTAAGGGCACAGAGATGCAGTTTCCAGTAGTTCTGTATGTTGAATGTAGAGAGAAGCTGTTTCCAAGAGTTCTGTAGTCTGAGAGTAGGCAAACACTGTATGTGGGATTCCTGTAGCCTGAATGTAGCCGACGCAGCTTATGGGAGATCTGTAACCTAGAGTTAGAGAGAAACCTTTTACCGAAGTTCTGTATCAGAGTGTAGGGAGAAGCTGTTGCCAGGAATTCTGTAGCCTACGAGCAGGTTTTCGCTATACGCGGGTTTTCTGAATGCTGAGTGTGGCAGATGCAGCTTATAAGAATTCTATATCTTGAATGTAGTGAGACACAGTTTACCAGAGTTCAGTATATTGGTATAGAGAGAAACTGTTTTCAAGAGTTCTGTAGCCTAGCAAGGGGCATACGCAGTAATTGGGATTTCTGTAATCTGAGTATAGGAGACGCCGTTTCTGGGAGCTCCGCTACCTGGATATGTGAGAAGCAGTTTATCGGAGTTCCCTATCCTTGCTGTAGAGAGGAGCTGTTTCCCGGAGCTCTGTATCCTGGAATTAGGCATTCGCTATATGTGTGCATTCTCCATGCTGAATGTAGCAGATGCAGCTTTTGGGAGTTCTATACCCTAAGTGAACAGAGATGCAGTTTCAAGTAGTGCTGTATGTTGAATGTAGAGAGAAGCTGTTTCCACGAGTTCTGTAGTCTGAGAGTAGGCATACGCTGTATATGGGATTCCTGTAGCCTGAGTGTAGCCGACGCAGCTTATGGGAGAACTGTAACCTAGAATTAGTGAGACACATTGTACCGAAGTTCTGTATCAGAGTGTAGGGAGAAGCTGTTTCCAGGAATTCTGTAGCCTATGAGCAGGTTTTCGCTCTACGCGGGTTTTCTGAATGCTGAGTGTGGCAGATGCAGCTTATAAGAATTCTATATCTTGAATGTAGTGAGACACAGTTTACCAGAGTTCTGTATATTGGTATAGAGAGAAACTGTTTTCAAGAGTTCTGTAGCCTAGCAAGGGGCATACGCAGTAATTGGGATTTCTGTATCCTGAGTATAGGAGACGCTGTTTCTGGGAGCTCCGCTACCTGGATATGAGAGAATCAGTTTACCGGGGTTCCCTATCCTTGCTGGAGAGAGGAGCTGTTTCCCGGAGCTCTGTATCCTGGAGTTAGGCATTCGCTATATGTGGGTATTCTCTATGCTGAATGTAGCAGATGCAGCTTTCGGGAGTTCTATACCCTAAGTGCAGAGAGATGCAGTTTGCAGTAGTTCTGTATGTTGAATGTAGAGAGAAGCTGTTTCCAAGAGTTCTGTAGTCTGACAGTAGGCAAACACTGTATGTGGGATTCCTGTAGCCTGAATGTAGCCGACGCAGCTTATGGGAGAACTGTAACCTAGAATTCGAGAGACACATTGTACCGAAGTTCTGTATCAGAGTGTAGAAAGAAGCTGTTTCCAGGAATTCTGTAGCCTATGAGCAGGTTTTCGCTATATGCGTGTTTTCCATAACCTGAGTGTGGCAGATGCAGCTTATAGGAATTCTGTATCTTGAATGTAGTGAGACACAGTTTACCAGAGTTCTGTATATTGGTATAGAGAGAAACTGTTTTCAAGAGTTCTGTAGCCTAGCAAGGGGCATACGCAGTAATTGGGATTTCTGTATCCTGAGTATAGGAGACGCCGTTTGTGGAAGCTCCGCTACCTGGATATGAGAGAAGCAGTTTATCGGAGTTCCCTATCCTTGTTGCACAGAGGAGCTGTTTCCCGGAGCTCTGTATCCTGGAATTAGGCATTCGCTATATGTGGGTATTCTCTATGCTGAATGTAGCAGATGCAGCTTTTGGGAGTTCTATACCCTAAGTGCACAGAGATGCAGTTTCCAGTAGTTCTGTATGTTGAATGTAGAGAGAAGCTGTTTCCAAGAGTTCTGTAGTCTAAGAGTAGGCATACGCTGTATGTGGGATTCCTGTAGCCTGAGTGTAGCCGACGCAGCTTATGGGAGATCTGTAACCTAGAATTCGAGAGACACATTGTACCGAAGTTCTGTATCAGAGTGTAGGGAGAAGCTGTTGCCAGGAATTCTGTAGCCTATGAGCAGGTTTTCGCTACACGCGGGTTTTCTGCATGCTGAGTGTGGCAAATGCAGCTTATAAGAATTCTATATCTTGAATGTAGTGAGACACAGTTTACCAGAGTTCTGTATATTGGTATAGAGAGAAACTGTTTTCAAGAGTTCTGTAGCCTAGCAAGGGGCATACGCAGTAATTGGGATTTCTGTATCCTGAGTATAGGAGACGCCGTTTCTGGGAGCTCCGCTCCCTGGATATGAGAGAAGCAGTTTATCGGAGTTCCCTATCCTTGTTGCACAGAGGAGCTGTTTCCAGGAGTTCTGTATCCTGGAGTTAGGCATTCGCTATATGTGGGTATTCTCTATGCTGAATGTAGCAGATGCAGCTTTTGGGAGTTGTATACCGTAAGTGCACAGAGATGCAGTTTCCAGTAGTTCTGTATGTTGAATGTAGAGAGAAGCTGTTTCCAAGAGTTCTGTAGTCTAAGAGTAGGCATACGCTGTATGTGGGATTCCTGTAGCCTGAGTGTAGCCGACGCAGCTTATGGGAGATCTGTAACCTAGAATTAGAGAGACACATTGTACCGAAGTTCTGTATCAGAGTGTAGGGAGAAGCTGTTGCCAGGAATTCTGTAGCCTATGAGCAGGTTTTCGCTATACAAGGGTTTTCCGAAACCTGAGTGTGGCAGATGCAGCTTATAGGAATTCTGTTTCTTGAATGTAGTGAGACCAAGTTTACCAGAGTTCTGTATATTGGTATAGAGAGAAACTGTTTTCAAGAGTTCTGTAGCCTAGCAAGGGGCATACGCAGTAATTGGGATTTATGTATGCTGAGTATAGGAGACGCCGTTTCTGGGAGCTCCGCTACCTGGATATGAGAGAAGCAGTTTATCGGAGTTCCCTATGCTTGTGGCACAGAGGAGCTGTCTCCAGGAGTTCTGTATCCTGAAATTAGGCATTCGCTATATGTGTGTATTCTCTATGCTGAATGTAGCAGATGCAGCTTTCGGGAGTAATATACCCTATGTGCAGAGAGATGCAGTTTCCAATAGTTCTGTATGTTGAATGTAGAGAGAAGCTGTTTCCAAGAGTTCTGTAGTCTGAGAGTAGGCAAACACTGTATGTGGGATTCCTGTAGCCTGAATGTAGCCGACGCAGCTTATGGGAGATCTGTAACCTAGAATTAGAGAGAAATCTTTTACCGAAGTTCTGTATCAGAGTGTAGGGAGAAGCTGTTGCCAGGAATTCTGTAGCCTATGAGCAGGTTTTCGCTATACGTGGGTTTTCTGAATGCTGAGTGTGGCAGATGCAGCTTATAAGAATTCTATATCTTGAATGTAGTGAGACACTGTTTACCAGAGTTCAGTATATTGGTATAGAGAGAAACTGTTTTCAAGAGTTCTGTAGCCTAGCAAGGGGCATACGCAGTAATTGGGATTTCTGTAATCTGAGTATAGGAGACGCCGTTTCTGGGAGCTCCGCTACCTGGATGTGTGAGAAGCAGTTTATCGGAGTTCCCTATCCTTGCTGTAGAGAGGAGCTGTTTCCCGGAGCTCTGTATCCTGGAATTAGGCATTCGTTATATGTGTGCATTCTCCATGCTGAATGTAGCAGATGCTACTTTTGGGAGTTCTATACCCTATGTGAACAGAGATGCAGTTTCCAGTAGTTCTGTATGTTGAATGTAGAGAGAAGCTGTTTCCAGGAGTTCTGTAGTCTGAGAGTAGGCATACGCTGTATGTTGGATTCCTGTAGCCTGAGTGTAGCCGACGCAGCTTATGGGAGAACTGTAACCTAGAATTAGTGAGACACATTTTACCGAAGTTCTGTATCAGAGTGTAGGGAGAAGCTGTTTCCAGGAATTCTGTAGCCTATGAGCAGGTTTTCGCTCTACGCGGGTTTTCTGAATGCTGAGTGTGGCAGATGCAGCTTATAAGAATTCTATATCTTGAATGTAGTGAGACACAGTTTACCAGAGTTCTGTATATTGGTATAGAGAGAAACTGTTTTCAAGAGTTCTGTAGCCTAGCAAGGGGCATACGCAGTAATTGGGATTTCTGTAATCTGAGTATAGGAGACGCTGTTTCTGGGAGCTCCGCTACCTGGATATGAGAGAAGCAGTTTACCGGGGTTCCCTATCCTTGCTGGAGAGAGGAGCTGTTTCCCGGAGCTCTGTATCCTGGAGTTAGGCATTCGCTATATGTGGGTATTCTCTATGCTGAATGTAGCAGATGCAGCTTTCGGGAGTAATATACCCTAAGTGTAGAGAGATGCAGTTTGCAGTAGTTCTGTATGTTGAATGTAGAGAGAAGCTGTTTCCAAGAGTTCTGTAGTCTGAGAGTAGGCAAACACTGTATGTGGATTCCTGTAGCCTGAGTGTAGCCGACGCAGCTTATGGGAGAACTGTAACCTAGAATTCGAGAGACACATTGTACCGAAGTTCTGTATCAGAGTGTAGGGAGAAGCTGTTGCCAGGAATTCTGTAGCCTTTTAGCAGGTTTTCGCTATAGGCGTGTTTTCCATAACCTGAGTGTGGCAGATGCAGCTTATAGGAATTCTGTATCTTGAATGTAGTGAGACACAGTTTACCAGAGTTCAGTATATTGGTATAGAGAGAAACTGTTTTCAAGAGTTCTGTAGCCTAGCAAGGGGCATACGCAGTAATTGGGATTTCTGTATGCTGAGTATAGGAGACGCCGTTTCTGGGAGCTCCGCTACCTGGATATGAGAGAAGCAGTTTATCGGAGTTCCCTATCCTTGTTGCACAGAGGAGCTGTCTCCAGGAGCTCTGTATCCTGGAATTAGGCATTCGCTATATGTGGTTATTCTCTATGCTGAATGTAGCAGATGCAGCTTTTGGGAGTTCTATACCCTAAGTGCACAGAGATGCAGTTTCCAGTAGTTCTGTATGTTGAATGTAGAGAGAAGCTGTTTCCAAGAGTTCTGTAGTCTAAGAGTAGGCATACGCTGTATGTGGGATTCCTGTAGCCTGAGTGTAGCCGACGCAGCTTATGGGAGATCTGTAACCTAGAATTCGAGAGACACATTGTACCGAAGTTCTGTATCAGAGTGTAGGGAGAAGCTGTTGCCAGGAATTCTGTAGCCTATGAGAAGGTTTTCGCTACACGCGGGTTTTCTGCATGCTGAGTGTGGCAAATGCAGCTTATAAGAATTCTATATCTTGAATGTAGTGAGACACAGTTTACCAGAGTTCTGTATATTGGTATAGAGAGAAACTGTTTTCAAGAGTTCTGTAGCCTAGCAAGGGGCATACGCAGTAATTGGGATTTCTGTATCCTGAGTATAGGAGACGCCGTTTCTGGGAGCTCCGCTCCCTGGATATGAGAGAAGCAGTTTATCGGAGTTCCCTATCCTTGTTGCACAGAGGAGCTGTTTCCAGGAGTTCTGTATCCTGGAGTTAGGCATTCGCTATATGTGGGTATTCTCTATGCTGAATGTAGCAGATGCAGCTTTTGGGAGTTGTATACCGTAAGTGCACAGAGATGCAGTTTCCAGTAGTTCTGTATGTTGAATGTAGAGAGAAGCTGTTTCCAAGAGTTCTGTAGTCTAAGAGTAGGCATACGCTGTATGTGGGATTCCTGTAGCCTGAGTGTAGCCGACGCAGCTTATGGGAGATCTGTAACCTAGAATTAGAGAGACACATTGTACCGAAGTTCTGTATCAGAGTGTAGGGAGAAGCTGTTGCCAGGAATTCTGTAGCCTATGAGCAGGTTTTCGCTATACAAGGGTTTTCCGAAACCTGAGTGTGGCAGATGCAGCTTATAGGAATTCTGTTTCTTGAATGTAGTGAGACACAGTTTACAAGAGTTCTGTATATTGGTATAGAGAGAAACTGTTTTCAAGAGTTCTGTAGCCTAGCAAGGGGCATACGCAGTAATTGGGATTTCTGTATCCTGAGTATAGGAGACGCCGTTTGTGGAAGCTCCGCTACCTGGATATGAGAGAAGCAGTTTATCGGAGTTCCCTAGCCTTGTTGCACAGAGGCGCTGTTTCCCGGAGCTCTGTATCCTGGAATTAGGCATTCGCTATATGTGGGTATTCTCTATGCTGAATGTAGCAGATGCAGCTTTTGGGAGTTCTATACCCTAAGTGCACAGAGATGCAGTTTCCAGTAGTTCTGTATGTTGAATGTAGAGAGAAGCTGTTTCCAAGTGTTCTGTAGTCTAAGAGTAGGCATACGCTGTATGTGGGATTCCTGTAGCCTGAGTGTAGCCGACGCAGCTTATGGGAGATCTGTAACCTAGAATTCGAGAGACACATTGTACCGAAGTTCTGTATCAGAGTGTAGGGAGAAGCTGTTGCCAGGAATTCTGTAGCCTATGAGAAGGTTTTCGCTACACGCGGGTTTTCTGCATGCTGAGTGTGGCAAATGCAGCTTATAAGAATTCTATATCTTGAATGTAGTGAGACACAGTTTACCAGAGTTCTGTATATTGGTATAGAGAGAAACTGTTTTCAAGAGTTCTGTAGCCTAGCAAGGGGCATACGCAGTAATTGGGATTTCTGTATCCTGAGTATAGGAGACGCCGTTTCTGGGAGCTCCGCTACCTGGATATGTGAGAAGCCGTTTATCGGAGTTCCCTATCCTTGCTGTAGAGAGGAGCTGTTTCCCGGAGCTCTGTATCCTGGAATTAGGCATTCGCTATATGTGTGCATTCTCCATGCTGAATGTAGCAGATGCAGCTTTTGGGAGTTTTATACCCTAGGTGCACAGAGATGCATTTTCCAGTAGTTCTGTATGTTGAATGTAGAGAGAAGCTGTTTCCAAGTGTTCTGTAGTCTAAGAGTAGGCATACGCTGTATGTGGGATTCCTGTAGCCTGAGTGTAGCCGACGCAGCTTATGGGAGATCTGTAACCTAGAATTCGAGAGACACCTTTTACCGAAGTTCTGTATCAGAGTGTGGGGAGAAGCTGTTGCCAGGAATTCTGTAGCCTATGAGAAGGTTTTCGCTATACGCGGGTTTTCTGCATGCTGAGTGTGGTAGATGCAGCTTATAGGAATTCTGTATCTTGAATGTAGTGAGACACAGTTTACCAGAGTTCTGTATATTTGTATAGAGAGAAACTGTTTTCAAGAGTTCTGTAGCCTAGCAAGGGGCATACGCAGTAATTGGGATTTCTGTATCCTGAGTATAGGAGACGCCGTTTCTGGGAGCTCCGCTACCTGGATATGTGAGAAGCAGTTTATCGGAGTTCCCTATCCTTGCTGTAGAGAGGAGCTGTTTCCAGGAGTTCTGTAACCTGGAATTAGGCATTTGCTATATGTGTGTATTCTCTATGCTGAATGTAGCAGATGCAGCTTTTGGGAGTAATATACCCTAAGTGCACAGAGATGCAGTTTCCAGTAGTTCTGTATGTTGAATGTAGAGAGAAGCTGTTTCCAAGAGTTCTGTAGTCTAAGGGTAGGCATACGCTGTATGTGGGATTCCTGTAGCCTGAGTGTAGCCGACGCAGCTTATGGGAGAACTGTAACCTAGAATCAGTGAGACACATTTTACCGAAGTTCTGTATCAGAGTGTAGGGAGAAGCTGTTGCCAGGAATTCTGTAGCCTATGAGCAGGTTTTCGCTATACTGGGTTTTCTGAATGCTGAGTGTGGCAGATGCAGCTTATAAGAATTCTATATCTTGAATGTAGTGAGACACAGTTTACCAGAGTTCTGTATATTGGTATAGAGAGAAACTGTTTTCAAGAGTTCTGTAGCCTAGCAAGGGGCATACGCAGTAATTGGGATTTCTGTATCCTGAGTATGGGAGACGCCGTTTGTGGAAGCTCCGCTACCTGGATATGAGAGAAGCAGTTTATCGGAGTTCCCTATCCTTGTTGCACAGAGGAGCTGTTTCCAGGAGTTCTGTATCCTGGAATTAGGCATTCGCTATATGTGTGTATTCTCTATGCTGAATGTAGCAGATGCAGCTTTTGGGAGTTCTATACCCTAAGTGCACAGAGATGCAGTTTCCAGTAGTTCTGTATGTTGAATGTAGAGAGAAGCTGTTTCCAAGTGTTCTGTAGTCTAAGAGTAGGCATACGCTGTATGTGGGATTCCTGTAGCCTGAGTGTAGCCGACGCAGCTTATGGGAGATCTGTAACCTAGAATTCGAGAGACACATTGTACCGAAGTTCTGTATCAGAGTGTAGGGAGAAGCTGTTGCCAGGAATTCTGTAGCCTATGAGCAGGTTTTCGCTACACGCGGGTTTTCTGCATGCTGAGTGTGGCAAATGCAGCTTATAAGAATTCTATATCTTGAATGTAGTGAGACACAGTTTACCAGAGTTCTGTATATTGGTATAGAGAGAAACTGTTTTCAAGAGTTCTGTAGCCTAGCAAGGGGCATACGCAGTAATTGGGATTTCTGTATCCTGAGTATAGGAGACGCCTTTTCTGGGAGCTCCGCTACCTGGATATGTGAGATGCAGTTTATCGGAGTTCCCTATCCTTGCTGTAGAGAGGAGCTGTTTCCCAGAGTTCTGTATCCTGGAATTAGGCATTCGCTATATGTGTGCATTCTCCATGCTGAATGTAGCAGATGCAGCTTTTGGGAGTTCTATACCCTACGTGCAGAGAGATGCAGTTTCCAGTAGTTCTGTATGTTGAATGTGGAGGGAAGCTGTTTCCAAGAGTTCTGTAGTCTGAGAGTAGGCAAACACTGTATGTGGGATTCCTGTAGCCTGAGTGTAGCCAACGCAGCTTATGGGAGATCTGTAACCTAGAATTAGAGAGACACCTTTTACGAAGCTCTGTATCAGAGTGTGGGGAGAAGCTGTTGCCAGGAATTCTGTAGCCTATGAGCAGGTTTTCGCTATACGCGGGTTTTCTGCATGCTGAGTGTGGTAGATGCAGCTTATAGGAATTCTGTATCTTGAATGTAGTGAGACACAGTTTACCAGAGTTCTGTATATTTGTATAGAGAGAAACTGTTTTCAAGAGTTCTGTAGCCTAGCAAGGGGCATACGCAGTAATTGGGATTTCTGTATCCTGAGTATAGGAGACGCCGTTCTGGGAGCTCCGCAACCTGGAAATGTGAGAAGCAGTTTATCGTAGTTCCCTATCCTTGCTGTAGAGAGGAGCTGTTTCCAGGAGTTCAGTAACCTGGAATTAGGCATTCGCTATATGTGTGTATTCTCTATGCTGAATGTAGCAGATGCAGCTTTTGGGAGTAATATACCCTAAGTGCACAGACATGCAGTTTCCAGTAGTTCTTTATGTTGAATGTAGAGAGAAGCTGTTTCCAAGAGTTCTGTAGTCTAAGAGTAGGCATACGCTGTATGTGGGATTCCTGTAGCCTGAGTGTAGCAGACGCAGCTTATGGGAGAACTGTAACCTAGAATTAGTGAGACACATTGTACCGAAGTTCTGTATCAGAGTGTAGGGAGAAGCTGTTTCCAGGAATTCTGTAGCCTATGAGCAGGTTTTCGCTCTACGCGGGTTTTCCGAAACCTGAGTGTGGCAGATGCAGCTTATAAGAATTCTATATCTTGAATGTAGTGAGACACAGTTTACCAGAGTTCTGTATATTGGTATAGAGAGAAACTGTTTTCAAGAGTTCTGTAGCCTAGCAAGGGGCATACGCAGTAATTGGGATTTCTGTATCCTGAGTATGGGAGACGCCGTTTGTGGAAGCTCCGCTACCTGGATATGAGAGAAGCAGTTTATCAGAGTTCCCTATCCTTGTTGCACAGAGGAGCTGTTTCCAGGAGTTCTGTATCCTGGAATTAGGCATTCGCTATATGTGGGTATTCTCTATGCTGAATGTAGCAGATGCAGCTTTTGGGAGTTCTATACCCTAAGTGCACAGAGATGCAGTTTCCAGTAGTTCTGTATGTTGAATGTAGAGAGAAGCTGTTTCCAAGAGTTCTGTAGTCTGAGAGTAGGCAAACACGGTATGTGGGATTCCTGTAGCCTGAGTGTAGCCAAGGCAGCTTATGGGAGATCTGTAACCTAGAATTAGAGAGACACCTTTTACCGAAGTTCTGTATCAGAGTGTAGGGAGAAGCTGTTGCCAGGAATTCTGTGGCCTATGAGCAGGTTTTCGCTACACGTGGGTTTTCTGCATGCTGAGTGTGGCAGATGCAGCTTATAAGAATTCTATATCTTGAATGTAGTGAGACACAGTTTACCAGAGTACTGTATATTGGTATAGAGAGAAACTGTTTTCAAGAGTTCTGTAGCCTAGCAAGGGGCATACGCAGTAATTGGGATTTCTGTATCCTGAGTACAGGAGACGCCGTTTCTTGGAGCTCCGCTACCTGGATATGTGAGAAGCAGTTTATCGGAGATCCCTATCCTTGCTGTAGAGAGGAGCTGTTTCCCGGAGTTCTGTATCCTGGAATTAGGCATTCGCTATATGTGTGTATTCTCTATGCTGAATGTAGCAGATGCAGCTTTTGGGTGTTCTATACCCTAAGTGCAGAGAGAGGCAGTTTCCAGTAGTTCTGTATGTTGAATTAGAGAGAAGCTGTTTCCAAGAGTTCTGTAGTCTGAGAGTAGGCATACGCTGTATGTGGGATTCCTGTAGCCTGAGTGTAGCCGACGCAGCTTATGGGAGATCTGTAACCTAGAATTCGAGAGACTCCTTTTACCGAAGTTCTGTATCAGAGTGTAGGGAGAAGCTGTTGCCAGGAATTCTGTAGCCTATGAGCAGGTTTTCGCTACACGCGGGTTTTCTGCATGCTGAGTGTGGCAAATGCAGCTTATAAGAATTCTGTATCTTGAATGTAGTGAGACACAGTTTACCAGAGTTCTGTATATTTGTATAGAGAGAAACTGTTTTCAAGAGTTCTGTAGCCTAGCAAGGGGCATACGCAGTAATTGGGATTTCTGTATCCTGAGTATAGGAGACGCCGTTTCTGGGAGCTCCGCTACCTGGATATGTGAGAAGCAGTTTATCGTAGTTCCCTATCCTTGCTGTAGAGAGGAGCTGTTTCCAGGAGTTCAGTAACCTGGAATTAGGCATTCGCTATATGTGTGTATTCTCTATGCTGAATGTAGCAGATGCAGCTTTTGGGAGTTTTATACCCTAAGTGCACAGACATGCAGTTTCCAGTAGTTCTTTATGTTGAATGTAGAGAGAAGCTGTTTCCAAGAGTTCTGTAGTCTAAGAGTAGGCATACGCTGTATGTGGGATTCCTGTAGCCTGAGTGTAGCCGACGCAGCTTATGGGAGAACTGTAACCTAGAATTAGTGAGACACATTGTACCGAAGTTCTGTATCAGAGTGTAGGGAGAAGCTGTTTCCAGGAATTCTGTAGCCTATGAGCAGGTTTTCGCTCTACGCGGGTTTTCTGAATGCTGAGTGTGGCAGATGCAGCTTATAAGAATTCTATATCTTGAATGTAGTGAGACACAGTTTACCAGAGTTCTGTATATTGGTATAGAGAGAAACTGTTTTCAAGAGTTCTGTAGCCTAGCAAGGGGCATACGCAGTAATTGGGATTTCTGTATCCTGAGTATGGGAGACGCCGTTTGTGGAAGCTCCGCTACCTGGATATGAGAGAAGCAGTTTATCAGAGTTCCCTATCCTTGTTGCACAGAGGAGCTGTTTCCAGGAGTTCTGTATCCTAGAATTAGGCATTCGCTATATGTGGTTATTCTCTATGCTGAATGTAGCAGATGCAGCTTTTGGGAGTTCTATACCCTAAGTGCACAGAGATGCAGTTTCCAGTAGTTCTGTATGTTGAATGTAGAGAGAAGCTGTTTCCAAGAGTTCTGTAGTCTGAGAGTAGGCAAACACGGTATGTGGGATTCCTGTAGCCTGAGTGTAGCCAAGGCAGCTTATGGGAGATCTGTAACCTAGAATTAGAGAGACACCTTTTACCGAAGTTCTGTATCAGAGTGTAGGGAGAAGCTGTTGCCAGGAATTCTGTAGCCTATGAGCAGGTTTTCCCTACACGTGGGTTTTCTGCATGCTGAGTGTGGCAGATGCAGCTTATAAGAATTCTATATCTTGAATGTAGTGAGACACAGTTTACCAGAGTACTGTATATTGGTATAGAGAGAAACTGTATTCAAGAGTTCTGTAGCCTAGCAAGGGGCATACGCAGTAATTGGGATTTCTGTATCCTGAGTATAGGAGACGCCGTTTCTTGGAGCTCCGCTACCTGGATATGTGAGAAGCAGTTTATCGGAGATCCCTATCCTTGCTGTAGAGAGCAGCTGTTTCCCGGAGTTCTGTATCCTGGAATTAGGCATTCGCTATATGTGTGTATTCTCTATGCTGAATGTAGCAGATGCAGCTTTTGGGTGTTCTATACCCTAAGTGCAGAGAGAGGCAGTTTCCAGTAGTTCTGTATGTTGAATTAGAGAGAAGCTGTTTCCAAGAGTTCTGTAGTCTGAGAGTAGGCATACGCTGTATGTGGGATTCCTGTAGCCTGAGTGTAGCCGACGCAGATTATGGGAGATCTGCAACCTAGAATTAGAGAGACACCTTTTACCGAAGTTCTGTATCAGAGTGTAGGGAGAAGCTGTTTCCAGGAATTCTGTAGCCTATGAGCAGGTTTTCGCTATATGCGGGTTTTCTGCATGCTGAGTGTGGCAAATGCAGCTTATAAGAATTCTATAACTTGAATGTAGTGAGACACAGTTTATCAGAGTTCTGTATATTGGTATAGAGAGAAACTGTTTTCAAGAGTTCTGTAGCCTAGCAAGGGGCATACGCAGTAATTGGGATTTCTGTATCCTGAGTATAGGAGACGCCGTTTCTGGGAGCTCCGCTACCTGGATATGAGAGAAACAGTTTATCGGAGTTCCCTATCCTTGTTTCACAGAGGAGCTGTTTCCAGGAGTTCTGTATCCTGGAATTAGGCATTCGCTATATGTGTGTATTCTCTATGCTGAATGTAGCAGATGCAGCTTCGGGAGTTCTATACCCTAAGTGAACAGAGATGCAGTTTCAGTAGTTCTGTATGTTGAATGTAGAGAGAAGCTGTTTCCAAGAGTTCTGTAGTCTAAGAGTAGGCATACGCTGTATGTGAGATTCCTGTAGCCTGAGTGTAGCCGACGCAGCTTATGGGAGATCTGTAACCTAGAATTAGAGAGACTCCTTTTACCGAAGTTCTGTATCAGAGTGTAGGGAGAAGCTGTTGCCAGGAATTCTGTAGCCTATGAGCAGGTTTTCGCTATACGCGGGTTTTCAGAAACCTGAGTGTGGCAGATGCAGCTTATAGGAATTCTGTATCAGTTTACCAGAGTTCTGTATATTGGTATAGAGAGAAACTGTTTTCAAGAGTTCTGTAGCCTAGCAAGGGGCATACGCAGTAATTGGGATTTCTGTATCCTGAGTACAGGAGACGCCGTTTCTGGGAGCTCCGCTATGTGGATATAGAGAGAAGCAGTTTATTGGAGTTCCCTATCCTTGTTGCACAGAGGAGCTGTTTCCAGGAGTTCTGTATCCTGGAATTAGGCATTCGCTGTATGTGGGTATTCTCTATGCTGAATGTAGCAGATGCAGATTCGAGAATTCTATACCCTAAGTGCACAGAGATGCAGTTTCCAGTAGTTCTGTATGTTGAATGTAGAGAGAAGCTGTTTCCAAGAGTTCTGTAGTCTGAGAGTAGGCAATCACTTTATGTGGGATTCCTGTAGCCTGAGTGCAGCCGACGCAATTTATGGGAGATCTGTAACCTAGAATTAGAGAGACACCTTTTACCGAAGTTCTGTATCAATGTGTGGGGAGAAGCTGTTGCCAGGAATTCTGTAGCCTATGATCAGGTTTTCGCTATACGCGGGTTTTCTGAATGCTGAGTGTGGCAGATGCAGCTTATAGGAATTCTGTACCTTGCATGTAGTGAGACACAGTTTACCAGAGTTCTGTATATTGGTATAGAGAGAAACTGTTTTCAAGAGTTCTGTAGCCTAGCAAGGGGCATACGCAGTAATTGGGATTTCTGTATCCTGAGTGTAGGAGACGCCGTTTCTGGGAGCTCCGCTACCTGGATATGAGAGAAGCAGTTTATCGGAGTTCCCTATCCTTGTTGCACAGAGGAGCTGTTTCCAGGAGTTCTGTATCCTGGAATTAGGCATTCGCTATATGTGTGTATTCTCCATGATGAATGTAGCAGATGCAGCTTTTGGGAGTTCTATACCCTAAGTGTAGAGAGATGCAGTTTCCAGTAGCTCTGTATTTTGAATGCAGAGAGAAGCTGTTTCCAAGCGTACTGTAGTCTGAGAGTAGGCATGCACTGTTTATGGGATTCCTGTAGCCTGAGAGTAGCCGACGCAGCTTATGGGAGATCTGTAACCTAGAATTAGAGAGACACATTTTACCGAAGTTCTGTATCAGAATGTAGAGAGAAGCTGTTGCCAGGAATTCTGTAGCCTATGAGCAGCTTTTCGCTATATGCGGGTATTCTGAATGCTGAGTGTGGTAGATGCAGCTTATAGGAATTCTGTATCTTGAATGTAGTGAGACACAGTTTACCAGAGTTCTGTATATTGGTATAGAGAGAAACTGTTTTCAAGACTTCTGTAGCCTAGCAAGGGGCATACGCAGTAATTGGGATTTCTGTATCCTGAGTATAGGAGACGCCGTTTCTGGGAGCTCCGCTACCTGGATATGTGAGAAGCAGTTTATCGTAGTTCCCTATCCTTGCTGTAGAGAGGAGCTGTTTCCAGGAGTTCAGTAACCTGGAATTAGGCATTCGCTATATGTGTGTATTCTCTATGCTGAATGTAGCAGATGCAGCTTTTGGGAGTTTTATACCCTAAGTGCACAGACATGCAGTTTCCAGTAGTTCTTTATGTTGAATGTAGAGAGAAGCTGTTTCCAAGAGTTCTGTAGTCTAAGAGTAGGCATACGCTGTATGTGGGATTCCTGTAGCCTGAGTGTAGCCGACGCAGCTTATGGGAGAACTGTAACCTAGAATTAGTGAGACACATTTTACCGAAGTTCTGTATCAGAGTGTAGGGAGAAGCTGTTTCCAGGAATTCTGTAGCCTATGAGCAGGTTTTCGCTCTACGCGGGTTTTCTGAATGCTGAGTGTGGCAGATGCAGCTTATAAGAATTCTATATCTTGAATGTAGTGAGACACAGTTTACCAGAGTTCTGTATATTGGTATAGAGAGAAACTGTTTTCAAGAGTTCTGTAGCCTAGCAAGGGGCATACGCAGTAATTGGGATTTCTGTATCCTGAGTATGGGAGACGCCGTTTGTGGAAGCTCCGCTACCTGGATATGAGAGAAGCAGTTTATCAGAGTTCCCTATCCTTGTTGCACAGAGGAGCTGTTTCCAGGAGTTCTGTATCCTGCAATTAGGCATTCGCTATATGTGTGTATTATCTATGCTGAATGTAGCAGATGCAGCTTTTGGGAGTTCTATACCCTAAGTGCACAGAGATGCAGTTTCCAGTAGTTCTGTATGTTGAATGTAGAGAGAAGCTGTTTCCAAGAGTTCTGTAGTCTGAGAGTAGGCAAACACGGTATGTGGGATTCCTGTAGCCTGAGTGTAGCCAAGGCAGCTTATGGGAGATCTGTAACCTAGAATTAGAGAGACACCTTTTACCGAAGTTCTGTATCAGAGTGTAGGGAGAAGCTGTTGCCAGGAATTCTGTAGCCTATGAGCAGGTTTTCGCTACACGTGGGTTTTCTGCATGCTGAGTGTGGCAGATGCAGCTTATAAGAATTCTATATCTTGAATGTAGTGAGACACAGTTTACCAGAGTACTGTATATTGGTATAGAGAGAAACTGTATTCAAGAGTTCTGTAGCCTAGCAAGGGGCATACGCAGTAATTGGGATTTCTGTATCCTGAGTATAGGAGACGCCGTTTCTTGGAGCTCCGCTACCTGGATATGTGAGAAGCAGTTTATCGGAGATCCCTATCCTTGCTGTAGAGAGGAGCTGTTTCCCGGAGTTCTGTATCCTGGAATTAGGCATTCACTATATGTGTGTATTCTCTATGCTGAATGTAGCAGATGCAGCTTTTGGGTGTTCTATACCCTAAGTGCAGAGAGAGGCAGTTTCCAGTAGTTCTGTATGTTGAATTAGAGAGAAGCTGTTTCCAAGAGTTCTGTAGTCTGAGAGTAGGCATACGCTGTATGTGGGATTCCTGTAGCCTGAGTGTAGCCGACGCAGATTATGGGAGATCTGCAACCTAGAATTAGAGAGACACCTTTTACCGAAGTTCTGTATCAGAGTGTAGGGAGAAGCTGTTTCCAGGAATTCTGTAGCCTATGAGCAGGTTTTCGCTATATGCGGGTTTTCTGCATGCTGAGTGTGGCAAATGCAGCTTATAGGAATTCTGTACCTTGCATGTAGTGAGACACAGTTTACCAGAGTTCTGTATATTGGTATAGAGAGAAACTGTTTTCAAGAGTTCTGTAGCCTAGCAAGGGGCATATGCAGTAATTGGGATTTCTGTATCCTGAGTATAGGAGACGCCGTTTCTGGGAGCTCCGCTACCTGGATATGAGAGAAGCAGTTTATCGGGGTTCCCTATCCTTGTTGCACAAAGGAGCTGTTTCCAGGAGTTCTGTATCCTGGAATGAGGCATTCGCTATATGTGTGTATTCTCTATGCTGAATGTAGCAGATGCAACTTTTGGGAGTTCTATACCCTAAGTGCACAGAGATGCAGTTTCCAGTCGTTCTGTATGTTGAATGTAGAGAGAAGCTGTTTCCAAGAGTTCTGTAGTCTGAGAGTAGGCAAACACTGTATGTGGGATTCCTGTAGCCTGAGTGTAGACGACACAGCTTATGGGAGATCTGTAACCTAGAATGAGAGAGATCTTTTACCGAAGCTCTGTATCAGAGTGTGGGGAGAAGCTGTTTCCAGGAATTCTGTAGCCTATGAGCAGGTATTCGCTATACGCGGGTTTTCTGAATGCTGAGTGTGGCAGATGCAGCTTATGGGAGTTCTGTATCTTGAACGTAGTGAGACACAGATTACCAGTGTTTTGATTATGGGTGTAGAGAGAAACTGTTTTCAAGAGTTCTGTAGCCTAGCAAGGGGCATACGCATTAATTGGGATTTCTGTATCTTGAGTATAGGAGACGCCGTTTCTGGGAGCTCCGCTACCTGGATATGAGAGAAGCAGTTTATCGGAGTTCCCTATCCTTGTTGCACGAGGAGCTGTTTCCAGGAGTTCTGTATCCTGGAATTAGGCATTCGCTATATGTGTGTATTCTCTATGCTGAATGTAGCAGATACCGCTTTCGGGAGTTCTATACCCTAAGTGAACAGAGATGCAGTTTCAGTAGTTCTGTATGTTGAATGTAGAGAGAAGCTGTTTCCAAGAGTTCTGTAGTCTGAGAGTAGGAATACGCTGTATGTGGGATTCCTGTAGCCTGAGTGTAGCCGACGCAGCTTATGGGAGATCTGTAACCTAGAATTAGAGAGACACCTTTTACCGAAGTTCTGTATCAGAGTGTAGGGAGAAGCTGTTGCCAGGAATTCTGTAGCCTATGAGCAGGTTTTCGCTATACGCGGGTTTTCAGAAACCTGAGTGTGGCAGATGCAGCTTATAGGAATTCTGTATCAGTTTACCAGAGTTCTGTATATTGGTATAGAGAGAAACTGTTTTCAAGAGTTCTGTAGCCTAGCAAGGGGCATACGCAGTTTTTGCGATTTCTGTATCCTGAGTACAGGAGACGCCGTTTCTGGGAGCTCCGCTACCTGGATATAGAGAGAAGCAGTTTACCGGAGTTCCCTATCCTTGCTGGAGAGAGGAGCTGTTTCCCGGAGCTCTGTATCCTGGAATTAGGCATTCGCTATATGTGGGTATTCTCTATGCTGAATGTAGCAGATGCAGCTTTCGGGCGTAATATACCCTAAGTGAACAGAGATGCAGTTTCAGTAGTTCTGTATGTTGAATGTAGAGAGAAGCTGTTTCCAAGAGTTCTGTAGTCTGAGAGTAGGAATACGCTGTATGTGGGATTCCTGTAGCCTGAGTGTAGCCGACGCAGCTTATGGGAGATCTGTAACCTAGAATTAGAGAGACACCTTTTACCGAAGTTCTGTATCAGAGTGTAGGGAGAAGCTGTTGCCAGGAATTCTGTAGCCTATGAGCAGGTTTTCGCTATACGCGGGTTTTCCGAAACCTGAGTGTGGCAGATGCAGCTTATAGGAATTCTGTATCTTGAATGTAGTGAGACACAGTTTACCAGAGTTCTGTATATTGGTATAGAGAGAAACTGTTTTCAAGAGTTCTGTAGCCTAGCAAGGGGCATACGCAGTAATTGGGATTTCTGTATCCTGAGTGTAGGAGACGCCATTTCTGGGAGCTCCGCTACCTGGATATAGAGAGAAGCAGTTTACCAGAGTTCTGTATCCTTTGTGTTGAGAGCAGCTGATTACTGGAGTTCTGTAGCCTGGAATGAGGCATTCCCTATATGTGGTTTTTCTGTATGCTGAGTGTAGGAGACGCCGCTTTAGGAGCTCTGCTACCTGGATATAGAGAGAAGCAGTTTACCGGAGTTCTGTATCCTTTGTGTAGAGAGCAGCTTTTTACTGGAGTTCTGTAGCCTGGAATGAGGCATTCCCTATGTGTGGGTTTTCTGTATACTGAGTGTAGGAGACGCCACTTCTGGGAGCTCCTGTACCTGGATATAGAGTGAAGCAGTTTACCGGAGGTCTGTATCCTTTCAGTAGAGAGCAGCTGATTACTGGATTTCTGTAGCCTGGAATTAGGCATTCGCTATATGTGGGTATTCTCTATGCTGAATGTAGCAGATGCAGCTTTTGGGAGTTCTATACCCTAAGTGTAGAGAGATGCAGTTTCCAGTAGCTCTGTATGTTGAATGCAGAGAGAAGCTGTTTCCAAGCGTACTGTAGTATGAGAGTAGGCATGCACTGTTTATGGGATTCCTGTAGCCTGAGAGTAGCCAACGCAGCTTATGGGAGATCTGTAACCTAGAATTAGAGAGACACATTTTAACGAATTTCTGTATCAGAGTGTAGGGAGAAGCTGTTTCCAGGAATTCTGTAGCCTATGAGCAGGTATTCGCTATTCGCGGGTTTTCTGAATGCTGAGTGTGGCAGATGCAGCTTATGGGAGTTCTGTATCTTGAACGTAGTGAGACACAGATTACCAGTGTTTTGATTATGGGTGTAGAGAGAAACTGTTTTCAAGAGTTCTGTAGCCTAGCAAGGGGCATACGCATTAATTGGGATTTCTGTATCCTGAGTATAGGAGACGCCGTTTCTGGGAGCTCCGCTACCTGGATATGAGAGAAGCAGTTTATCGGAGTTCCGTATCCTTGTTGCACAGAGGAGCTGTTTCCAGGAGTTCTGTATCCTGGAATTAGGCATTCGCTATATGTGTGTATTCTCTATGCTGAATGTAGCAGATACCGCTTTCGGGAGTTCTATACCCTAAGTGAACAGAGATGCAGTTTCAGTAGTTCTGTATGTTGAATGTAGAGAGAAGCTGTTTCCAAGAGTTCTGTAGTCTGAGAGTAGGAATACGCTGTATGTGGGATTCCTGTAGCCTGAGTGTAGCCGACGCAGCTTATGGGAGATCTGTAACCTAGAATTAGAGAGACACCTTTTACCGAAGTTCTGTATCAGAGTGTAGGGAGAAGCTGTTGCCAGGAATTCTGTAGCCTATGAGCAGGTTTTCGCTATACGCGGGTTTTCAGAAACCTGAGTGTGGCAGATGCAGCTTATAGGAATTCTGTATCAGTTTACCAGAGTTCTGTATATTGGTATAGACAGAAACTGTTTCAAGAGTTCTGTAGCCTTACAAGGGGCATATGCAGTAATTGGGATTTCTGTAATCTGAGTATTGGAGACGCCGTTTCTGGGAGCTCCGCTACCTGGATATAGAGAGAAGCAGTTTACCGGAGTTCCCTATCCTTTTTGCACAGAGGAGCTGTTTCCCGGAATTCTGTATCCTGGAATTAGGCATTCACTATATGTGGGTATTCTCTATGCTAAATGTAGCAGATGCAGCTTTTGGGAGTTCTATACCCTAAGTGCAGAGAGATGCAGTTTCCAGTAGTTCTGTATGTTGAATGTAGAGAGAAGCTGTTTCCAAGAATTCTGTAGTCTAAGAGTAGGCGTACGCTGTTTGTGGGATTCCTGTAGCCTGAGTGTAGCCGACGCAGCTTATGGGAAATCTGTGACCTAGAATTAGAGAGACACATTGTACCGAAGTTCTGTATCAGAGTGTAGGGAGAAGCTGTTGCCAGGAATTCTGTAGCCTATGAGCAGGTTTTCCCTATACACGGGTTTTCCGAAACCTGAGTGTGGCAGATGCAGCTTATAGGAATTCTGTATCTTGAATGTAGTGAGACACAGTTTACCAGAGTTCTGTATATTGGTATTGAGAGAAACTGTTTTCAAGAGTTCTGTAGCCTAGCAAGGGGCATACGCAGTAATTGGGATTTCTGTATCCTGAGTATAGGAGACGCCGTTTCTGGGAGCTCCGCTACCTGGATATGTGAGAAGCAGTTTATCGGAGTTCCCTATCCTTGCTGCAGAGAGGAGCTGTTTCCCGGAGTTCTGTATCCTGGAATTAGGCATTCGCTATATGTGTGTATTCTCTATGCTGAATGTAGCAGATGCAGCTTTCGGGAGTTCTATACCCTAAGTGCACAGAGATGCAGTTTCCAGTAGTTCTGTATGTTGAATGTAGAGAGAAGCTGTTTCCAAGAGTTCTGTAGTCTGAGAGTAGGTATACGCTGTATGTGGGATTCCTGTAGCCTGAGTGTAGCCGACGCAGCTTATGGGAGATCTGTAACCTAGAATTAGAGAGACACATTTTACTGAAGTTCTGTATCAGAGTGTAGGGAGAAGCTGTTGCCAGGAATTCTGTAGCCTATGAGCAGGTTTTCGCTATACGCGGGTTTTCCGAAACCAGAGTGTGGCAGATGCAGCTTATAGGAATTCTGTATCAGTTTACCAGAGTTCTGTATATTGGTATAGAGAGAAACTGTTTTCAAGAGTTCTGTAGCCTAGCAAGGGGCATACGCAGTAATTGGGATTTCTGTATCCTGAGTGCAGGAGACGCCGTTTCTGGGAGCTCCGCTACCTGCATATAGTGAGAGTCAATTTACCGGAGTTCCCTATCCTTGTTGTACAGAGGAGCTCTTTACAGGATTTCTGTATCCTGGAATGAGGCATTCGCTATGTATGGGTATTCTGTATGTTGAGTGTAGCAGATGCCGCTTTTGGGAGTTCTATACCCTATGGGTAGAGAGATGCAGTTTCCAGTAGTTCTGTATGTTGAATGTAGAGAGAAGCTGTTTCCAAGAGTTCTCTAGTCTGAGAGTAGGCATACGCTGTATATGGAATTCCTGTAGCATGAGTGTAGCCGACGCAGCCTATGGGAGATATGTAATCCAGAATTAGAGAAAAACAGTTTACCAAAGTTCTGTATCAGAGTGTAGGGAGAAGCTGTTTCCAAGAATTCTGTAGCCTGTGAGCAGGTTTTCGTTATACGCGGGTTTTCTGAATGCTGATTGTGGCAGATGCAGCTTATGGGAGTTCTGTATCTTGAATGTAGTGAGACACAGATTACCAGTGTTCTGTATATGGGTGTAAAGAGAAACTGTTTCCAAGAGTTCTATAGCCTGGCAAGAGGCATACGCAGTAATTGGGATTACTGTATCCTGAGTGTTGGAGACGCCGCTTCTGGGAGCTCCGCTATCTGGATATAGAGAGAAGCAGTTTACCCCAGTTCTGTATCCTTTGTGTAGAGAGCAGCTGTTTACTGGAGTTCTGTAGCCTGGAATGAGGCATTCCCTATGTGTCGGTTTTCTGTATCCTGAGTATAGGAGACGCCGTTTCTGGGAGCTCAGCTACCTGGATATAGAGAAAAGCAGTTTACCGGAGTTCCCTATCCTTGTTGCACAGAGGAGCTGTTTCCAGGAGTTCTGTATCCTGGAATTAGGCATTCACTATATGTGGGTATTCTCTATGCTGAATGTAGCAGATGCAGCTTTCGGGAGTTCTATACCCTAAATGCAGAGAGATGCAGTTTCCAGTAGTTCTGTATGTTGAATGTAGAGAGAAGCTGTTTCCAAGAGTTCTGTAGTCTGAGAGTTGGAATACGCTGTATGTGGGATTCCTGTAGCCTGAGTGTAGCCGACGCAGCTTATGGGAGATCTGTAACCTAGAATTAGAGAGACACCTTTTACCGAAGTTCTGTATCAGAGTGTAGGGAGAAGTTGTTGCCAGGAATTCTGTAGCCTATGAGCAGGGTTTCGCTATATGCAAGTTTTCCGAAGCCTGAGTGAGGCAGATGCAGCGTATAGGAATTCTGTATCTTGAATGTAGTGAGACACAGTTTACCAGAGTTCTGTATATTGGTATAGAGAGAAACTGTTTTCAAGAGTTCTGTAGCCTAGCAAGGGGCATACGCAGTAATTGGGATTTCTGTATCCTGAGTATAGGAGACGCCGTTTCTGGGAGCTCCGCTACCTGGATATGAGAGAAGTAGTTTATCGGAGTTCCCTATCCTTGTTTCACAGAGGAGCTGTTTCCAGGAGTTCTGTATCCTGGAATTAGGCATTCGCTATATGTGTGTATTATCTATGCTGAATGTAGCAGATGCAGCTTTTGGGAGTTCTATACCCTAAGTGCAGAGAGATGCAGTTTCCAGTAGTTCTGTATGTTGAATGTAGAGAGAAGCTGTTTCCAAGAGTTCTGTAGTCTGACAGTAGGCAAACACTGTATGTGGGATTCCTGTAGCCTGAGTGTAGCCAACACAACTTATGGGAGATCTGTAACCTAGAATTAGAGAGACACATTGTACCGAAGTTCTGTATCAGAGTGTGGGGATAAGCTGTTGCCAGGAATTCTGTAGCCTATGAGCAGGTTTTCGCTATACGCAGGTTTTCTGCATGCTGAGTGTGGCAGACAGCTTATAAGAATTCTATATCTTGAATGTAGTGAGACACAGTTTACCAGAGTTCTGTATATTGGTATAGAGAGAAACTGTTTTCAAGAGTTCTGTAGCCTGGCAAGGGACATACACAGTAATTGGGATTTCTGTATCCTGAGTATAGAAGACACCGTTTCTGGGAGCTCCGCTACCTGGATATGAGAGAAGTAGTTTATCGGAGTTCCCTATCCTTGTTTCACAGAGGAGCTGTTTCAGGGGTTCTGTATCCTGGAATTAGGCATTTGCTATATGTGGATATTCTCTATGCTGAATGTAGCAGATGCAGCTTTCGGGAGTAATATACCCTAAGTGCACAGAGATGCAGTTTCCAGTAGTTCTGTATGTTGAATGTAGAGAGAAGCTGTTTCCAAGAGTTCTGTAGTCTGACGGTAGGCAAACACTGTATGTGGGATTCCTGTAGCCTGAGTGTAGCCGACGCAGCTTATGGGAGATCTGTAACCTAGAATTAGAGAGACACCTTTTACCGAAGTTCTGTATCAGAGTTTAGGGAGAAGCTGTTGCCAGGAATTCTGCAGCCTATGAGCAGGTTTTCGCTATATATGGGTTTTCCGAAACCTGAGTGTGGCAGATGCAGCTTATAAGAATTCTATATCTTGAATGTAGTGAGACACAGTTTACCAGAGTTCTGTATATTGGTATAGAGAGAAACTGTTTTCAAGAGTTCTGTAGCCTAGCAAGGGGCATACGCAGTAATTGGATTTCTGTATCCTGAGTATAGGTGACGCCGTTTCTGGGAGCTCTGCTACCTGCATATAGTGAGAATCAATTTACCGGAGTTCCCTATCCTTGTTGTACAGAGGAGCTCTTTACAGGATTTCTGTATCCTGGAATGAGGCATTCGCTATGTATGGGTATTCTGTATGTTGAGTGTAGCAGATGCCGCTTTTGGGAGTTCTATACCCTATGGGTAGAGAGATGCAGTTTCCAGTAGTTCTGTATGTTGAATGTAGAGAGAAGCTGTTTCCTAGAGTTCTGTAGTCTGAGAGTAGGAATACGCTGTATATGGAATTCCTGTAGCATGAGTGTAGCCGACGCAGCCTATGGGAGATATGTAACCCAGAATTAGAGAAAAACAGTTTACCGAAGTTCTGTATCAGAGTGTAGGGAGAAGCTGTTTCCAAGAATTCTGTAGCCTGTGAGCAGGTTTTCGTTATACGCGGGTTTTCTGAATGCTGAGTGTGGCAGATGCAGCTTATGGGAGTTCTGTATCTTGAATGTAGTGAGACACAGATTACCAGTGTTCTGTATATGCGTGTAAAGAGAAACTGTTTCCAAGAGTTCTATAGCCTGGCAAGAGGCATACGCAGTAATTGGGATTACTGTAATAGGGATTTCGGTATCCTGAGTACAGGAGACACCGTTTCTGGGAGCTCTGCTACCTGGATATGAGAGAAGTAGTTTATCGGAGTTCCCTATCCTTGTTTCACAGAGGAGCTGTTTCCAGGAGTTCTGTATCCTGGAATTAGGCATTCGCTATATGTGGGTATTCTCTATGCTGAATGTAGCAGATGCAGCTTTAGGGAGTTCTATACCCTAAGTGCAGAGAGATGCAGTTTCAGTAGTTCTGTATGTTGAATGTAGAGAGAAGCTGTTTCCAAGAGTTCTGTAGTCTGAGAGTAGGAATACGCTGTATGTGGGATTCCTGTAGCCTGAGTGTAGCCGACGCAGCTTATGGGAGATCTGTAACCTAGAATTAGAGAGACACCTTTTACCGAAGTTCTGTATCAGAGTGTAGGGAGAAGCTGTTGCCAGGAATTCTGTAGCCTATGAGCAGGTTTTCGCTATACGCGGGTTTTCAGAAACCTGAGTGTGGCAGATGCAGCTTATAGGAATTCTGTATCAGTTTACCAGAGTTCTGTATATTGGTATAGAGAGAAACTGTTTTCAAGAGTTCTGTAGCCTAGCAAGGGGCATACGCAGTTTTTGCGATTTCTGTATCCTGAGTACAGGAGACGCCGTTTCTGGGAGCTCCGCTACCTGGATATAGAGAGAAGCAGTTTACCGGAGTTCCCTATCCTTGCTGGAGAGAGGAGCTGTTTCCCGGAGCTCTGTATCCTGGAATTAGGCATTCACTATATGTGGGTATTCTCTATGCTGAATGTAGAAGATGCAGCTTTCGGGCGTAATATACCCTAAGTGCACAGAGATGCAGTTTCCAGTAGTTCTGTATGTTGAATGTAGAGAGAAGCTGTTTCCAAGAGTTCTGTAGTCTGACAGTAGGCAAACACTGTATGTGGGATTCCTGTAGCCTGAGTGCAGCCGACGCAACTTATGGGAGATCTGTAACCTAGAATTAGAGAGACACCTTTTACCGAAGTTCTGTATCAGAGTGTGGGGAGAAGCTGTTGCCAGGAATTCTGTAGCCTATGAGCAGGTTTTCGCTATACGTGGGTTATCTGAATGCTGAGTGTGGCAGATGCAGCTTGTAGGATTTCTGTACATTGCATGTAGTGAGACACAGTTTACCAGAGTTCTGTATATTGGTATAGAGAGAAACTGTTTTCAAGAGTTCTGTAGCCTAGCAAGGGGCATACGCAGGAATTGGGATTTCTGTATCCTAAGTATAGGAGACACCGTTTCTGGGAGCTCCGCTCCCTGGATATGAGAGAAGCAGTTTATCGGAGTTCCCTATCCTTGTTGCACAGAGGAGCTGTTTCCAGGAGTTCTGTATCCTGGAATTAGGCATTCGCTATATGTGTGTATTCTCTATGCTGAATGTAGCAGATGCAGCTTTTGGGAGTTCTATACCCTAAGTTCAGAGAGATGCAGTTTCCAGTAGTTCTGTATGTTGAATGTAGAGAGAAGCTGTTTCCAAGTTTTCTTTAGTCTAAGAGTAGGAATACGCTGTATGTGGGATTCCTGTAGCCTGAGTGTAGCCGACGCAGCTTATGGGAGATCTGTAACCTAGAATTAGAGAGACACCTTTTACCGAAGTTCTGTATCAGAGTGTAGGGAGAAGCTGTTGCCAGGAATTCTGTAGCCTATGAGCAGCTTTTCGCTATACGCGGGTATTCTGAATGCTGAGTGTGGCAGATGCAGCTTATAAGAATTCTATATCTTGAATGTAGTGAGACACAGTTTACCAGAGTTCTGTATATTGGTATAGAGAGAAACTGTTTTCAAGAGTTCTGTAGCCTAGCAATGGGCATACACAGTAATTTTGGGATTTCTGTAATCTGAGTATAGGAGACGCCGTTTCTGGGAGCTCCGCTACCTGGATATAGAGAGAAGCAGTTTATGGGAGTTCCCTATCCTTGCTGGAGAAAGGAGCTGTTTCCTCGCGCTCTGTATCCTATAATTAGGCATTCGCTATATGTGGGTATTCTCTATGCTGAATGTAGCAGATGCAGCTTTCGGGCGTAATATACCCTAAGTGCACAGAGATGCAGTTTCCAGTAGTTCTGTATGTTGAATGTAGAGAGAAGCTGTTTCCAAGAGTTCTGTAGTCTGAGAGTAGGCAAACACTGTATGTGGGATGCCTGTAGCCTGAGTGTAGCCAACACAGCTTATGGGAGATCTGTAACCTAGAATTAGAGAGACACCTTTTACCGAAGTTCTGTATCAGAGTGTAGGGAGAAGCTGTTTCCAGGAATTCTGTAGCCTATGAGCAGGTATTCGAATTATTCGTGTTTTCTGAATGGATTGTGGTAGATGCAGCTTATGGGAGTTCTGTATCTTGAATGTAGTGAGACACAGATTACCAGTGTTCTGTATATGGGTGTGTATAGATACAGTTTCCAAGAGTTCTGTAGCCTGGCAAGAGGCATACACAGTAATTGGGATTTCTGTATGCTGAGTGTAGGAGACGCCGCTTCTTGGAGCTCCGCTACCTGGATATAGAGAGAAGCAGTTTACCAGAGTTTTGTATCCTCTGTGTAGAGAGCAGCTGTTTACTGGATTTCTGTATCCTGAAATGAGGCATTCCCTATGTGCGGGTTTTCTGTATTCTGAGTGTAGTGGACGCCGGTAATGGCAGCTCAGCTACCTGGATAAAGAGAGAAGCAGTTTATCGGAATTCCCTATCCTTGTTGGAGAGAGGAGCTGTTTCCAGGAGTTCTGCAGTATGAGAGTAGGCATACGATGTATATGGGATTCCTCTACCCTGAGTGTAGCCGACGCAACTTATGGGAGTTCTGTAATCCTGAATTAGAAAGTAACATTTTACCGAAGTTTTGTATCAGAGTGTAGGGAGAAGCTGTTTCCAAGAATTCTGTAGCCTATGAGCAGGTATTCGTATTACGCGGGTTTTCTGCATGCTGAGTGTGTCAGATGCAGCTTATGGGAGTTCTGTATCTTGAATGTAGTGAGACACAGATTACCAGTGTTCTGTATATGGGTGTAGAGAGATACTGTTTCCAAGAGTTCTGTAGCCTGGCAAGAGGCATACGCAGTAATTGGGATTTCTGTATCCTGAGTGTAGGAGACGCCGCTTCTGGGAGCTCTGCTACCTGGATATAGAGAGAAGCAGTTTACCGGAGTTCTGTATCCTTTGTGCAGGGAGCAGCTGTTTACTGGATTTCTGTAGCGTGGAATGAGGCATTCGCTATATGTGGGTATTCTGTATGCTGAGTGTATCAGATGCCGCTTTCGGGAGTTCTATACCCTAAGTGAAGAGAGATGCAGTTTCCAGTAGTTCTGTATGTTGAATGTATAGAGAAGCTGTTTCCAAGAGTTCTGTAGTCTGAGAGTAGGCATACGCTGTATGTAGGATTCCTGTAGCTAAGTGTAGCCGATGCAGCTTATGGCAGATCTGTAACCTAGAAGTAGAGAGACACAGTTTACCGAAGTTCTGTATTAAAGTGTAGGGTGAATCTGTTTCCAAGAATTCTGCAGCCTATGAGCAAGTATTCGCTATACGGGGTTTTCTGAATGCTGAGTGTGGCAGACGCAGCTGATGGGAGTTCTGTATCTTGAATGCATGAGACACAGTTTACCAGAGTTCTTTATATGGGTGTAGAGAGATACTGTTTCCAAGAGTTCTGTAGCCTGGAAAGAGGTATACACAGTAATTGGGATTTCTGTATCCTGAGTGTGGGAGACGCCGCTTATGGGAGCTCCGCTACCTGGATATAGAGAAAGGCAGTTTACCAGAGTTCCCTATCCTTGTTGTATAGAGGAGCTGCTTCCAGGAGTTCTGTATCCTGGAATGAGGCATTCGCTATATGTGGGTATTCTCTATGCTGAGTGCAGCAGATGCAGCTTACGGAAGTTCTATAACGTAAGTGTAGAGAGATGCAGTTTCCAGTAGTTCTGTATGTTGAATGTAGAGAGAAGCTGTTTCCAAGGGTTCTGTAGTCTGAGAGTAGGCATACGCTGTATATGGGATTCCTGTAGCCTGAGTGTAGCCGACGCAGCTTATGGGAGATCTGTAACCTAGAATTAGAGAGACACATTTTACCGAAGTTCTGTATCAGAATGTAGGGAGAAGCTGTTTCCAAGAATTCTGTAGCCTATAAGCATGTATTCGCTCTACCTGAGTTTTCTCTATGCTGCGTGTGGCAGACGCAGCTTATGGGAGTTCTGTATCGTGCATGTAGTGAGGCACAGTTTGCAAGAGTTCTGTATATGGGTGTAGAGAGAAACGGTTTCCAAGAGTTCTGTAGCCTGGCAAGAGGCATACGCAGTATTGGGATTTCTGTATGCTGAGTGTAGGAGACGCCACTTCTGGGAGCTCCGCTACCTGGATATAGAGAGAAGCAGTTTACCGGAGTTCTGTATCCTTTGTGTAGAGAGCAACAGTTTATTGGATTTTTGTTGCCTGCAATGAGGCATTCGCTATATGCGGGTTTTCTCTATGCTAAGTGTAGTGGACGTCGGTAATGGCAGCTCTGCTACCTGGATATAGAGAGAAGCAGTTTATCGGAGTTCCTATCCTTGTTGTAGAGAGGAGCTGTTTACAGGAGTTCTGTATCCTGGAATGAGTCATACGCTATATGTGGCTATTCTGTATGCTGAGTGTAGCAGATGCAGCTTTCGGGAGTTCTATAACGTAAGCGTAGAGAGATGCAGTTTCCAGTAGTTCTGTATGTTGAATGTAAAGAGAAGCTGTTTCCAAGAGTTCTGTAGTCTGAGAGTAGGCATACGCTGTATTTGGGATTCCTGTAGCTTGAGTGTAGGCGACGCAACTCATGGGAGTTCTGTAATCCTGAATTAGAAAGTCACATTTACCGAAGTTCTGTATCAGAGTATGGGGAGAAGCTGTTTCCAAGATTTCTGTAGCCTATGAGCAGGTATTCGCTGTATGAGGTTTTCTGTATGCTGCGTGTGGCAGATGCAGCTTATGGGAGTTCTGTATCTTGAATGCATGAGACACAGTTTGCCAGAGTTCTGTATATGGGTGTAGAGCGAAACGGTTTCCAAGAGTTCTGTAGCCTGGCAAGAGGCATACGCAGTAATTGGGATTTCTGTATCCTGAGTGTGGGAGACGCCGCTTCTGGGAGCTCCGCTACCTGGATATAGAGAGAAGCAGTTTACCAGAGTTCCCTATCCTTGTTGTAGAGAGGAGCTGTTTCCAGGAGTTCTGTAGCCTGGAATGAGGCATTCCCTATATGTGGGTTTTCTGTATGCTGAGTGTAGGAGATGCCGCTTCTGGGAGCTCTGCTACCTGGATATAGAGAGAAGCAGTTTATCGGAGTTCCCTATCCTTGTTGCACAGAGGAGCTGTTTCCAGGAGTTCTGTATCCTGGAATTAGGCATTCGCTATATGTGGGTATTCTCTATGATGAATGTAGCAGATGCAGCTTTCGCGAGTAATATACCCTAAGTGCAGAGAGATGCAGTTTCCAGTAGTTCTGTATGTTGAATGTAGAGAGAAGCTGTTTCCAAGAGTTCTGTAGTCTGAGAGTAGGCATACGCTGTATGTGGGATTCCTGCAGCCTGAGTGTAGCCGACGCAGCTTATGGGAGATCTGTAACCTAGAATTAGAGAGACATATTTTACCAATGTTCTGTATCAGAATGTAGGGAGAAGCTGTTGCCAGGAATTCTGTAGCCTATGAGCAGATTTTCGCTATACATGGGTTTTCTGCATGCTGAGTTTGGCAGATGCAGCTTATAAGAATTCTATATCTTGAATGTAGTGAGACACAGTTTACCAGAGTTCTGTATATTGGTACAGAGTGTAACTGTTTTCAAGAGTTCTGTATCCTGGCAAGAGGCATACGCAGTAATTGGGATTTCTGTATCCTGAGTATAGGAGATGTCGTTTCTGGGAGCTCCGCTACCTGGATATAGAGAGAAGCAGTTTATCGGAGTTCCCTATCCTTGTTGTACAGAGGAGCAGTTTACAGGAGTTCTGTATTCTGGAATGAGGCATTCACTATATGAGGGTATTCTCTATGCTGAATGTAGCAGATGCAGCTTTTGGGAGTTGTATACCGTAAGTGCACAGAGATGCAGTTTCCAGTAGTTCTGTATGTTGAATGTGGAGAGAAGCTGTTTCGAAGAGTTCTGTAGTCTAATAGTAGGCATACGCTGTATATGGGATTCCTGTAGCCTGAATGTAGCCGACTTTCTTATGGGAGTTCTGTAATCCTGAATTAGAAAGTAACATTTTACCGAAGTTTTGTATCAGAGTGTAGGGAGAAGCTGTTTCCAAGAATTCTGTAGCCTATGAGCAGGTATTCGTATTACGCGGGTTTTCTGCATGCTGAGTGTGTCAGATGCAGCTTATGGGAGTTCTGTATCTTGAATGTAGTGAGACACAGATTACCAGTGTTCTGTATATGGGTGTAGAGAGATACTGTTTCCAAGAGTTCTGTAGCCTGGCAAGAGGCATACGCAGTAATTGGGATTTCTGTATCCTGAGTGTAGGAGACGCCGCTTCTGGGAGCTCTGCTACCTGGATATAGAGAGAAGCAGTTTACCGGAGTTCTGTATCCTTTGTGCAGGGAGCAGCTGTTTACTGGATTTCTGTAGCGTGGAATGAGGCATTCGCTATATGTGGGTATTCTGTATGCTGAGTGTATCAGATGCCGCTTTCGGGAGTTCTATACCCTAAGTGAAGAGAGATGCAGTTTCCAGTAGTTCTGTATGTTGAATGTATAGAGAAGCTGTTTCCAAGAGTTCTGTAGTCTGAGAGTAGGCATACGCTGTATGTAGGATTCCTGTAGCTAAGTGTAGCCGATGCAGCTTATGGCAGATCTGTAACCTAGAAGTAGAGAGACACAGTTTACCGAAGTTCTGTATTAAAGTGTAGGGTGAATCTGTTTCCAAGAATTCTGCAGCCTATGAGCAAGTATTCGCTATACGGGGTTTTCTGAATGCTGAGTGTGGCAGACGCAGCTGATGGGAGTTCTGTATCTTGAATGCATGAGACACAGTTTACCAGAGTTCTTTATATGGGTGTAGAGAGATACTGTTTCCAAGAGTTCTGTAGCCTGGAAAGAGGTATACACAGTAATTGGGATTTCTGTATCCTGAGTGTGGGAGACGCCGCTTATGGGAGCTCCGCTACCTGGATATAGAGAAAGGCAGTTTACCAGAGTTCCCTATCCTTGTTGTATAGAGGAGCTGCTTCCAGGAGTTCTGTATCCTGGAATGAGGCATTCGCTATATGTGGGTATTCTCTATGCTGAGTGCAGCAGATGCAGCTTACGGAAGTTCTATAACGTAAGTGTAGAGAGATGCAGTTTCCAGTAGTTCTGTATGTTGAATGTAGAGAGAAGCTGTTTCCAAGGGTTCTGTAGTCTGAGAGTAGGCATACGCTGTATATGGGATTCCTGTAGCCTGAGTGTAGCCGACGCAGCTTATGGGAGATCTGTAACCTAGAATTAGAGAGACACATTTTACCGAAGTTCTGTATCAGAATGTAGGGAGAAGCTGTTTCCAAGAATTCTGTAGCCTATAAGCATGTATTCGCTCTACCTGAGTTTTCTCTATGCTGCGTGTGGCAGACGCAGCTTATGGGAGTTCTGTATCGTGCATGTAGTGAGGCACAGTTTGCAAGAGTTCTGTATATGGGTGTAGAGAGAAACGGTTTCCAAGAGTTCTGTAGCCTGGCAAGAGGCATACGCAGTATTGGGATTTCTGTATGCTGAGTGTAGGAGACGCCACTTCTGGGAGCTCCGCTACCTGGATATAGAGAGAAGCAGTTTACCGGAGTTCTGTATCCTTTGTGTAGAGAGCAACAGTTTATTGGATTTTTGTTGCCTGCAATGAGGCATTCGCTATATGCGGGTTTTCTCTATGCTAAGTGTAGTGGACGTCGGTAATGGCAGCTCTGCTACCTGGATATAGAGAGAAGCAGTTTATCGGAGTTCCTATCCTTGTTGTAGAGAGGAGCTGTTTACAGGAGTTCTGTATCCTGGAATGAGTCATACGCTATATGTGGCTATTCTGTATGCTGAGTGTAGCAGATGCAGCTTTCGGGAGTTCTATAACGTAAGCGTAGAGAGATGCAGTTTCCAGTAGTTCTGTATGTTGAATGTAAAGAGAAGCTGTTTCCAAGAGTTCTGTAGTCTGAGAGTAGGCATACGCTGTATTTGGGATTCCTGTAGCTTGAGTGTAGGCGACGCAACTCATGGGAGTTCTGTAATCCTGAATTAGAAAGTCACATTTACCGAAGTTCTGTATCAGAGTATGGGGAGAAGCTGTTTCCAAGATTTCTGTAGCCTATGAGCAGGTATTCGCTGTATGAGGTTTTCTGTATGCTGCGTGTGGCAGATGCAGCTTATGGGAGTTCTGTATCTTGAATGCATGAGACACAGTTTGCCAGAGTTCTGTATATGGGTGTAGAGCGAAACGGTTTCCAAGAGTTCTGTAGCCTGGCAAGAGGCATACGCAGTAATTGGGATTTCTGTATCCTGAGTGTGGGAGATGCCGCTTCTGGGAGCTCCGCTACCTGGATATAGAGAGAAGCAGTTTACCAGAGTTCCCTATCCTTGTTGTAGAGAGGAGCTGTTTCCAGGAGTTCTGTAGCCTGGAATGAGGCATTCCCTATATGTGGGTTTTCTGTATGCTGAGTGTAGGAGATGCCACTTCTGGGAGCTCTGCTACCTGGATATAGAGAGAAGCAGTTTATCGGAGTTCCCTATCCTTGTTGCACAGAGGAGCTGTTTCCAGGAGTTCTGTATCCTGGAATTAGGCATTCGCTATATGTGGGTATTCTCTATGATGAATGTAGCAGATGCAGCTTTCGCGAGTAATATACCCTAAGTGCAGAGAGATGCAGTTTCCAGTAGTTCTGTATGTTGAATGTAGAGAGAAGCTATTTCCAAGGGTTCTGTAGTCTGAGAGTAGGCATACGCTGTATATGGGATTCCTGCAGCCTGAGTGTAGCCGACGCAGCTTATGGGAGATCTGTAACCTAGAATTAGAGAGACATATTTTACCAATGTTCTGTATCAGAATGTAGGGAGAAGCTGTTGCCAGGAATTCTGTAGCCTATGAGCAGATTTTCGCTATACATGGGTTTTCTGCATGCTGAGTTTGGCAGATGCAGCTTATAAGAATTCTATATCTTGAATGTAGTGAGACACAGTTTACCAGAGTTCTGTATATTGGTACAGAGTGTAACTGTTTTCAAGAGTTCTGTATCCTGGCAAGAGGCATACGCAGTAATTGGGATTTCTGTATCCTGAGTATAGGAGATGTCGTTTCTGGGAGCTCCGCTACCTGGATATAGAGAGAAGCAGTTTATCGGAGTTCCCTATCCTTGTTGTACAGAGGAGCAGTTTACAGGAGTTCTGTATTCTGGAATGAGGCATTCACTATATGAGGGTATTCTCTATGCTGAATGTAGCAGATGCAGCTTTTGGGAGTTGTATACCGTAAGTGCACAGAGATGCAGTTTCCAGTAGTTCTGTATGTTGAATGTGGAGAGAAGCTGTTTCGAAGAGTTCTGTAGTCTAATAGTAGGCATACGCTGTATATGGGATTCCTGTAGCCTGAATGTAGCCGACTTTCTTATGGGAGTTCTGTAATCCTGAATTAGAAAGTAACATTTTACCGAAGTTTTGTATCAGAGTGTAGGGAGAAGCTGTTTCCAAGAATTCTGTAGCCTATGAGCAGGTATTCGTATTACGCGGGTTTTCTGCATGCTGAGTGTGTCAGATGCAGCTTATGGGAGTTCTGTATCTTGAATGTAGTGAGACACAGATTACCAGTGTTCTGTATATGGGTGTAGAGAGATACTGTTTCCAAGAGTTCTGTAGCCTGGCAAGAGGCATACGCAGTAATTGGGATTTCTGTATCCTGAGTGTAGGAGACGCCGCTTCTGGGAGCTCTGCTACCTGGATATAGAGAGAAGCAGTTTACCGGAGTTCTGTATCCTTTGTGCAGGGAGCAGCTGTTTACTGGATTTCTGTAGCGTGGAATGAGGCATTCGCTATATGTGGGTATTCTGTATGCTGAGTGTATCAGATGCCGCTTTCGGGAGTTCTATACCCTAAGTGAAGAGAGATGCAGTTTCCAGTAGTTCTGTATGTTGAATGTATAGAGAAGCTGTTTCCAAGAGTTCTGTAGTCTGAGAGTAGGCATACGCTGTATGTAGGATTCCTGTAGCTAAGTGTAGCCGATGCAGCTTATGGCAGATCTGTAACCTAGAAGTAGAGAGACACAGTTTACCGAAGTTCTGTATTAAAGTGTAGGGTGAATCTGTTTCCAAGAATTCTGCAGCCTATGAGCAAGTATTCGCTATACGGGGTTTTCTGAATGCTGAGTGTGGCAGACGCAGCTGATGGGAGTTCTGTATCTTGAATGCATGAGACACAGTTTACCAGAGTTCTTTATATGGGTGTAGAGAGATACTGTTTCCAAGAGTTCTGTAGCCTGGAAAGAGGTATACACAGTAATTGGGATTTCTGTATCCTGAGTGTGGGAGACGCCGCTTATGGGAGCTCCGCTACCTGGATATAGAGAAAGGCAGTTTACCAGAGTTCCCTATCCTTGTTGTATAGAGGAGCTGCTTCCAGGAGTTCTGTATCCTGGAATGAGGCATTCGCTATATGTGGGTATTCTCTATGCTGAGTGCAGCAGATGCAGCTTACGGAAGTTCTATAACGTAAGTGTAGAGAGATGCAGTTTCCAGTAGTTCTGTATGTTGAATGTAGAGAGAAGCTGTTTCCAAGGGTTCTGTAGTCTGAGAGTAGGCATACGCTGTATATGGGATTCCTGTAGCCTGAGTGTAGCCGACGCAGCTTATGGGAGATCTGTAACCTAGAATTAGAGAGACACATTTTACCGAAGTTCTGTATCAGAATGTAGGGAGAAGCTGTTTCCAAGAATTCTGTAGCCTATAAGCATGTATTCGCTCTACCTGAGTTTTCTCTATGCTGCGTGTGGCAGACGCAGCTTATGGGAGTTCTGTATCGTGCATGTAGTGAGGCACAGTTTGCAAGAGTTCTGTATATGGGTGTAGAGAGAAACGGTTTCCAAGAGTTCTGTAGCCTGGCAAGAGGCATACGCAGTATTGGGATTTCTGTATGCTGAGTGTAGGAGACGCCACTTCTGGGAGCTCCGCTACCTGGATATAGAGAGAAGCAGTTTACCGGAGTTCTGTATCCTTTGTGTAGAGAGCAACAGTTTATTGGATTTTTGTTGCCTGCAATGAGGCATTCGCTATATGCGGGTTTTCTCTATGCTAAGTGTAGTGGACGTCGGTAATGGCAGCTCTGCTACCTGGATATAGAGAGAAGCAGTTTATCGGAGTTCCTATCCTTGTTGTAGAGAGGAGCTGTTTACAGGAGTTCTGTATCCTGGAATGAGTCATACGCTATATGTGGCTATTCTGTATGCTGAGTGTAGCAGATGCAGCTTTCGGGAGTTCTATAACGTAAGCGTAGAGAGATGCAGTTTCCAGTAGTTCTGTATGTTGAATGTAAAGAGAAGCTGTTTCCAAGAGTTCTGTAGTCTGAGAGTAGGCATACGCTGTATTTGGGATTCCTGTAGCTTGAGTGTAGGCGACGCAACTCATGGGAGTTCTGTAATCCTGAATTAGAAAGTCACATTTACCGAAGTTCTGTATCAGAGTATGGGGAGAAGCTGTTTCCAAGATTTCTGTAGCCTATGAGCAGGTATTCACTGTATGAGGTTTTCTGTATGCTGCGTGTGGCAGATGCAGCTTATGGGAGTTCTGTATCTTGAATGCATGAGACACAGTTTGCCAGAGTTCTGTATATGGGTGTAGAGCGAAACGGTTTCCAAGAGTTCTGTAGCCTGGCAAGAGGCATACGCAGTAATTGGGATTTCTGTATCCTGAGTGTGGGAGACGCCGCTTCTGGGAGCTCCGCTACCTGGATATAGAGAGAAGCAGTTTACCAGAGTTCCCTATCCTTGTTGTAGAGAGGAGCTGTTTCCAGGAGTTCTGTATCCTGGAATGAGGCATTCCCTATATGTGGGTTTTCTGTATGCTGAGTGTAGGAGATGCCGCTTCTGGGAGCTCTGCTACCTGGATATAGAGAGAAGCAGTTTATCGGAGTTCCCTATCCTTGTTGCACAGAGGAGCTGTTTCCAGGAGTTCTGTATCCTGGAATTAGGCATTCGCTATATGTGGGTATTCTCTATGATGAATGTAGCAGATGCAGCTTTCGCGAGTAATATACCCTAAGTGCAGAGAGATGCAGTTTCCAGTAGTTCTGTATGTTGAATGTAGAGAGAAGCTGTTTCCAAGAGTTCTGTAGTCTGAGAGTAGGCATACGCTGTATGTGGGATTCCTGCAGCCTGAGTGTAGCCGACGCAGCTTATGGGAGATCTGTAACCTAGAATTAGAGAGACATATTTTACCAATGTTCTGTATCAGAATGTAGGGAGAAGCTGTTGCCAGGAATTCTGTAGCCTATGAGCAGATTTTCGCTATACATGGGTTTTCTGCATGCTGAGTTTGGCAGATGCAGCTTATAAGAATTCTATATCTTGAATGTAGTGAGACACAGTTTACCAGAGTTCTGTATATTGGTACAGAGTGTAACTGTTTTCAAGAGTTCTGTATCCTGGCAAGAGGCATACGCAGTAATTGGGATTTCTGTATCCTGAGTATAGGAGATGTCGTTTCTGGGAGCTCCGCTACCTGGATATAGAGAGAAGCAGTTTATCGGAGTTCCCTATCCTTGTTGTACAGAGGAGCAGTTTACAGGAGTTCTGTATTCTGGAATGAGGCATTCACTATATGAGGGTATTCTCTATGCTGAATGTAGCAGATGCAGCTTTTGGGAGTTGTATACCGTAAGTGCACAGAGATGCAGTTTCCAGTAGTTCTGTATGTTGAATGTGGAGAGAAGCTGTTTCGAAGAGTTCTGTAGTCTAATAGTAGGCATACGCTGTATATGGGATTCCTGTAGCCTGAATGTAGCCGACTTTCTTATGGGAGTTCTGTAATCCTGAATTAGAAAGTAACATTTTACCGAAGTTTTGTATCAGAGTGTAGGGAGAAGCTGTTTCCAAGAATTCTGTAGCCTATGAGCAGGTATTCGTATTACGCGGGTTTTCTGCATGCTGAGTGTGTCAGATGCAGCTTATGGGAGTTCTGTATCTTGAATGTAGTGAGACACAGATTACCAGTGTTCTGTATATGGGTGTAGAGAGATACTGTTTCCAAGAGTTCTGTAGCCTGGCAAGAGGCATACGCAGTAATTGGGATTTCTGTATCCTGAGTGTAGGAGACGCCGCTTCTGGGAGCTCTGCTACCTGGATATAGAGAGAAGCAGTTTACCGGAGTTCTGTATCCTTTGTGCAGGGAGCAGCTGTTTACTGGATTTCTGTAGCGTGGAATGAGGCATTCGCTATATGTGGGTATTCTGTATGCTGAGTGTATCAGATGCCGCTTTCGGGAGTTCTATACCCTAAGTGAAGAGAGATGCAGTTTCCAGTAGTTCAGTATGTTGAATGTATAGAGAAGCTGTTTCCAAGAGTTCTGTAGTCTGAGAGTAGGCATACGCTGTATGTAGGATTCCTGTAGCTAAGTGTAGCCGATGCAGCTTATGGCAGATCTGTAACCTAGAAGTAGAGAGACACAGTTTACCGAAGTTCTGTATTAAAGTGTAGGGTGAATCTGTTTCCAAGAATTCTGCAGCCTATGAGCAAGTATTCGCTATACGGGGTTTTCTGAATGCTGAGTGTGGCAGACGCAGCTGATGGGAGTTCTGTATCTTGAATGCATGAGACACAGTTTACCAGAGTTCTTTATATGGGTGTAGAGAGATACTGTTTCCAAGAGTTCTGTAGCCTGGAAAGAGGTATACACAGTAATTGGGATTTCTGTATCCTGAGTGTGGGAGACGCCGCTTATGGGAGCTCCGCTACCTGGATATAGAGAAAGGCAGTTTACCAGAGTTCCCTATCCTTGTTGTATAGAGGAGCTGCTTCCAGGAGTTCTGTATCCTGGAATGAGGCATTCGCTATATGTGGGTATTCTCTATGCTGAGTGCAGCAGATGCAGCTTACGGAAGTTCTATAACGTAAGTGTAGAGAGATGCAGTTTCCAGTAGTTCTGTATGTTGAATGTAGAGAGAAGCTGTTTCCAAGGGTTCTGTAGTCTGAGAGTAGGCATACGCTGTATATGGGATTCCTGTAGCCTGAGTGTAGCCGACGCAGCTTATGGGAGATCTGTAACCTAGAATTAGAGAGACACATTTTACCGAAGTTCTGTATCAGAATGTAGGGAGAAGCTGTTTCCAAGAATTCTGTAGCCTATAAGCATGTATTCGCTCTACCTGAGTTTTCTCTATGCTGCGTGTGGCAGACGCAGCTTATGGGAGTTCTGTATCGTGCATGTAGTGAGGCACAGTTTGCAAGAGTTCTGTATATGGGTGTAGAGAGAAACGGTTTCCAAGAGTTCTGTAGCCTGGCAAGAGGCATACGCAGTATTGGGATTTCTGTATGCTGAGTGTAGGAGACGCCACTTCTGGGAGCTCCGCTACCTGGATATAGAGAGAAGCAGTTTACCGGAGTTCTGTATCCTTTGTGTAGAGAGCAACAGTTTATTGGATTTTTGTTGCCTGCAATGAGGCATTCGCTATATGCGGGTTTTCTCTATGCTAAGTGTAGTGGACGTCGGTAATGGCAGCTCTGCTACCTGGATATAGAGAGAAGCAGTTTATTGGAGTTCCTATCCTTGTTGTAGAGAGGAGCTGTTTACAGGAGTTCTGTATCCTGGAATGAGTCATACGCTATATGTGGCTATTCTGTATGCTGAGTGTAGCAGATGCAGCTTTCGGGAGTTCTATAACGTAAGCGTAGAGAGATGCAGTTTCCAGTAGTTCTGTATGTTGAATGTAAAGAGAAGCTGTTTCCAAGAGTTCTGTAGTCTGAGAGTAGGCATACGCTGTATTTGGGATTCCTGTAGCTTGAGTGTAGGCGACGCAACTCATGGGAGTTCTGTAATCCTGAATTAGAAAGTCACATTTACCGAAGTTCTGTATCAGAGTATGGGGAGAAGCTGTTTCCAAGATTTCTGTAGCCTATGAGCAGGTATTCGCTGTATGAGGTTTTCTGTATGCTGCGTGTGGCAGATGCAGCTTATGGGAGTTCTGTATCTTGAATGCATGAGACACAGTTTGCCAGAGTTCTGTATATGGGTGTAGAGCGAAACGGTTTCCAAGAGTTCTGTAGCCTGGCAAGAGGCATACGCAGTAATTGGGATTTCTGTATCCTGAGTGTGGGAGACGCCGCTTCTGGGAGCTCCGCTACCTGGATATAGAGAGAAGCAGTTTACCAGAGTTCCCTATCCTTGTTGTAGAGAGGAGCTGTTTCCAGGAGTTCTGTAGCCTGGAATGAGGCATTCCCTATATGTGGGTTTTCTGTATGCTGAGTGTAGGAGATGCCGCTTCTGGGAGCTCTGCTACCTGGATATAGAGAGAAGCAGTTTATCGGAGTTCCCTATCCTTGTTGCACAGAGGAGCTGTTTCCAGGAGTTCTGTATCCTGGAATTAGGCATTCGCTATATGTGGGTATTCTCTATGATGAATGTAGCAGATGCAGCTTTCGCGAGTAATATACCCTAAGTGCAGAGAGATGCAGTTTCCAGTAGTTCTGTATGTTGAATGTAGAGAGAAGCTGTTTCCAAGAGTTCTGTAGTCTGAGAGTAGGCATACGCTGTATGTGGGATTCCTGCAGCCTGAGTGTAGCCGACGCAGCTTATGGGAGATCTGTAACCTAGAATTAGAGAGACATATTTTACCAATGTTCTGTATCAGAATGTAGGGAGAAGCTGTTGCCAGGAATTCTGTAGCCTATGAGCAGATTTTCGCTATACATGGGTTTTCTGCATGCTGAGTTTGGCAGATGCAGCTTATAAGAATTCTATATCTTGAATGTAGTGAGACACAGTTTACCAGAGTTCTGTATATTGGTACAGAGTGTAACTGTTTTCAAGAGTTCTGTATCCTGGCAAGAGGCATACGCAGTAATTGGGATTTCTGTATCCTGAGTATAGGAGATGTCGTTTCTGGGAGCTCCGCTACCTGGATATAGAGAGAAGCAGTTTATCGGAGTTCCCTATCCTTGTTGTACAGAGGAGCAGTTTACAGGAGTTCTGTATTCTGGAATGAGGCATTCACTATATGAGGGTATTCTCTATGCTGAATGTAGCAGATGCAGCTTTTGGGAGTTGTATACCGTAAGTGCACAGAGATGCAGTTTCCAGTAGTTCTGTATGTTGAATGTGGAGAGAAGCTGTTTCGAAGAGTTCTGTAGTCTAATAGTAGGCATACGCTGTATATGGGATTCCTGTAGCCTGAATGTAGCCGACTTTCTTATGGGAGTTCTGTAATCCTGAATTAGAAAGTAACATTTTACCGAAGTTTTGTATCAGAGTGTAGGGAGAAGCTGTTTCCAAGAATTCTGTAGCCTATGAGCAGGTATTCGTATTACGCGGGTTTTCTGCATGCTGAGTGTGTCAGATGCAGCTTATGGGAGTTCTGTATCTTGAATGTAGTGAGACACAGATTACCAGTGTTCTGTATATGGGTGTAGAGAGATACTGTTTCCAAGAGTTCTGTAGCCTGGCAAGAGGCATACGCAGTAATTGGGATTTCTGTATCCTGAGTGTAGGAGACGCCGCTTCTGGGAGCTCTGCTACCTGGATATAGAGAGAAGCAGTTTACCGGAGTTCTGTATCCTTTGTGCAGGGAGCAGCTGTTTACTGGATTTCTGTAGCGTGGAATGAGGCATTCGCTATATGTGGGTATTCTGTATGCTGAGTGTATCAGATGCCGCTTTCGGGAGTTCTATACCCTAAGTGAAGAGAGATGCAGTTTCCAGTAGTTCAGTATGTTGAATGTATAGAGAAGCTGTTTCCAAGAGTTCTGTAGTCTGAGAGTAGGCATACGCTGTATGTAGGATTCCTGTAGCTAAGTGTAGCCGATGCAGCTTATGGCAGATCTGTAACCTAGAAGTAGAGAGACACAGTTTACCGAAGTTCTGTATTAAAGTGTAGGGTGAATCTGTTTCCAAGAATTCTGCAGCCTATGAGCAAGTATTCGCTATACGGGGTTTTCTGAATGCTGAGTGTGGCAGACGCAGCTGATGGGAGTTCTGTATCTTGAATGCATGAGACACAGTTTACCAGAGTTCTTTATATGGGTGTAGAGAGATACTGTTTCCAAGAGTTCTGTAGCCTGGAAAGAGGTATACACAGTAATTGGGATTTCTGTATCCTGAGTGTGGGAGACGCCGCTTATGGGAGCTCCGCTACCTGGATATAGAGAAAGGCAGTTTACCAGAGTTCCCTATCCTTGTTGTATAGAGGAGCTGCTTCCAGGAGTTCTGTATCCTGGAATGAGGCATTCGCTATATGTGGGTATTCTCTATGCTGAGTGCAGCAGATGCAGCTTACGGAAGTTCTATAACGTAAGTGTAGAGAGATGCAGTTTCCAGTAGTTCTGTATGTTGAATGTAGAGAGAAGCTGTTTCCAAGGGTTCTGTAGTCTGAGAGTAGGCATACGCTGTATATGGGATTCCTGTAGCCTGAGTGTAGCCGACGCAGCTTATGGGAGATCTGTAACCTAGAATTAGAGAGACACATTTTACCGAAGTTCTGTATCAGAATGTAGGGAGAAGCTGTTTCCAAGAATTCTGTAGCCTATAAGCATGTATTCGCTCTACCTGAGTTTTCTCTATGCTGCGTGTGGCAGACGCAGCTTATGGGAGTTCTGTATCGTGCATGTAGTGAGGCACAGTTTGCAAGAGTTCTGTATATGGGTGTAGAGAGAAACGGTTTCCAAGAGTTCTGTAGCCTGGCAAGAGGCATACGCAGTATTGGGATTTCTGTATGCTGAGTGTAGGAGACGCCACTTCTGGGAGCTCCGCTACCTGGATATAGAGAGAAGCAGTTTACCGGAGTTCTGTATCCTTTGTGTAGAGAGCAACAGTTTATTGGATTTTTGTTGCCTGCAATGAGGCATTCGCTATATGCGGGTTTTCTCTATGCTAAGTGTAGTGGACGTCGGTAATGGCAGCTCTGCTACCTGGATATAGAGAGAAGCAGTTTATCGGAGTTCCTATCCTTGTTGTAGAGAGGAGCTGTTTACAGGAGTTCTGTATCCTGGAATGAGTCATACGCTATATGTGGCTATTCTGTATGCTGAGTGTAGCAGATGCAGCTTTCGGGAGTTCTATAACGTAAGCGTAGAGAGATGCAGTTTCCAGTAGTTCTGTATGTTGAATGTAAAGAGAAGCTGTTTCCAAGAGTTCTGTAGTCTGAGAGTAGGCATACGCTGTATTTGGGATTCCTGTAGCTTGAGTGTAGGCGACGCAACTCATGGGAGTTCTGTAATCCTGAATTAGAAAGTCACATTTACCGAAGTTCTGTATCAGAGTATGGGGAGAAGCTGTTTCCAAGATTTCTGTAGCCTATGAGCAGGTATTCGCTGTATGAGGTTTTCTGTATGCTGCGTGTGGCAGATGCAGCTTATGGGAGTTCTGTATCTTGAATGCATGAGACACAGTTTGCCAGAGTTCTGTATATGGGTGTAGAGCGAAACGGTTTCCAAGAGTTCTGTAGCCTGGCAAGAGGCATACGCAGTAATTGGGATTTCTGTATCCTGAGTGTGGGAGACGCCGCTTCTGGGAGCTCCGCTACCTGGATATAGAGAGAAGCAGTTTACCAGAGTTCCCTATCCTTGTTGTAGAGAGGAGCTGTTTCCAGGAGTTCTGTAGCCTGGAATGAGGCATTCCCTATATGTGGGTTTTCTGTATGCTGAGTGTAGGAGATGCCGCTTCTGGGAGCTCTGCTACCTGGATATAGAGAGAAGCAGTTTATCGGAGTTCCCTATCCTTGTTGCACAGAGGAGCTGTTTCCAGGAGTTCTGTATCCTGGAATTAGGCATTCGCTATATGTGGGTATTCTCTATGATGAATGTAGCAGATGCAGCTTTCGCGAGTAATATACCCTAAGTGCAGAGAGATGCAGTTTCCAGTAGTTCTGTATGTTGAATGTAGAGAGAAGCTGTTTCCAAGGGTTCTGTAGTCTGAGAGTAGGCATACGCTGTATGTGGGATTCCTGCAGCCTGAGTGTAGCCGACGCAGCTTATGGGAGATCTGTAACCTAGAATTAGAGAGACATATTTTACCAATGTTCTGTATCAGAATGTAGGGAGAAGCTGTTGCCAGGAATTCTGTAGCCTATGAGCAGATTTTCGCTATACATGGGTTTTCTGCATGCTGAGTTTGGCAGATGCAGCTTATAAGAATTCTATATCTTGAATGTAGTGAGACACAGTTTACCAGAGTTCTGTATATTGGTACAGAGTGTAACTGTTTTCAAGAGTTCTGTATCCTGGCAAGAGGCATACGCAGTAATTGGGATTTCTGTATCCTGAGTATAGGAGATGTCGTTTCTGGGAGCTCCGCTACCTGGATATAGAGAGAAGCAGTTTATCGGAGTTCCCTATCCTTGTTGTACAGAGGAGCAGTTTACAGGAGTTCTGTATTCTGGAATGAGGCATTCACTATATGTGGGTATTCTCTATGCTGAATGTAGCAGATGCAGCTTTTGGGAGTTGTATACCGTAAGTGCACAGAGATGCAGTTTCCAGTAGTTCTGTATGTTGAATGTGGAGAGAAGCTGTTTCGAAGAGTTCTGTAGTCTAATAGTAGGCATACGCTGTATATGGGATTCCTGTAGCCTGAATGTAGCCGACTTTCTTATGGGAGTTCTGTAATCCTGAATTAGAAAGTAACATTTTACCGAAGTTTTGTATCAGAGTGTAGGGAGAAGCTGTTTCCAAGAATTCTGTAGCCTATGAGCAGGTATTCGTATTACGCGGGTTTTCTGCATGCTGAGTGTGTCAGATGCAGCTTATGGGAGTTCTGTATCTTGAATGTAGTGAGACACAGATTACCAGTGTTCTGTATATGGGTGTAGAGAGATACTGTTTCCAAGAGTTCTGTAGCCTGGCAAGAGGCATACGCAGTAATTGGGATTTCTGTATCCTGAGTGTAGGAGACGCCGCTTCTGGGAGCTCTGCTACCTGGATATAGAGAGAAGCAGTTTACCGGAGTTCTGTATCCTTTGTGCAGGGAGCAGCTGTTTACTGGATTTCTGTAGCGTGGAATGAGGCATTCGCTATATGTGGGTATTCTGTATGCTGAGTGTATCAGATGCCGCTTTCGGGAGTTCTATACCCTAAGTGAAGAGAGATGCAGTTTCCAGTAGTTCTGTATGTTGAATGTATAGAGAAGCTGTTTCCAAGAGTTCTGTAGTCTGAGAGTAGGCATACGCTGTATGTAGGATTCCTGTAGCTAAGTGTAGCCGATGCAGCTTATGGCAGATCTGTAACCTAGAAGTAGAGAGACACAGTTTACCGAAGTTCTGTATTAAAGTGTAGGGTGAATCTGTTTCCAAGAATTCTGCAGCCTATGAGCAAGTATTCGCTATACGGGGTTTTCTGAATGCTGAGTGTGGCAGACGCAGCTGATGGGAGTTCTGTATCTTGAATGCATGAGACACAGTTTACCAGAGTTCTTTATATGGGTGTAGAGAGATACTGTTTCCAAGAGTTCTGTAGCCTGGAAAGAGGTATACACAGTAATTGGGATTTCTGTATCCTGAGTGTGGGAGACGCCGCTTATGGGAGCTCCGCTACCTGGATATAGAGAAAGGCAGTTTACCAGAGTTCCCTATCCTTGTTGTATAGAGGAGCTGCTTCCAGGAGTTCTGTATCCTGGAATGAGGCATTCGCTATATGTGGGTATTCTCTATGCTGAGTGCAGCAGATGCAGCTTACGGAAGTTCTATAACGTAAGTGTAGAGAGATGCAGTTTCCAGTAGTTCTGTATGTTGAATGTAGAGAGAAGCTGTTTCCAAGGGTTCTGTAGTCTGAGAGTAGGCATACGCTGTATATGGGATTCCTGTAGCCTGAGTGTAGCCGACGCAGCTTATGGGAGATCTGTAACCTAGAATTAGAGAGACACATTTTACCGAAGTTCTGTATCAGAATGTAGGGAGAAGCTGTTTCCAAGAATTCTGTAGCCTATAAGCATGTATTCGCTCTACCTGAGTTTTCTCTATGCTGCGTGTGGCAGACGCAGCTTATGGGAGTTCTGTATCGTGCATGTAGTGAGGCACAGTTTGCAAGAGTTCTGTATATGGGTGTAGAGAGAAACGGTTTCCAAGAGTTCTGTAGCCTGGCAAGAGGCATACGCAGTATTGGGATTTCTGTATGCTGAGTGTAGGAGACGCCACTTCTGGGAGCTCCGCTACCTGGATATAGAGAGAAGCAGTTTACCGGAGTTCTGTATCCTTTGTGTAGAGAGCAACAGTTTATTGGATTTTTGTTGCCTGCAATGAGGCATTCGCTATATGCGGGTTTTCTCTATGCTAAGTGTAGTGGACGTCGGTAATGGCAGCTCTGCTACCTGGATATAGAGAGAAGCAGTTTATCGGAGTTCCTATCCTTGTTGTAGAGAGGAGCTGTTTACAGGAGTTCTGTATCCTGGAATGAGTCATACGCTATATGTGGCTATTCTGTATGCTGAGTGTAGCAGATGCAGCTTTCGGGAGTTCTATAACGTAAGCGTAGAGAGATGCAGTTTCCAGTAGTTCTGTATGTTGAATGTAAAGAGAAGCTGTTTCCAAGAGTTCTGTAGTCTGAGAGTAGGCATACGCTGTATTTGGGATTCCTGTAGCTTGAGTGTAGGCGACGCAACTCATGGGAGTTCTGTAATCCTGAATTAGAAAGTCACATTTACCGAAGTTCTGTATCAGAGTATGGGGAGAAGCTGTTTCCAAGATTTCTGTAGCCTATGAGCAGGTATTCGCTGTATGAGGTTTTCTGTATGCTGCGTGTGGCAGATGCAGCTTATGGGAGTTCTGTATCTTGAATGCATGAGACACAGTTTGCCAGAGTTCTGTATATGGGTGTAGAGCGAAACGGTTTCCAAGAGTTCTGTAGCCTGGCAAGAGGCATACGCAGTAATTGGGATTTCTGTATCCTGAGTGTGGGAGACGCCGCTTCTGGGAGCTCCGCTACCTGGATATAGAGAGAAGCAGTTTACCAGAGTTCCCTATCCTTGTTGTAGAGAGGAGCTGTTTCCAGGAGTTCTGTAGCCTGGAATGAGGCATTCCCTATATGTGGGTTTTCTGTATGCTGAGTGTAGGAGATGCCGCTTCTGGGAGCTCTGCTACCTGGATATAGAGAGAAGCAGTTTATCGGAGTTCCCTATCCTTGTTGCACAGAGGAGCTGTTTCCAGGAGTTCTGTATCCTGGAATTAGGCATTCGCTATATGTGGGTATTCTCTATGATGAATGTAGCAGATGCAGCTTTCGCGAGTAATATACCCTAAGTGCAGAGAGATGCAGTTTCCAGTAGTTCTGTATGTTGAATGTAGAGAGAAGCTGTTTCCAAGAGTTCTGTAGTCTGAGAGTAGGCATACGCTGTATGTGGGATTCCTGCAGCCTGAGTGTAGCCGACGCAGCTTATGGGAGATCTGTAACCTAGAATTAGAGAGACATATTTTACCAATGTTCTGTATCAGAATGTAGGGAGAAGCTGTTGCCAGGAATTCTGTAGCCTATGAGCAGATTTTCGCTATACATGGGTTTTCTGCATGCTGAGTTTGGCAGATGCAGCTTATAAGAATTCTATATCTTGAATGTAGTGAGACACAGTTTACCAGAGTTCTGTATATTGGTACAGAGTGTAACTGTTTTCAAGAGTTCTGTATCCTGGCAAGAGGCATACGCAGTAATTGGGATTTCTGTATCCTGAGTATAGGAGATGTCGTTTCTGGGAGCTCCGCTACCTGGATATAGAGAGAAGCAGTTTATCGGAGTTCCCTATCCTTGTTGTACAGAGGAGCAGTTTACAGGAGTTCTGTATTCTGGAATGAGGCATTCACTATATGAGGGTATTCTCTATGCTGAATGTAGCAGATGCAGCTTTTGGGAGTTGTATACCGTAAGTGCACAGAGATGCAGTTTCCAGTAGTTCTGTATGTTGAATGTGGAGAGAAGCTGTTTCGAAGAGTTCTGTAGTCTAATAGTAGGCATACGCTGTATATGGGATTCCTGTAGCCTGAATGTAGCCGACTTTCTTATGGGAGTTCTGTAATCCTGAATTAGAAAGTAACATTTTACCGAAGTTTTATATCAGAGTGTAGGGAGAAGCTGTTTCCAAGAATTCTGTAGCCTATGAGCAGGTATTCGTATTACGCGGGTTTTCTGCATGCTGAGTGTGTCAGATGCAGCTTATGGGAGTTCTGTATCTTGAATGTAGTGAGACACAGATTACCAGTGTTCTGTATATGGGTGTAGAGAGATACTGTTTCCAAGAGTTCTGTAGCCTGGCAAGAGGCATACGCAGTAATTGGGATTTCTGTATCCTGAGTGTAGGAGACGCCGCTTCTGGGAGCTCTGCTACCTGGATATAGAGAGAAGCAGTTTACCGGAGTTCTGTATCCTTTGTGCAGGGAGCAGCTGTTTACTGGATTTCTGTAGCGTGGAATGAGGCATTCGCTATATGTGGGTATTCTGTATGCTGAGTGTATCAGATGCCGCTTTCGGGAGTTCTATACCCTAAGTGAAGAGAGATGCAGTTTCCAGTAGTTCAGTATGTTGAATGTATAGAGAAGCTGTTTCCAAGAGTTCTGTAGTCTGAGAGTAGGCATACGCTGTATGTAGGATTCCTGTAGCTAAGTGTAGCCGATGCAGCTTATGGCAGATCTGTAACCTAGAAGTAGAGAGACACAGTTTACCGAAGTTCTGTATTAAAGTGTAGGGTGAATCTGTTTCCAAGAATTCTGCAGCCTATGAGCAAGTATTCGCTATACGGGGTTTTCTGAATGCTGAGTGTGGCAGACGCAGCTGATGGGAGTTCTGTATCTTGAATGCATGAGACACAGTTTACCAGAGTTCTTTATATGGGTGTAGAGAGATACTGTTTCCAAGAGTTCTGTAGCCTGGAAAGAGGTATACACAGTAATTGGGATTTCTGTATCCTGAGTGTGGGAGACGCCGCTTATGGGAGCTCCGCTACCTGGATATAGAGAAAGGCAGTTTACCAGAGTTCCCTATCCTTGTTGTATAGAGGAGCTGCTTCCAGGAGTTCTGTATCCTGGAATGAGGCATTCGCTATATGTGGGTATTCTCTATGCTGAGTGCAGCAGATGCAGCTTACGGAAGTTCTATAACGTAAGTGTAGAGAGATGCAGTTTCCAGTAGTTCTGTATGTTGAATGTAGAGAGAAGCTGTTTCCAAGGGTTCTGTAGTCTGAGAGTAGGCATACGCTGTATATGGGATTCCTGTAGCCTGAGTGTAGCCGACGCAGCTTATGGGAGATCTGTAACCTAGAATTAGAGAGACACATTTTACCGAAGTTCTGTATCAGAATGTAGGGAGAAGCTGTTTCCAAGAATTCTGTAGCCTATAAGCATGTATTCGCTCTACCTGAGTTTTCTCTATGCTGCGTGTGGCAGACGCAGCTTATGGGAGTTCTGTATCGTGCATGTAGTGAGGCACAGTTTGCAAGAGTTCTGTATATGGGTGTAGAGAGAAACGGTTTCCAAGAGTTCTGTAGCCTGGCAAGAGGCATACGCAGTATTGGGATTTCTGTATGCTGAGTGTAGGAGACGCCACTTCTGGGAGCTCCGCTACCTGGATATAGAGAGAAGCAGTTTACCGGAGTTCTGTATCCTTTGTGTAGAGAGCAACAGTTTATTGGATTTTTGTTGCCTGCAATGAGGCATTCGCTATATGCGGGTTTTCTCTATGCTAAGTGTAGTGGACGTCGGTAATGGCAGCTCTGCTACCTGGATATAGAGAGAAGCAGTTTATCGGAGTTCCTATCCTTGTTGTAGAGAGGAGCTGTTTACAGGAGTTCTGTATCCTGGAATGAGTCATACGCTATATGTGGCTATTCTGTATGCTGAGTGTAGCAGATGCAGCTTTCGGGAGTTCTATAACGTAAGCGTAGAGAGATGCAGTTTCCAGTAGTTCTGTATGTTGAATGTAAAGAGAAGCTGTTTCCAAGAGTTCTGTAGTCTGAGAGTAGGCATACGCTGTATTTGGGATTCCTGTAGCTTGAGTGTAGGCGACGCAACTCATGGGAGTTCTGTAATCCTGAATTAGAAAGTCACATTTACCGAAGTTCTGTATCAGAGTATGGGGAGAAGCTGTTTCCAAGATTTCTGTAGCCTATGAGCAGGTATTCGCTGTATGAGGTTTTCTGTATGCTGCGTGTGGCAGATGCAGCTTATGGGAGTTCTGTATCTTGAATGCATGAGACACAGTTTGCCAGAGTTCTGTATATGGGTGTAGAGCGAAACGGTTTCCAAGAGTTCTGTAGCCTGGCAAGAGGCATACGCAGTAATTGGGATTTCTGTATCCTGAGTGTGGGAGACGCCGCTTCTGGGAGCTCCGCTACCTGGATATAGAGAGAAGCAGTTTACCAGAGTTCCCTATCCTTGTTGTAGAGAGGAGCTGTTTCCAGGAGTTCTGTAGCCTGGAATGAGGCATTCCCTATATGTGGGTTTTCTGTATGCTGAGTGTAGGAGATGCCGCTTCTGGGAGCTCTGCTACCTGGATATAGAGAGAAGCAGTTTATCGGAGTTCCCTATCCTTGTTGCACAGAGGAGCTGTTTCCAGGAGTTCTGTATCCTGGAATTAGGCATTCGCTATATGTGGGTATTCTCTATGATGAATGTAGCAGATGCAGCTTTCGCGAGTAATATACCCTAAGTGCAGAGAGATGCAGTTTCCAGTAGTTCTGTATGTTGAATGTAGAGAGAAGCTGTTTCCAAGGGTTCTGTAGTCTGAGAGTAGGCATACGCTGTATGTGGGATTCCTGCAGCCTGAGTGTAGCCGACGCAGCTTATGGGAGATCTGTAACCTAGAATTAGAGAGACATATTTTACCAATGTTCTGTATCAGAATGTAGGGAGAAGCTGTTGCCAGGAATTCTGTAGCCTATGAGCAGATTTTCGCTATACATGGGTTTTCTGCATGCTGAGTTTGGCAGATGCAGCTTATAAGAATTCTATATCTTGAATGTAGTGAGACACAGTTTACCAGAGTTCTGTATATTGGTACAGAGTGTAACTGTTTTCAAGAGTTCTGTATCCTGGCAAGAGGCATACGCAGTAATTGGGATTTCTGTATCCTGAGTATAGGAGATGTCGTTTCTGGGAGCTCCGCTACCTGGATATAGAGAGAAGCAGTTTATCGGAGTTCCCTATCCTTGTTGTACAGAGGAGCAGTTTACAGGAGTTCTGTATTCTGGAATGAGGCATTCACTATATGTGGGTATTCTCTATGCTGAATGTAGCAGATGCAGCTTTTGGGAGTTGTATACCGTAAGTGCACAGAGATGCAGTTTCCAGTAGTTCTGTATGTTGAATGTGGAGAGAAGCTGTTTCGAAGAGTTCTGTAGTCTAATAGTAGGCATACGCTGTATATGGGATTCCTGTAGCCTGAATGTAGCCGACTTTCTTATGGGAGTTCTGTAATCCTGAATTAGAAAGTAACATTTTACCGAAGTTTTGTATCAGAGTGTAGGGAGAAGCTGTTTCCAAGAATTCTGTAGCCTATGAGCAGGTATTCGTATTACGCGGGTTTTCTGCATGCTGAGTGTGTCAGATGCAGCTTATGGGAGTTCTGTATCTTGAATGTAGTGAGACACAGATTACCAGTGTTCTGTATATGGGTGTAGAGAGATACTGTTTCCAAGAGTTCTGTAGCCTGGCAAGAGGCATACGCAGTAATTGGGATTTCTGTATCCTGAGTGTAGGAGACGCCGCTTCTGGGAGCTCTGCTACCTGGATATAGAGAGAAGCAGTTTACCGGAGTTCTGTATCCTTTGTGCAGGGAGCAGCTGTTTACTGGATTTCTGTAGCGTGGAATGAGGCATTCGCTATATGTGGGTATTCTGTATGCTGAGTGTATCAGATGCCGCTTTCGGGAGTTCTATACCCTAAGTGAAGAGAGATGCAGTTTCCAGTAGTTCTGTATGTTGAATGTATAGAGAAGCTGTTTCCAAGAGTTCTGTAGTCTGAGAGTAGGCATACGCTGTATGTAGGATTCCTGTAGCTAAGTGTAGCCGATGCAGCTTATGGCAGATCTGTAACCTAGAAGTAGAGAGACACAGTTTACCGAAGTTCTGTATTAAAGTGTAGGGTGAATCTGTTTCCAAGAATTCTGCAGCCTATGAGCAAGTATTCGCTATACGGGGTTTTCTGAATGCTGAGTGTGGCAGACGCAGCTGATGGGAGTTCTGTATCTTGAATGCATGAGACACAGTTTACCAGAGTTCTTTATATGGGTGTAGAGAGATACTGTTTCCAAGAGTTCTGTAGCCTGGAAAGAGGTATACACAGTAATTGGGATTTCTGTATCCTGAGTGTGGGAGACGCCGCTTATGGGAGCTCCGCTACCTGGATATAGAGAAAGGCAGTTTACCAGAGTTCCCTATCCTTGTTGTATAGAGGAGCTGCTTCCAGGAGTTCTGTATCCTGGAATGAGGCATTCGCTATATGTGGGTATTCTCTATGCTGAGTGCAGCAGATGCAGCTTACGGAAGTTCTATAACGTAAGTGTAGAGAGATGCAGTTTCCAGTAGTTCTGTATGTTGAATGTAGAGAGAAGCTGTTTCCAAGGGTTCTGTAGTCTGAGAGTAGGCATACGCTGTATATGGGATTCCTGTAGCCTGAGTGTAGCCGACGCAGCTTATGGGAGATCTGTAACCTAGAATTAGAGAGACACATTTTACCGAAGTTCTGTATCAGAATGTAGGGAGAAGCTGTTTCCAAGAATTCTGTAGCCTATAAGCATGTATTCGCTCTACCTGAGTTTTCTCTATGCTGCGTGTGGCAGACGCAGCTTATGGGAGTTCTGTATCGTGCATGTAGTGAGGCACAGTTTGCAAGAGTTCTGTATATGGGTGTAGAGAGAAACGGTTTCCAAGAGTTCTGTAGCCTGGCAAGAGGCATACGCAGTATTGGGATTTCTGTATGCTGAGTGTAGGAGACGCCACTTCTGGGAGCTCCGCTACCTGGATATAGAGAGAAGCAGTTTACCGGAGTTCTGTATCCTTTGTGTAGAGAGCAACAGTTTATTGGATTTTTGTTGCCTGCAATGAGGCATTCGCTATATGCGGGTTTTCTCTATGCTAAGTGTAGTGGACGTCGGTAATGGCAGCTCTGCTACCTGGATATAGAGAGAAGCAGTTTATCGGAGTTCCTATCCTTGTTGTAGAGAGGAGCTGTTTACAGGAGTTCTGTATCCTGGAATGAGTCATACGCTATATGTGGCTATTCTGTATGCTGAGTGTAGCAGATGCAGCTTTCGGGAGTTCTATAACGTAAGCGTAGAGAGATGCAGTTTCCAGTAGTTCTGTATGTTGAATGTAAAGAGAAGCTGTTTCCAAGAGTTCTGTAGTCTGAGAGTAGGCATACGCTGTATTTGGGATTCCTGTAGCTTGAGTGTAGGCGACGCAACTCATGGGAGTTCTGTAATCCTGAATTAGAAAGTCACATTTACCGAAGTTCTGTATCAGAGTATGGGGAGAAGCTGTTTCCAAGATTTCTGTAGCCTATGAGCAGGTATTCGCTGTATGAGGTTTTCTGTATGCTGCGTGTGGCAGATGCAGCTTATGGGAGTTCTGTATCTTGAATGCATGAGACACAGTTTGCCAGAGTTCTGTATATGGGTGTAGAGCGAAACGGTTTCCAAGAGTTCTGTAGCCTGGCAAGAGGCATACGCAGTAATTGGGATTTCTGTATCCTGAGTGTGGGAGACGCCGCTTCTGGGAGCTCCGCTACCTGGATATAGAGAGAAGCAGTTTACCAGAGTTCCCTATCCTTGTTGTAGAGAGGAGCTGTTTCCAGGAGTTCTGTAGCCTGGAATGAGGCATTCCCTATATGTGGGTTTTCTGTATGCTGAGTGTAGGAGATGCCGCTTCTGGGAGCTCTGCTACCTGGATATAGAGAGAAGCAGTTTATCGGAGTTCCCTATCCTTGTTGCACAGAGGAGCTGTTTCCAGGAGTTCTGTATCCTGGAATTAGGCATTCGCTATATGTGGGTATTCTCTATGCTGAATGTAGCAGATGCAGCTTTCGCGAGTAATATACCCTAAGTGCAGAGAGATGCAGTTTCCAGTAGTTCTGTATGTTGAATGTAGAGAGAAGCTGTTTCCAAGGGTTCTGTAGTCTGAGAGTAGGCATACGCTGTATGTGGGATTCCTGCAGCCTGAGTGTAGCCGACGCAGCTTATGGGAGATCTGTAACCTAGAATTAGAGAGACATATTTTACCAATGTTCTGTATCAGAATGTAGGGAGAAGCTGTTGCCAGGAATTCTGTAGCCTATGAGCAGATTTTCGCTATACATGGGTTTTCTGCATGCTGAGTTTGGCAGATGCAGCTTATAAGAATTCTATATCTTGAATGTAGTGAGACACAGTTTACCAGAGTTCTGTATATTGGTACAGAGTGTAACTGTTTTCAAGAGTTCTGTATCCTGGCAAGAGGCATACGCAGTAATTGGGATTTCTGTATCCTGAGTATAGGAGATGTCGTTTCTGGGAGCTCCGCTACCTGGATATAGAGAGAAGCAGTTTATCGGAGTTCCCTATCCTTGTTGTACAGAGGAGCAGTTTACAGGAGTTCTGTATTCTGGAATGAGGCATTCACTATATGAGGGTATTCTCTATGCTGAATGTAGCAGATGCAGCTTTTGGGAGTTGTATACCGTAAGTGCACAGAGATGCAGTTTCCAGTAGTTCTGTATGTTGAATGTGGAGAGAAGCTGTTTCGAAGAGTTCTGTAGTCTAATAGTAGGCATACGCTGTATATGGGATTCCTGTAGCCTGAATGTAGCCGACTTTCTTATGGGAGTTCTGTAATCCTGAATTAGAAAGTAACATTTTACCGAAGTTTTGTATCAGAGTGTAGGGAGAAGCTGTTTCCAAGAATTCTGTAGCCTATGAGCAGGTATTCGTATTACGCGGGTTTTCTGCATGCTGAGTGTGTCAGATGCAGCTTATGGGAGTTCTGTATCTTGAATGTAGTGAGACACAGATTACCAGTGTTCTGTATATGGGTGTAGAGAGATACTGTTTCCAAGAGTTCTGTAGCCTGGCAAGAGGCATACGCAGTAATTGGGATTTCTGTATCCTGAGTGTAGGAGACGCCGCTTCTGGGAGCTCTGCTACCTGGATATAGAGAGAAGCAGTTTACCGGAGTTCTGTATCCTTTGTGCAGGGAGCAGCTGTTTACTGGATTTCTGTAGCGTGGAATGAGGCATTCGCTATATGTGGGTATTCTGTATGCTGAGTGTATCAGATGCCGCTTTCGGGAGTTCTATACCCTAAGTGAAGAGAGATGCAGTTTCCAGTAGTTCTGTATGTTGAATGTATAGAGAAGCTGTTTCCAAGAGTTCTGTAGTCTGAGAGTAGGCATACGCTGTATGTAGGATTCCTGTAGCTAAGTGTAGCCGATGCAGCTTATGGCAGATCTGTAACCTAGAAGTAGAGAGACACAGTTTACCGAAGTTCTGTATTAAAGTGTAGGGTGAATCTGTTTCCAAGAATTCTGCAGCCTATGAGCAAGTATTCGCTATACGGGGTTTTCTGAATGCTGAGTGTGGCAGACGCAGCTGATGGGAGTTCTGTATCTTGAATGCATGAGACACAGTTTACCAGAGTTCTTTATATGGGTGTAGAGAGATACTGTTTCCAAGAGTTCTGTAGCCTGGAAAGAGGTATACACAGTAATTGGGATTTCTGTATCCTGAGTGTGGGAGACGCCGCTTATGGGAGCTCCGCTACCTGGATATAGAGAAAGGCAGTTTACCAGAGTTCCCTATCCTTGTTGTATAGAGGAGCTGCTTCCAGGAGTTCTGTATCCTGGAATGAGGCATTCGCTATATGTGGGTATTCTCTATGCTGAGTGCAGCAGATGCAGCTTACGGAAGTTCTATAACGTAAGTGTAGAGAGATGCAGTTTCCAGTAGTTCTGTATGTTGAATGTAGAGAGAAGCTGTTTCCAAGGGTTCTGTAGTCTGAGAGTAGGCATACGCTGTATATGGGATTCCTGTAGCCTGAGTGTAGCCGACGCAGCTTATGGGAGATCTGTAACCTAGAATTAGAGAGACACATTTTACCGAAGTTCTGTATCAGAATGTAGGGAGAAGCTGTTTCCAAGAATTCTGTAGCCTATAAGCATGTATTCGCTCTACCTGAGTTTTCTCTATGCTGCGTGTGGCAGACGCAGCTTATGGGAGTTCTGTATCGTGCATGTAGTGAGGCACAGTTTGCAAGAGTTCTGTATATGGGTGTAGAGAGAAACGGTTTCCAAGAGTTCTGTAGCCTGGCAAGAGGCATACGCAGTATTGGGATTTCTGTATGCTGAGTGTAGGAGACGCCACTTCTGGGAGCTCCGCTACCTGGATATAGAGAGAAGCAGTTTACCGGAGTTCTGTATCCTTTGTGTAGAGAGCAACAGTTTATTGGATTTTTGTTGCCTGCAATGAGGCATTCGCTATATGCGGGTTTTCTCTATGCTAAGTGTAGTGGACGTCGGTAATGGCAGCTCTGCTACCTGGATATAGAGAGAAGCAGTTTATCGGAGTTCCTATCCTTGTTGTAGAGAGGAGCTGTTTACAGGAGTTCTGTATCCTGGAATGAGTCATACGCTATATGTGGCTATTCTGTATGCTGAGTGTAGCAGATGCAGCTTTCGGGAGTTCTATAACGTAAGCGTAGAGAGATGCAGTTTCCAGTAGTTCTGTATGTTGAATGTAAAGAGAAGCTGTTTCCAAGAGTTCTGTAGTCTGAGAGTAGGCATACGCTGTATTTGGGATTCCTGTAGCTTGAGTGTAGGCGACGCAACTCATGGGAGTTCTGTAATCCTGAATTAGAAAGTCACATTTACCGAAGTTCTGTATCAGAGTATGGGGAGAAGCTGTTTCCAAGATTTCTGTAGCCTATGAGCAGGTATTCGCTGTATGAGGTTTTCTGTATGCTGCGTGTGGCAGATGCAGCTTATGGGAGTTCTGTATCTTGAATGCATGAGACACAGTTTGCCAGAGTTCTGTATATGGGTGTAGAGCGAAACGGTTTCCAAGAGTTCTGTAGCCTGGCAAGAGGCATACGCAGTAATTGGGATTTCTGTATCCTGAGTGTGGGAGACGCCGCTTCTGGGAGCTCCGCTACCTGGATATAGAGAGAAGCAGTTTACCAGAGTTCCCTATCCTTGTTGTAGAGAGGAGCTGTTTCCAGGAGTTCTGTAGCCTGGAATGAGGCATTCCCTATATGTGGGTTTTCTGTATGCTGAGTGTAGGAGATGCCGCTTCTGGGAGCTCTGCTACCTGGATATAGAGAGAAGCAGTTTATCGGAGTTCCCTATCCTTGTTGCACAGAGGAGCTGTTTCCAGGAGTTCTGTATCCTGGAATTAGGCATTCGCTATATGTGGGTATTCTCTATGCTGAATGTAGCAGATGCAGCTTTCGCGAGTAATATACCCTAAGTGCAGAGAGATGCAGTTTCCAGTAGTTCTGTATGTTGAATGTAGAGAGAAGCTGTTTCCAAGGGTTCTGTAGTCTGAGAGTAGGCATACGCTGTATGTGGGATTCCTGCAGCCTGAGTGTAGCCGACGCAGCTTATGGGAGATCTGTAACCTAGAATTAGAGAGACATATTTTACCAATGTTCTGTATCAGAATGTAGGGAGAAGCTGTTGCCAGGAATTCTGTAGCCTATGAGCAGATTTTCGCTATACATGGGTTTTCTGCATGCTGAGTTTGGCAGATGCAGCTTATAAGAATTCTATATCTTGAATGTAGTGAGACACAGTTTACCAGAGTTCTGTATATTGGTACAGAGTGTAACTGTTTTCAAGAGTTCTGTATCCTGGCAAGAGGCATACGCAGTAATTGGGATTTCTGTATCCTGAGTATAGGAGATGTCGTTTCTGGGAGCTCCGCTACCTGGATATAGAGAGAAGCAGTTTATCGGAGTTCCCTATCCTTGTTGTACAGAGGAGCAGTTTACAGGAGTTCTGTATTCTGGAATGAGGCATTCACTATATGTGGGTATTCTCTATGCTGAATGTAGCAGATGCAGCTTTTGGGAGTTGTATACCGTAAGTGCACAGAGATGCAGTTTCCAGTAGTTCTGTATGTTGAATGTGGAGAGAAGCTGTTTCGAAGAGTTCTGTAGTCTAATAGTAGGCATACGCTGTATATGGGATTCCTGTAGCCTGAATGTAGCCGACTTTCTTATGGGAGTTCTGTAATCCTGAATTAGAAAGTAACATTTTACCGAAGTTTTGTATCAGAGTGTAGGGAGAAGCTGTTTCCAAGAATTCTGTAGCCTATGAGCAGGTATTCGTATTACGCGGGTTTTCTGCATGCTGAGTGTGTCAGATGCAGCTTATGGGAGTTCTGTATCTTGAATGTAGTGAGACACAGATTACCAGTGTTCTGTATATGGGTGTAGAGAGATACTGTTTCCAAGAGTTCTGTAGCCTGGCAAGAGGCATACGCAGTAATTGGGATTTCTGTATCCTGAGTGTAGGAGACGCCGCTTCTGGGAGCTCTGCTACCTGGATATAGAGAGAAGCAGTTTACCGGAGTTCTGTATCCTTTGTGCAGGGAGCAGCTGTTTACTGGATTTCTGTAGCGTGGAATGAGGCATTCGCTATATGTGGGTATTCTGTATGCTGAGTGTATCAGATGCCGCTTTCGGGAGTTCTATACCCTAAGTGAAGAGAGATGCAGTTTCCAGTAGTTCTGTATGTTGAATGTATAGAGAAGCTGTTTCCAAGAGTTCTGTAGTCTGAGAGTAGGCATACGCTGTATGTAGGATTCCTGTAGCTAAGTGTAGCCGATGCAGCTTATGGCAGATCTGTAACCTAGAAGTAGAGAGACACAGTTTACCGAAGTTCTGTATTAAAGTGTAGGGTGAATCTGTTTCCAAGAATTCTGCAGCCTATGAGCAAGTATTCGCTATACGGGGTTTTCTGAATGCTGAGTGTGGCAGACGCAGCTGATGGGAGTTCTGTATCTTGAATGCATGAGACACAGTTTACCAGAGTTCTTTATATGGGTGTAGAGAGATACTGTTTCCAAGAGTTCTGTAGCCTGGAAAGAGGTATACACAGTAATTGGGATTTCTGTATCCTGAGTGTGGGAGACGCCGCTTATGGGAGCTCCGCTACCTGGATATAGAGAAAGGCAGTTTACCAGAGTTCCCTATCCTTGTTGTATAGAGGAGCTGCTTCCAGGAGTTCTGTATCCTGGAATGAGGCATTCGCTATATGTGGGTATTCTCTATGCTGAGTGCAGCAGATGCAGCTTACGGAAGTTCTATAACGTAAGTGTAGAGAGATGCAGTTTCCAGTAGTTCTGTATGTTGAATGTAGAGAGAAGCTGTTTCCAAGGGTTCTGTAGTCTGAGAGTAGGCATACGCTGTATATGGGATTCCTGTAGCCTGAGTGTAGCCGACGCAGCTTATGGGAGATCTGTAACCTAGAATTAGAGAGACACATTTTACCGAAGTTCTGTATCAGAATGTAGGGAGAAGCTGTTTCCAAGAATTCTGTAGCCTATAAGCATGTATTCGCTCTACCTGAGTTTTCTCTATGCTGCGTGTGGCAGACGCAGCTTATGGGAGTTCTGTATCGTGCATGTAGTGAGGCACAGTTTGCAAGAGTTCTGTATATGGGTGTAGAGAGAAACGGTTTCCAAGAGTTCTGTAGCCTGGCAAGAGGCATACGCAGTATTGGGATTTCTGTATGCTGAGTGTAGGAGACGCCACTTCTGGGAGCTCCGCTACCTGGATATAGAGAGAAGCAGTTTACCGGAGTTCTGTATCCTTTGTGTAGAGAGCAACAGTTTATTGGATTTTTGTTGCCTGCAATGAGGCATTCGCTATATGCGGGTTTTCTCTATGCTAAGTGTAGTGGACGTCGGTAATGGCAGCTCTGCTACCTGGATATAGAGAGAAGCAGTTTATCGGAGTTCCTATCCTTGTTGTAGAGAGGAGCTGTTTACAGGAGTTCTGTATCCTGGAATGAGTCATACGCTATATGTGGCTATTCTGTATGCTGAGTGTAGCAGATGCAGCTTTCGGGAGTTCTATAACGTAAGCGTAGAGAGATGCAGTTTCCAGTAGTTCTGTATGTTGAATGTAAAGAGAAGCTGTTTCCAAGAGTTCTGTAGTCTGAGAGTAGGCATACGCTGTATTTGGGATTCCTGTAGCTTGAGTGTAGGCGACGCAACTCATGGGAGTTCTGTAATCCTGAATTAGAAAGTCACATTTACCGAAGTTCTGTATCAGAGTATGGGGAGAAGCTGTTTCCAAGATTTCTGTAGCCTATGAGCAGGTATTCGCTGTATGAGGTTTTCTGTATGCTGCGTGTGGCAGATGCAGCTTATGGGAGTTCTGTATCTTGAATGCATGAGACACAGTTTGCCAGAGTTCTGTATATGGGTGTAGAGCGAAACGGTTTCCAAGAGTTCTGTAGCCTGGCAAGAGGCATACGCAGTAATTGGGATTTCTGTATCCTGAGTGTGGGAGACGCCGCTTCTGGGAGCTCCGCTACCTGGATATAGAGAGAAGCAGTTTACCAGAGTTCCCTATCCTTGTTGTAGAGAGGAGCTGTTTCCAGGAGTTCTGTAGCCTGGAATGAGGCATTCCCTATATGTGGGTTTTCTGTATGCTGAGTGTAGGAGATGCCGCTTCTGGGAGCTCTGCTACCTGGATATAGAGAGAAGCAGTTTATCGGAGTTCCCTATCCTTGTTGCACAGAGGAGCTGTTTCCAGGAGTTCTGTATCCTGGAATTAGGCATTCGCTATATGTGGGTATTCTCTATGCTGAATGTAGCAGATGCAGCTTTCGCGAGTAATATACCCTAAGTGCAGAGAGATGCAGTTTCCAGTAGTTCTGTATGTTGAATGTAGAGAGAAGCTGTTCCCAAGGGTTCTGTAGTCTGAGAGTAGGCATACGCTGTATGTGGGATTCCTGCAGCCTGAGTGTAGCCGACGCAGCTTATGGGAGATCTGTAACCTAGAATTAGAGAGACATATTTTACCAATGTTCTGTATCAGAATGTAGGGAGAAGCTGTTGCCAGGAATTCTGTAGCCTATGAGCAGATTTTCGCTATACATGGGTTTTCTGCATGCTGAGTTTGGCAGATGCAGCTTATAAGAATTCTATATCTTGAATGTAGTGAGACACAGTTTACCAGAGTTCTGTATATTGGTACAGAGTGTAACTGTTTTCAAGAGTTCTGTATCCTGGCAAGAGGCATACGCAGTAATTGGGATTTCTGTATCCTGAGTATAGGAGATGTCGTTTCTGGGAGCTCCGCTACCTGGATATAGAGAGAAGCAGTTTATCGGAGTTCCCTATCCTTGTTGTACAGAGGAGCAGTTTACAGGAGTTCTGTATTCTGGAATGAGGCATTCACTATATGTGGGTATTCTCTATGCTGAATGTAGCAGATGCAGCTTTTGGGAGTTGTATACCGTAAGTGCACAGAGATGCAGTTTCCAGTAGTTCTGTATGTTGAATGTGGAGAGAAGCTGTTTCGAAGAGTTCTGTAGTCTAATAGTAGGCATACGCTGTATATGGGATTCCTGTAGCCTGAATGTAGCCGACTTTCTTATGGGAGTTCTGTAATCCTGAATTAGAAAGTAACATTTTACCGAAGTTTTGTATCAGAGTGTAGGGAGAAGCTGTTTCCAAGAATTCTGTAGCCTATGAGCAGGTATTCGTATTACGCGGGTTTTCTGCATGCTGAGTGTGTCAGATGCAGCTTATGGGAGTTCTGTATCTTGAATGTAGTGAGACACAGATTACCAGTGTTCTGTATATGGGTGTAGAGAGATACTGTTTCCAAGAGTTCTGTAGCCTGGCAAGAGGCATACGCAGTAATTGGGATTTCTGTATCCTGAGTGTAGGAGACGCCGCTTCTGGGAGCTCTGCTACCTGGATATAGAGAGAAGCAGTTTACCGGAGTTCTGTATCCTTTGTGCAGGGAGCAGCTGTTTACTGGATTTCTGTAGCGTGGAATGAGGCATTCGCTATATGTGGGTATTCTGTATGCTGAGTGTATCAGATGCCGCTTTCGGGAGTTCTATACCCTAAGTGAAGAGAGATGCAGTTTCCAGTAGTTCTGTATGTTGAATGTATAGAGAAGCTGTTTCCAAGAGTTCTGTAGTCTGAGAGTAGGCATACGCTGTATGTAGGATTCCTGTAGCTAAGTGTAGCCGATGCAGCTTATGGCAGATCTGTAACCTAGAAGTAGAGAGACACAGTTTACCGAAGTTCTGTATTAAAGTGTAGGGTGAATCTGTTTCCAAGAATTCTGCAGCCTATGAGCAAGTATTCGCTATACGGGGTTTTCTGAATGCTGAGTGTGGCAGACGCAGCTGATGGGAGTTCTGTATCTTGAATGCATGAGACACAGTTTACCAGAGTTCTTTATATGGGTGTAGAGAGATACTGTTTCCAAGAGTTCTGTAGCCTGGAAAGAGGTATACACAGTAATTGGGATTTCTGTATCCTGAGTGTGGGAGACGCCGCTTATGGGAGCTCCGCTACCTGGATATAGAGAAAGGCAGTTTACCAGAGTTCCCTATCCTTGTTGTATAGAGGAGCTGCTTCCAGGAGTTCTGTATCCTGGAATGAGGCATTCGCTATATGTGGGTATTCTCTATGCTGAGTGCAGCAGATGCAGCTTACGGAAGTTCTATAACGTAAGTGTAGAGAGATGCAGTTTCCAGTAGTTCTGTATGTTGAATGTAGAGAGAAGCTGTTTCCAAGGGTTCTGTAGTCTGAGAGTAGGCATACGCTGTATATGGGATTCCTGTAGCCTGAGTGTAGCCGACGCAGCTTATGGGAGATCTGTAACCTAGAATTAGAGAGACACATTTTACCGAAGTTCTGTATCAGAATGTAGGGAGAAGCTGTTTCCAAGAATTCTGTAGCCTATAAGCATGTATTCGCTCTACCTGAGTTTTCTCTATGCTGCGTGTGGCAGACGCAGCTTATGGGAGTTCTGTATCGTGCATGTAGTGAGGCACAGTTTGCAAGAGTTCTGTATATGGGTGTAGAGAGAAACGGTTTCCAAGAGTTCTGTAGCCTGGCAAGAGGCATACGCAGTATTGGGATTTCTGTATGCTGAGTGTAGGAGACGCCACTTCTGGGAGCTCCGCTACCTGGATATAGAGAGAAGCAGTTTACCGGAGTTCTGTATCCTTTGTGTAGAGAGCAACAGTTTATTGGATTTTTGTTGCCTGCAATGAGGCATTCGCTATATGCGGGTTTTCTCTATGCTAAGTGTAGTGGACGTCGGTAATGGCAGCTCTGCTACCTGGATATAGAGAGAAGCAGTTTATCGGAGTTCCTATCCTTGTTGTAGAGAGGAGCTGTTTACAGGAGTTCTGTATCCTGGAATGAGTCATACGCTATATGTGGCTATTCTGTATGCTGAGTGTAGCAGATGCAGCTTTCGGGAGTTCTATAACGTAAGCGTAGAGAGATGCAGTTTCCAGTAGTTCTGTATGTTGAATGTAAAGAGAAGCTGTTTCCAAGAGTTCTGTAGTCTGAGAGTAGGCATACGCTGTATTTGGGATTCCTGTAGCTTGAGTGTAGGCGACGCAACTCATGGGAGTTCTGTAATCCTGAATTAGAAAGTCACATTTACCGAAGTTCTGTATCAGAGTATGGGGAGAAGCTGTTTCCAAGATTTCTGTAGCCTATGAGCAGGTATTCGCTGTATGAGGTTTTCTGTATGCTGCGTGTGGCAGATGCAGCTTATGGGAGTTCTGTATCTTGAATGCATGAGACACAGTTTGCCAGAGTTCTGTATATGGGTGTAGAGCGAAACGGTTTCCAAGAGTTCTGTAGCCTGGCAAGAGGCATACGCAGTAATTGGGATTTCTGTATCCTGAGTGTGGGAGACGCCGCTTCTGGGAGCTCCGCTACCTGGATATAGAGAGAAGCAGTTTACCAGAGTTCCCTATCCTTGTTGTAGAGAGGAGCTGTTTCCAGGAGTTCTGTAGCCTGGAATGAGGCATTCCCTATATGTGGGTTTTCTGTATGCTGAGTGTAGGAGATGCCGCTTCTGGGAGCTCTGCTACCTGGATATAGAGAGAAGCAGTTTATCGGAGTTCCCTATCCTTGTTGCACAGAGGAGCTGTTTCCAGGAGTTCTGTATCCTGGAATTAGGCATTCGCTATATGTGGGTATTCTCTATGCTGAATGTAGCAGATGCAGCTTTCGCGAGTAATATACCCTAAGTGCAGAGAGATGCAGTTTCCAGTAGTTCTGTATGTTGAATGTAGAGAGAAGCTGTTTCCAAGGGTTCTGTAGTCTGAGAGTAGGCATACGCTGTATGTGGGATTCCTGCAGCCTGAGTGTAGCCGACGCAGCTTATGGGAGATCTGTAACCTAGAATTAGAGAGACATATTTTACCAATGTTCTGTATCAGAATGTAGGGAGAAGCTGTTGCCAGGAATTCTGTAGCCTATGAGCAGATTTTCGCTATACATGGGTTTTCTGCATGCTGAGTTTGGCAGATGCAGCTTATAAGAATTCTATATCTTGAATGTAGTGAGACACAGTTTACCAGAGTTCTGTATATTGGTACAGAGTGTAACTGTTTTCAAGAGTTCTGTATCCTGGCAAGAGGCATACGCAGTAATTGGGATTTCTGTATCCTGAGTATAGGAGATGTCGTTTCTGGGAGCTCCGCTACCTGGATATAGAGAGAAGCAGTTTATCGGAGTTCCCTATCCTTGTTGTACAGAGGAGCAGTTTACAGGAGTTCTGTATTCTGGAATGAGGCATTCACTATATGTGGGTATTCTCTATGCTGAATGTAGCAGATGCAGCTTTTGGGAGTTGTATACCGTAAGTGCACAGAGATGCAGTTTCCAGTAGTTCTGTATGTTGAATGTGGAGAGAAGCTGTTTCGAAGAGTTCTGTAGTCTAATAGTAGGCATACGCTGTATATGGGATTCCTGTAGCCTGAATGTAGCCGACTTTCTTATGGGAGTTCTGTAATCCTGAATTAGAAAGTAACATTTTACCGAAGTTTTGTATCAGAGTGTAGGGAGAAGCTGTTTCCAAGAATTCTGTAGCCTATGAGCAGGTATTCGTATTACGCGGGTTTTCTGCATGCTGAGTGTGTCAGATGCAGCTTATGGGAGTTCTGTATCTTGAATGTAGTGAGACACAGATTACCAGTGTTCTGTATATGGGTGTAGAGAGATACTGTTTCCAAGAGTTCTGTAGCCTGGCAAGAGGCATACGCAGTAATTGGGATTTCTGTATCCTGAGTGTAGGAGACGCCGCTTCTGGGAGCTCTGCTACCTGGATATAGAGAGAAGCAGTTTACCGGAGTTCTGTATCCTTTGTGCAGGGAGCAGCTGTTTACTGGATTTCTGTAGCGTGGAATGAGGCATTCGCTATATGTGGGTATTCTGTATGCTGAGTGTATCAGATGCCGCTTTCGGGAGTTCTATACCCTAAGTGAAGAGAGATGCAGTTTCCAGTAGTTCTGTATGTTGAATGTATAGAGAAGCTGTTTCCAAGAGTTCTGTAGTCTGAGAGTAGGCATACGCTGTATGTAGGATTCCTGTAGCTAAGTGTAGCCGATGCAGCTTATGGCAGATCTGTAACCTAGAAGTAGAGAGACACAGTTTACCGAAGTTCTGTATTAAAGTGTAGGGTGAATCTGTTTCCAAGAATTCTGCAGCCTATGAGCAAGTATTCGCTATACGGGGTTTTCTGAATGCTGAGTGTGGCAGACGCAGCTGATGGGAGTTCTGTATCTTGAATGCATGAGACACAGTTTACCAGAGTTCTTTATATGGGTGTAGAGAGATACTGTTTCCAAGAGTTCTGTAGCCTGGAAAGAGGTATACACAGTAATTGGGATTTCTGTATCCTGAGTGTGGGAGACGCCGCTTATGGGAGCTCCGCTACCTGGATATAGAGAAAGGCAGTTTACCAGAGTTCCCTATCCTTGTTGTATAGAGGAGCTGCTTCCAGGAGTTCTGTATCCTGGAATGAGGCATTCGCTATATGTGGGTATTCTCTATGCTGAGTGCAGCAGATGCAGCTTACGGAAGTTCTATAACGTAAGTGTAGAGAGATGCAGTTTCCAGTAGTTCTGTATGTTGAATGTAGAGAGAAGCTGTTTCCAAGGGTTCTGTAGTCTGAGAGTAGGCATACGCTGTATATGGGATTCCTGTAGCCTGAGTGTAGCCGACGCAGCTTATGGGAGATCTGTAACCTAGAATTAGAGAGACACATTTTACCGAAGTTCTGTATCAGAATGTAGGGAGAAGCTGTTTCCAAGAATTCTGTAGCCTATAAGCATGTATTCGCTCTACCTGAGTTTTCTCTATGCTGCGTGTGGCAGACGCAGCTTATGGGAGTTCTGTATCGTGCATGTAGTGAGGCACAGTTTGCAAGAGTTCTGTATATGGGTGTAGAGAGAAACGGTTTCCAAGAGTTCTGTAGCCTGGCAAGAGGCATACGCAGTATTGGGATTTCTGTATGCTGAGTGTAGGAGACGCCACTTCTGGGAGCTCCGCTACCTGGATATAGAGAGAAGCAGTTTACCGGAGTTCTGTATCCTTTGTGTAGAGAGCAACAGTTTATTGGATTTTTGTTGCCTGCAATGAGGCATTCGCTATATGCGGGTTTTCTCTATGCTAAGTGTAGTGGACGTCGGTAATGGCAGCTCTGCTACCTGGATATAGAGAGAAGCAGTTTATCGGAGTTCCTATCCTTGTTGTAGAGAGGAGCTGTTTACAGGAGTTCTGTATCCTGGAATGAGTCATACGCTATATGTGGCTATTCTGTATGCTGAGTGTAGCAGATGCAGCTTTCGGGAGTTCTATAACGTAAGCGTAGAGAGATGCAGTTTCCAGTAGTTCTGTATGTTGAATGTAAAGAGAAGCTGTTTCCAAGAGTTCTGTAGTCTGAGAGTAGGCATACGCTGTATTTGGGATTCCTGTAGCTTGAGTGTAGGCGACGCAACTCATGGGAGTTCTGTAATCCTGAATTAGAAAGTCACATTTACCGAAGTTCTGTATCAGAGTATGGGGAGAAGCTGTTTCCAAGATTTCTGTAGCCTATGAGCAGGTATTCGCTGTATGAGGTTTTCTGTATGCTGCGTGTGGCAGATGCAGCTTATGGGAGTTCTGTATCTTGAATGCATGAGACACAGTTTGCCAGAGTTCTGTATATGGGTGTAGAGCGAAACGGTTTCCAAGAGTTCTGTAGCCTGGCAAGAGGCATACGCAGTAATTGGGATTTCTGTATCCTGAGTGTGGGAGACGCCGCTTATGGGAGCTCCGCTACCTGGATATAGAGAGAAGCAGTTTACCAGAGTTCCCTATCCTTGTTGTAGAGAGGAGCTGTTTCCAGGAGTTCTGTAGCCTGGAATGAGGCATTCCCTATATGTGGGTTTTCTGTATGCTGAGTGTAGGAGATGCCACTTCTGGGAGCTCTGCTACCTGGATATAGAGAGAAGCAGTTTATCGGAGTTCCCTATCCTTGTTGCACAGAGGAGCTGTTTCCAGGAGTTCTGTATCCTGGAATTAGGCATTCGCTATATGTGGGTATTCTCTATGATGAATGTAGCAGATGCAGCTTTCGCGAGTAATATACCCTAAGTGCAGAGAGATGCAGTTTCCAGTAGTTCTGTATGTTGAATGTAGAGAGAAGCTATTTCCAAGGGTTCTGTAGTCTGAGAGTAGGCATACGCTGTATATGGGATTCCTGCAGCCTGAGTGTAGCCGACGCAGCTTATGGGAGATCTGTAACCTAGAATTAGAGAGACATATTTTACCAATGTTCTGTATCAGAATGTAGGGAGAAGCTGTTGCCAGGAATTCTGTAGCCTATGAGCAGATTTTCGCTATACATGGGTTTTCTGCATGCTGAGTTTGGCAGATGCAGCTTATAAGAATTCTATATCTTGAATGTAGTGAGACACAGTTTACCAGAGTTCTGTATATTGGTACAGAGTGTAACTGTTTTCAAGAGTTCTGTATCCTGGCAAGAGGCATACGCAGTAATTGGGATTTCTGTATCCTGAGTATAGGAGATGTCGTTTCTGGGAGCTCCGCTACCTGGATATAGAGAGAAGCAGTTTATCGGAGTTCCCTATCCTTGTTGTACAGAGGAGCAGTTTACAGGAGTTCTGTATTCTGGAATGAGGCATTCACTATATGTGGGTATTCTCTATGCTGAATGTAGCAGATGCAGCTTTTGGGAGTTGTATACCGTAAGTGCACAGAGATGCAGTTTCCAGTAGTTCTGTATGTTGAATGTGGAGAGAAGCTGTTTCGAAGAGTTCTGTAGTCTAATAGTAGGCATACGCTGTATATGGGATTCCTGTAGCCTGAATGTAGCCGACTTTCTTATGGGAGTTCTGTAATCCTGAATTAGAAAGTAACATTTTACCGAAGTTTTGTATCAGAGTGTAGGGAGAAGCTGTTTCCAAGAATTCTGTAGCCTATGAGCAGGTATTCGTATTACGCGGGTTTTCTGCATGCTGAGTGTGTCAGATGCAGCTTATGGGAGTTCTGTATCTTGAATGTAGTGAGACACAGATTACCAGTGTTCTGTATATGGGTGTAGAGAGATACTGTTTCCAAGAGTTCTGTAGCCTGGCAAGAGGCATACGCAGTAATTGGGATTTCTGTATCCTGAGTGTAGGAGACGCCGCTTCTGGGAGCTCTGCTACCTGGATATAGAGAGAAGCAGTTTACCGGAGTTCTGTATCCTTTGTGCAGGGAGCAGCTGTTTACTGGATTTCTGTAGCGTGGAATGAGGCATTCGCTATATGTGGGTATTCTGTATGCTGAGTGTATCAGATGCCGCTTTCGGGAGTTCTATACCCTAAGTGAAGAGAGATGCAGTTTCCAGTAGTTCTGTATGTTGAATGTATAGAGAAGCTGTTTCCAAGAGTTCTGTAGTCTGAGAGTAGGCATACGCTGTATGTAGGATTCCTGTAGCTAAGTGTAGCTGATGCAGCTTATGGCAGATCTGTAACCTAGAAGTAGAGAGACACAGTTTACCGAAGTTCTGTATTAAAGTGTAGGGTGAATCTGTTTCCAAGAATTCTGCAGCCTATGAGCAAGTATTCGCTATACGGGGTTTTCTGAATGCTGAGTGTGGCAGACGCAGCTGATGGGAGTTCTGTATCTTGAATGCATGAGACACAGTTTACCAGAGTTCTTTATATGGGTGTAGAGAGATACTGTTTCCAAGAGTTCTGTAGCCTGGAAAGAGGTATACACAGTAATTGGGATTTCTGTATCCTGAGTGTGGGAGACGCCGCTTATGGGAGCTCCGCTACCTGGATATAGAGAAAGGCAGTTTACCAGAGTTCCCTATCCTTGTTGTATAGAGGAGCTGCTTCCAGGAGTTCTGTATCCTGGAATGAGGCATTCGCTATATGTGGGTATTCTCTATGCTGAGTGCAGCAGATGCAGCTTACGGAAGTTCTATAACGTAAGTGTAGAGAGATGCAGTTTCCAGTAGTTCTGTATGTTGAATGTAGAGAGAAGCTGTTTCCAAGGGTTCTGTAGTCTGAGAGTAGGCATACGCTGTATATGGGATTCCTGTAGCCTGAGTGTAGCCGACGCAGCTTATGGGAGATCTGTAACCTAGAATTAGAGAGACACATTTTACCGAAGTTCTGTATCAGAATGTAGGGAGAAGCTGTTTCCAAGAATTCTGTAGCCTATAAGCATGTATTCGCTCTACCTGAGTTTTCTCTATGCTGCGTGTGGCAGACGCAGCTTATGGGAGTTCTGTATCGTGCATGTAGTGAGGCACAGTTTGCAAGAGTTCTGTATATGGGTGTAGAGAGAAACGGTTTCCAAGAGTTCTGTAGCCTGGCAAGAGGCATACGCAGTATTGGGATTTCTGTATGCTGAGTGTAGGAGACGCCACTTCTGGGAGCTCCGCTACCTGGATATAGAGAGAAGCAGTTTACCGGAGTTCTGTATCCTTTGTGTAGAGAGCAACAGTTTATTGGATTTTTGTTGCCTGCAATGAGGCATTCGCTATATGCGGGTTTTCTCTATGCTAAGTGTAGTGGACGTCGGTAATGGCAGCTCTGCTACCTGGATATAGAGAGAAGCAGTTTATCGGAGTTCCTATCCTTGTTGTAGAGAGGAGCTGTTTACAGGAGTTCTGTATCCTGGAATGAGTCATACGCTATATGTGGCTATTCTGTATGCTGAGTGTAGCAGATGCAGCTTTCGGGAGTTCTATAACGTAAGCGTAGAGAGATGCAGTTTCCAGTAGTTCTGTATGTTGAATGTAAAGAGAAGCTGTTTCCAAGAGTTCTGTAGTCTGAGAGTAGGCATACGCTGTATTTGGGATTCCTGTAGCTTGAGTGTAGGCGACGCAACTCATGGGAGTTCTGTAATCCTGAATTAGAAAGTCACATTTACCGAAGTTCTGTATCAGAGTATGGGGAGAAGCTGTTTCCAAGATTTCTGTAGCCTATGAGCAGGTATTCGCTGTATGAGGTTTTCTGTATGCTGCGTGTGGCAGATGCAGCTTATGGGAGTTCTGTATCTTGAATGCATGAGACACAGTTTGCCAGAGTTCTGTATATGGGTGTAGAGCGAAACGGTTTCCAAGAGTTCTGTAGCCTGGCAAGAGGCATACGCAGTAATTGGGATTTCTGTATCCTGAGTGTGGGAGACGCCGCTTATGGGAGCTCCGCTACCTGGATATAGAGAGAAGCAGTTTACCAGAGTTCCCTATCCTTGTTGTAGAGAGGAGCTGTTTCCAGGAGTTCTGTAGCCTGGAATGAGGCATTCCCTATATGTGGGTTTTCTGTATGCTGAGTGTAGGAGATGCCGCTTCTGGGAGCTCTGCTACCTGGATATAGAGAGAAGCAGTTTATCGGAGTTCCCTATCCTTGTTGCACAGAGGAGCTGTTTCCAGGAGTTCTGTATCCTGGAATTAGGCATTCGCTATATGTGGGTATTCTCTATGCTGAATGTAGCAGATGCAGCTTTCGCGAGTAATATACCCTAAGTGCAGAGAGATGCAGTTTCCAGTAGTTCTGTATGTTGAATGTAGAGAGAAGCTGTTTCCAAGGGTTCTGTAGTCTGAGAGTAGGCATACGCTGTATGTGGGATTCCTGCAGCCTGAGTGTAGCCGACGCAGCTTATGGGAGATCTGTAACCTAGAATTAGAGAGACATATTTTACCAATGTTCTGTATCAGAATGTAGGGAGAAGCTGTTGCCAGGAATTCTGTAGCCTATGAGCAGATTTTCGCTATACATGGGTTTTCTGCATGCTGAGTTTGGCAGATGCAGCTTATAAGAATTCTATATCTTGAATGTAGTGAGACACAGTTTACCAGAGTTCTGTATATTGGTACAGAGTGTAACTGTTTTCAAGAGTTCTGTATCCTGGCAAGAGGCATACGCAGTAATTGGGATTTCTGTATCCTGAGTATAGGAGATGTCGTTTCTGGGAGCTCCGCTACCTGGATATAGAGAGAAGCAGTTTATCGGAGTTCCCTATCCTTGTTGTACAGAGGAGCAGTTTACAGGAGTTCTGTATTCTGGAATGAGGCATTCACTATATGTGGGTATTCTCTATGCTGAATGTAGCAGATGCAGCTTTTGGGAGTTGTATACCGTAAGTGCACAGAGATGCAGTTTCCAGTAGTTCTGTATGTTGAATGTGGAGAGAAGCTGTTTCGAAGAGTTCTGTAGTCTAATAGTAGGCATACGCTGTATATGGGATTCCTGTAGCCTGAATGTAGCCGACTTTCTTATGGGAGTTCTGTAATCCTGAATTAGAAAGTAACATTTTACCGAAGTTTTGTATCAGAGTGTAGGGAGAAGCTGTTTCCAAGAATTCTGTAGCCTATGAGCAGGTATTCGTATTACGCGGGTTTTCTGCATGCTGAGTGTGTCAGATGCAGCTTATGGGAGTTCTGTATCTTGAATGTAGTGAGACACAGATTACCAGTGTTCTGTATATGGGTGTAGAGAGATACTGTTTCCAAGAGTTCTGTAGCCTGGCAAGAGGCATACGCAGTAATTGGGATTTCTGTATCCTGAGTGTAGGAGACGCCGCTTCTGGGAGCTCTGCTACCTGGATATAGAGAGAAGCAGTTTACCGGAGTTCTGTATCCTTTGTGCAGGGAGCAGCTGTTTACTGGATTTCTGTAGCGTGGAATGAGGCATTCGCTATATGTGGGTATTCTGTATGCTGAGTGTATCAGATGCCGCTTTCGGGAGTTCTATACCCTAAGTGAAGAGAGATGCAGTTTCCAGTAGTTCTGTATGTTGAATGTATAGAGAAGCTGTTTCCAAGAGTTCTGTAGTCTGAGAGTAGGCATACGCTGTATGTAGGATTCCTGTAGCTAAGTGTAGCCGATGCAGCTTATGGCAGATCTGTAACCTAGAAGTAGAGAGACACAGTTTACCGAAGTTCTGTATTAAAGTGTAGGGTGAATCTGTTTCCAAGAATTCTGCAGCCTATGAGCAAGTATTCGCTATACGGGGTTTTCTGAATGCTGAGTGTGGCAGACGCAGCTGATGGGAGTTCTGTATCTTGAATGCATGAGACACAGTTTACCAGAGTTCTGTTTCTGGGTGTAGAGAGATACTGTTTCCAAGAGTTCTGTAGCCTGGAAAGAGGTATACACAGTAATTGGGATTTCTGTATCCTGAGTGTGGGAGACGCCGCTTATGGGAGCTCCGCTACCTGGATATAGAGAAAGGCAGTTTACCAGAGTTCCCTATCCTTGTTGTATAGAGGAGCTGCTTCCAGGAGTTCTGTATCCTGGAATGAGGCATTCGCTATATGTGGGTATTCTCTATGCTGAGTGCAGCAGATGCAGCTTACGGAAGTTCTATAACGTAAGTGTAGAGAGATGCAGTTTCCAGTAGTTCTGTATGTTGAATGTAGAGAGAAGCTGTTTCCAAGGGTTCTGTAGTCTGAGAGTAGGCATACGCTGTATATGGGATTCCTGTAGCCTGAGTGTAGCCGACGCAGCTTATGGGAGATCTGTAACCTAGAATTAGAGAGACACATTTTACCGAAGTTCTGTATCAGAATGTAGGGAGAAGCTGTTTCCAAGAATTCTGTAGCCTATAAGCATGTATTCGCTCTACCTGAGTTTTCTCTATGCTGCGTGTGGCAGACGCAGCTTATGGGAGTTCTGTATCGTGCATGTAGTGAGGCACAGTTTGCAAGAGTTCTGTATATGGGTGTAGAGAGAAACGGTTTCCAAGAGTTCTGTAGCCTGGCAAGAGGCATACGCAGTATTGGGATTTCTGTATGCTGAGTGTAGGAGACGCCACTTCTGGGAGCTCCGCTACCTGGATATAGAGAGAAGCAGTTTACCGGAGTTCTGTATCCTTTGTGTAGAGAGCAACAGTTTATTGGATTTTTGTTGCCTGCAATGAGGCATTCGCTATATGCGGGTTTTCTCTATGCTAAGTGTAGTGGACGTCGGTAATGGCAGCTCTGCTACCTGGATATAGAGAGAAGCAGTTTATCGGAGTTCCTATCCTTGTTGTAGAGAGGAGCTGTTTACAGGAGTTCTGTATCCTGGAATGAGTCATACGCTATATGTGGCTATTCTGTATGCTGAGTGTAGCAGATGCAGCTTTCGGGAGTTCTATAACGTAAGCGTAGAGAGATGCAGTTTCCAGTAGTTCTGTATGTTGAATGTAAAGAGAAGCTGTTTCCAAGAGTTCTGTAGTCTGAGAGTAGGCATACGCTGTATTTGGGATTCCTGTAGCTTGAGTGTAGGCGACGCAACTCATGGGAGTTCTGTAATCCTGAATTAGAAAGTCACATTTACCGAAGTTCTGTATCAGAGTATGGGGAGAAGCTGTTTCCAAGATTTCTGTAGCCTATGAGCAGGTATTCGCTGTATGAGGTTTTCTGTATGCTGCGTGTGGCAGATGCAGCTTATGGGAGTTCTGTATCTTGAATGCATGAGACACAGTTTGCCAGAGTTCTGTATATGGGTGTAGAGCGAAACGGTTTCCAAGAGTTCTGTAGCCTGGCAAGAGGCATACGCAGTAATTGGGATTTCTGTATCCTGAGTGTGGGAGACGCCGCTTCTGGGAGCTCCGCTACCTGGATATAGAGAGAAGCAGTTTACCAGAGTTCCCTATCCTTGTTGTAGAGAGGAGCTGTTTCCAGGAGTTCTGTAGCCTGGAATGAGGCATTCCCTATATGTGGGTTTTCTGTATGCTGAGTGTAGGAGATGCCACTTCTGGGAGCTCTGCTACCTGGATATAGAGAGAAGCAGTTTATCGGAGTTCCCTATCCTTGTTGCACAGAGGAGCTGTTTCCAGGAGTTCTGTATCCTGGAATTAGGCATTCGCTATATGTGGGTATTCTCTATGATGAATGTAGCAGATGCAGCTTTCGCGAGTAATATACCCTAAGTGCAGAGAGATGCAGTTTCCAGTAGTTCTGTATGTTGAATGTAGAGAGAAGCTGTTTCCAAGGGTTCTGTAGTCTGAGAGTAGGCATACGCTGTATGTGGGATTCCTGCAGCCTGAGTGTAGCCGACGCAGCTTATGGGAGATCTGTAACCTAGAATTAGAGAGACATATTTTACCAATGTTCTGTATCAGAATGTAGGGAGAAGCTGTTGCCAGGAATTCTGTAGCCTATGAGCAGATTTTCGCTATACATGGGTTTTCTGCATGCTGAGTTTGGCAGATGCAGCTTATAAGAATTCTATATCTTGAATGTAGTGAGACACAGTTTACCAGAGTTCTGTATATTGGTACAGAGTGTAACTGTTTTCAAGAGTTCTGTATCCTGGCAAGAGGCATACGCAGTAATTGGGATTTCTGTATCCTGAGTATAGGAGATGTCGTTTCTGGGAGCTCCGCTACCTGGATATAGAGAGAAGCAGTTTATCGGAGTTCCCTATCCTTGTTGTACAGAGGAGCAGTTTACAGGAGTTCTGTATTCTGGAATGAGGCATTCACTATATGAGGGTATTCTCTATGCTGAATGTAGCAGATGCAGCTTTTGGGAGTTGTATACCGTAAGTGCACAGAGATGCAGTTTCCAGTAGTTCTGTATGTTGAATGTGGAGAGAAGCTGTTTCGAAGAGTTCTGTAGTCTAATAGTAGGCATACGCTGTATATGGGATTCCTGTAGCCTGAATGTAGCCGACTTTCTTATGGGAGTTCTGTAATCCTGAATTAGAAAGTAACATTTTACCGAAGTTTTGTATCAGAGTGTAGGGAGAAGCTGTTTCCAAGAATTCTGTAGCCTATGAGCAGGTATTCGTATTACGCGGGTTTTCTGCATGCTGAGTGTGTCAGATGCAGCTTATGGGAGTTCTGTATCTTGAATGTAGTGAGACACAGATTACCAGTGTTCTGTATATGGGTGTAGAGAGATACTGTTTCCAAGAGTTCTGTAGCCTGGCAAGAGGCATACGCAGTAATTGGGATTTCTGTATCCTGAGTGTAGGAGACGCCGCTTCTGGGAGCTCTGCTACCTGGATATAGAGAGAAGCAGTTTACCGGAGTTCTGTATCCTTTGTGCAGGGAGCAGCTGTTTACTGGATTTCTGTAGCGTGGAATGAGGCATTCGCTATATGTGGGTATTCTGTATGCTGAGTGTATCAGATGCCGCTTTCGGGAGTTCTATACCCTAAGTGAAGAGAGATGCAGTTTCCAGTAGTTCTGTATGTTGAATGTATAGAGAAGCTGTTTCCAAGAGTTCTGTAGTCTGAGAGTAGGCATACGCTGTATGTAGGATTCCTGTAGCTAAGTGTAGCCGATGCAGCTTATGGCAGATCTGTAACCTAGAAGTAGAGAGACACAGTTTACCGAAGTTCTGTATTAAAGTGTAGGGTGAATCTGTTTCCAAGAATTCTGCAGCCTATGAGCAAGTATTCGCTATACGGGGTTTTCTGAATGCTGAGTGTGGCAGACGCAGCTGATGGGAGTTCTGTATCTTGAATGCATGAGACACAGTTTACCAGAGTTCTGTTTCTGGGTGTAGAGAGATACTGTTTCCAAGAGTTCTGTAGCCTGGAAAGAGGTATACACAGTAATTGGGATTTCTGTATCCTGAGTGTGGGAGACGCCGCTTATGGGAGCTCCGCTACCTGGATATAGAGAAAGGCAGTTTACCAGAGTTCCCTATCCTTGTTGTATAGAGGAGCTGCTTCCAGGAGTTCTGTATCCTGGAATGAGGCATTCGCTATATGTGGGTATTCTCTATGCTGAGTGCAGCAGATGCAGCTTACGGAAGTTCTATAATGTAAGTGTAGAGAGATGCAGTTTCCAGTAGTTCTGTATGTTGAATGTAGAGAGAAGCTGTTTCCAAGGGTTCTGTAGTCTGAGAGTAGGCATACGCTGTATATGGGATTCCTGTAGCCTGAGTGTAGCCGACGCAGCTTATGGGAGATCTGTAACCTAGAATTAGAGAGACACATTTTACCGAAGTTCTGTATCAGAATGTAGGGAGAAGCTGTTTCCAAGAATTCTGTAGCCTATAAGCATGTATTCGCTCTACCTGAGTTTTCTCTATGCTGCGTGTGGCAGACGCAGCTTATGGGAGTTCTGTATCGTGCATGTAGTGAGGCACAGTTTGCAAGAGTTCTGTATATGGGTGTAGAGAGAAACGGTTTCCAAGAGTTCTGTAGCCTGGCAAGAGGCATACGCAGTATTGGGATTTCTGTATGCTGAGTGTAGGAGACGCCACTTCTGGGAGCTCCGCTACCTGGATATAGAGAGAAGCAGTTTACCGGAGTTCTGTATCCTTTGTGTAGAGAGCAACAGTTTATTGGATTTTTGTTGCCTGCAATGAGGCATTCGCTATATGCGGGTTTTCTCTATGCTAAGTGTAGTGGACGTCGGTAATGGCAGCTCTGCTACCTGGATATAGAGAGAAGCAGTTTATCGGAGTTCCTATCCTTGTTGTAGAGAGGAGCTGTTTACAGGAGTTCTGTATCCTGGAATGAGTCATACGCTATATGTGGCTATTCTGTATGCTGAGTGTAGCAGATGCAGCTTTCGGGAGTTCTATAACGTAAGCGTAGAGAGATGCAGTTTCCAGTAGTTCTGTATGTTGAATGTAAAGAGAAGCTGTTTCCAAGAGTTCTGTAGTCTGAGAGTAGGCATACGCTGTATTTGGGATTCCTGTAGCTTGAGTGTAGGCGACGCAACTCATGGGAGTTCTGTAATCCTGAATTAGAAAGTCACATTTACCGAAGCTCTGTATCAGAGTATGGGGAGAAGCTGTTTCCAAGATTTCTGTAGCCTATGAGCAGGTATTCGCTGTATGAGGTTTTCTGTATGCTGCGTGTGGCAGATGCAGCTTATGGGAGTTCTGTATCTTGAATGCATGAGACACAGTTTGCCAGAGTTCTGTATATGGGTGTAGAGCGAAACGGTTTCCAAGAGTTCTGTAGCCTGGCAAGAGGCATACGCAGTAATTGGGATTTCTGTATCCTGAGTGTGGGAGACGCCGCTTCTGGGAGCTCCGCTACCTGGATATAAAGAGAAGCAGTTTACCAGAGTTCCCTATCCTTGTTGTAGAGAGGAGCTGTTTCCAGGAGTTCTGTAGCCTGGAATGAGGCATTCCCTATATGTGGGTTTTCTGTATGCTGAGTGTAGGAGATGCCGCTTCTGGGAGCTCTGCTACCTGGATATAGAGAGAAGCAGTTTATCGGAGTTCCCTATCCTTGTTGCACAGAGGAGCTGTTTCCAGGAGTTCTGTATCCTGGAATTAGGCATTCGCTATATGTGGGTATTCTCTATGCTGAATGTAGCAGATGCAGCTTTCGCGAGTAATATACCCTAAGTGCAGAGAGATGCAGTTTCCAGTAGTTCTGTATGTTGAATGTAGAGAGAAGCTGTTTCCAAGGGTTCTGTAGTCTGAGAGTAGGCATACGCTGTATGTGGGATTCCTGCAGCCTGAGTGTAGCCGACGCAGCTTATGGGAGATCTGTAACCTAGAATTAGAGAGACATATTTTACCAATGTTCTGTATCAGAATGTAGGGAGAAGCTGTTGCCAGGAATTCTGTAGCCTATGAGCAGATTTTCGCTATACATGGGTTTTCTGCATGCTGAGTTTGGCAGATGCAGCTTATAAGAATTCTATATCTTGAATGTAGTGAGACACAGTTTACCAGAGTTCTGTATATTGGTACAGAGTGTAACTGTTTTCAAGAGTTCTGTATCCTGGCAAGAGGCATACGCAGTAATTGGGATTTCTGTATCCTGAGTATAGGAGATGTCGTTTCTGGGAGCTCCGCTACCTGGATATAGAGAGAAGCAGTTTATCGGAGTTCCCTATCCTTGTTGTACAGAGGAGCAGTTTACAGGAGTTCTGTATTCTGGAATGAGGCATTCACTATATGTGGGTATTCTCTATGCTGAATGTAGCAGATGCAGCTTTTGGGAGTTGTATACCGTAAGTGCACAGAGATGCAGTTTCCAGTAGTTCTGTATGTTGAATGTGGAGAGAAGCTGTTTCGAAGAGTTCTGTAGTCTAATAGTAGGCATACGCTGTATATGGGATTCCTGTAGCCTGAATGTAGCCGACTTTCTTATGGGAGTTCTGTAATCCTGAATTAGAAAGTAACATTTTACCGAAGTTTTGTATCAGAGTGTAGGGAGAAGCTGTTTCCAAGAATTCTGTAGCCTATGAGCAGGTATTCGTATTACGCGGGTTTTCTGCATGCTGAGTGTGTCAGATGCAGCTTATGGGAGTTCTGTATCTTGAATGTAGTGAGACACAGATTACCAGTGTTCTGTATATGGGTGTAGAGAGATACTGTTTCCAAGAGTTCTGTAGCCTGGCAAGAGGCATACGCAGTAATTGGGATTTCTGTATCCTGAGTGTAGGAGACGCCGCTTCTGGGAGCTCTGCTACCTGGATATAGAGAGAAGCAGTTTACCGGAGTTCTGTATCCTTTGTGCAGGGAGCAGCTGTTTACTGGATTTCTGTAGCGTGGAATGAGGCATTCGCTATATGTGGGTATTCTGTATGCTGAGTGTATCAGATGCCGCTTTCGGGAGTTCTATACCCTAAGTGAAGAGAGATGCAGTTTCCAGTAGTTCTGTATGTTGAATGTATAGAGAAGCTGTTTCCAAGAGTTCTGTAGTCTGAGAGTAGGCATACGCTGTATGTAGGATTCCTGTAGCTAAGTGTAGCCGATGCAGCTTATGGCAGATCTGTAACCTAGAAGTAGAGAGACACAGTTTACCGAAGTTCTGTATTAAAGTGTAGGGTGAATCTGTTTCCAAGAATTCTGCAGCCTATGAGCAAGTATTCGCTATACGGGGTTTTCTGAATGCTGAGTGTGGCAGACGCAGCTGATGGGAGTTCTGTATCTTGAATGCATGAGACACAGTTTACCAGAGTTCTGTTTCTGGGTGTAGAGAGATACTGTTTCCAAGAGTTCTGTAGCCTGGAAAGAGGTATACACAGTAATTGGGATTTCTGTATCCTGAGTGTGGGAGACGCCGCTTATGGGAGCTCCGCTACCTGGATATAGAGAAAGGCAGTTTACCAGAGTTCCCTATCCTTGTTGTATAGAGGAGCTGCTTCCAGGAGTTCTGTATCCTGGAATGAGGCATTCGCTATATGTGGGTATTCTCTATGCTGAGTGCAGCAGATGCAGCTTACGGAAGTTCTATAACGTAAGTGTAGAGAGATGCAGTTTCCAGTAGTTCTGTATGTTGAATGTAGAGAGAAGCTGTTTCCAAGGGTTCTGTAGTCTGAGAGTAGGCATACGCTGTATATGGGATTCCTGTAGCCTGAGTGTAGCCGACGCAGCTTATGGGAGATCTGTAACCTAGAATTAGAGAGACACATTTTACCGAAGTTCTGTATCAGAATGTAGGGAGAAGCTGTTTCCAAGAATTCTGTAGCCTATAAGCATGTATTCGCTCTACCTGAGTTTTCTCTATGCTGCGTGTGGCAGACGCAGCTTATGGGAGTTCTGTATCGTGCATGTAGTGAGGCACAGTTTGCAAGAGTTCTGTATATGGGTGTAGAGAGAAACGGTTTCCAAGAGTTCTGTAGCCTGGCAAGAGGCATACGCAGTATTGGGATTTCTGTATGCTGAGTGTAGGAGACGCCACTTCTGGGAGCTCCGCTACCTGGATATAGAGAGAAGCAGTTTACCGGAGTTCTGTATCCTTTGTGTAGAGAGCAACAGTTTATTGGATTTTTGTTGCCTGCAATGAGGCATTCGCTATATGCGGGTTTTCTCTATGCTAAGTGTAGTGGACGTCGGTAATGGCAGCTCTGCTACCTGGATATAGAGAGAAGCAGTTTATCGGAGTTCCTATCCTTGTTGTAGAGAGGAGCTGTTTACAGGAGTTCTGTATCCTGGAATGAGTCATACGCTATATGTGGCTATTCTGTATGCTGAGTGTAGCAGATGCAGCTTTCGGGAGTTCTATAACGTAAGCGTAGAGAGATGCAGTTTCCAGTAGTTCTGTATGTTGAATGTAAAGAGAAGCTGTTTCCAAGAGTTCTGTAGTCTGAGAGTAGGCATACGCTGTATTTGGGATTCCTGTAGCTTGAGTGTAGGCGACGCAACTCATGGGAGTTCTGTAATCCTGAATTAGAAAGTCACATTTACCGAAGTTCTGTATCAGAGTATGGGGAGAAGCTGTTTCCAAGATTTCTGTAGCCTATGAGCAGGTATTCGCTGTATGAGGTTTTCTGTATGCTGCGTGTGGCAGATGCAGCTTATGGGAGTTCTGTATCTTGAATGCATGAGACACAGTTTGCCAGAGTTCTGTATATGGGTGTAGAGCGAAACGGTTTCCAAGAGTTCTGTAGCCTGGCAAGAGGCATACGCAGTAATTGGGATTTCTGTATCCTGAGTGTGGGAGACGCCGCTTCTGGGAGCTCCGCTACCTGGATATAAAGAGAAGCAGTTTACCAGAGTTCCCTATCCTTGTTGTAGAGAGGAGCTGTTTCCAGGAGTTCTGTAGCCTGGAATGAGGCATTCCCTATATGTGGGTTTTCTGTATGCTGAGTGTAGGAGATGCCGCTTCTGGGAGCTCTGCTACCTGGATATAGAGAGAAGCAGTTTATCGGAGTTCCCTATCCTTGTTGCACAGAGGAGCTGTTTCCAGGAGTTCTGTATCCTGGAATTAGGCATTCGCTATATGTGGGTATTCTCTATGATGAATGTAGCAGATGCAGCTTTCGCGAGTAATATACCCTAAGTGCAGAGAGATGCAGTTTCCAGTAGTTCTGTATGTTGAATGTAGAGAGAAGCTGTTTCCAAGGGTTCTGTAGTCTGAGAGTAGGCATACGCTGTATGTGGGATTCCTGCAGCCTGAGTGTAGCCGACGCAGCTTATGGGAGATCTGTAACCTAGAATTAGAGAGACATATTTTACCAATGTTCTGTATCAGAATGTAGGGAGAAGCTGTTGCCAGGAATTCTGTAGCCTATGAGCAGATTTTCGCTATACATGGGTTTTCTGCATGCTGAGTTTGGCAGATGCAGCTTATAAGAATTCTATATCTTGAATGTAGTGAGACACAGTTTACCAGAGTTCTGTATATTGGTACAGAGTGTAACTGTTTTCAAGAGTTCTGTATCCTGGCAAGAGGCATACGCAGTAATTGGGATTTCTGTATCCTGAGTATAGGAGATGTCGTTTCTGGGAGCTCCGCTACCTGGATATAGAGAGAAGCAGTTTATCGGAGTTCCCTATCCTTGTTGTACAGAGGAGCAGTTTACAGGAGTTCTGTATTCTGGAATGAGGCATTCACTATATGAGGGTATTCTCTATGCTGAATGTAGCAGATGCAGCTTTTGGGAGTTGTATACCGTAAGTGCACAGAGATGCAGTTTCCAGTAGTTCTGTATGTTGAATGTGGAGAGAAGCTGTTTCGAAGAGTTCTGTAGTCTAATAGTAGGCATACGCTGTATATGGGATTCCTGTAGCCTGAATGTAGCCGACTTTCTTATGGGAGTTCTGTAATCCTGAATTAGAAAGTAACATTTTACCGAAGTTTTGTATCAGAGTGTAGGGAGAAGCTGTTTCCAAGAATTCTGTAGCCTATGAGCAGGTATTCGTATTACGCGGGTTTTCTGCATGCTGAGTGTGTCAGATGCAGCTTATGGGAGTTCTGTATCTTGAATGTAGTGAGACACAGATTACCAGTGTTCTGTATATGGGTGTAGAGAGATACTGTTTCCAAGAGTTCTGTAGCCTGGCAAGAGGCATACGCAGTAATTGGGATTTCTGTATCCTGAGTGTAGGAGACGCCGCTTCTGGGAGCTCTGCTACCTGGATATAGAGAGAAGCAGTTTACCGGAGTTCTGTATCCTTTGTGCAGGGAGCAGCTGTTTACTGGATTTCTGTAGCGTGGAATGAGGCATTCGCTATATGTGGGTATTCTGTATGCTGAGTGTATCAGATGCCGCTTTCGGGAGTTCTATACCCTAAGTGAAGAGAGATGCAGTTTCCAGTAGTTCTGTATGTTGAATGTATAGAGAAGCTGTTTCCAAGAGTTCTGTAGTCTGAGAGTAGGCATACGCTGTATGTAGGATTCCTGTAGCTAAGTGTAGCCGATGCAGCTTATGGCAGATCTGTAACCTAGAAGTAGAGAGACACAGTTTACCGAAGTTCTGTATTAAAGTGTAGGGTGAATCTGTTTCCAAGAATTCTGCAGCCTATGAGCAAGTATTCGCTATACGGGGTTTTCTGAATGCTGAGTGTGGCAGACGCAGCTGATGGGAGTTCTGTATCTTGAATGCATGAGACACAGTTTACCAGAGTTCTGTTTCTGGGTGTAGAGAGATACTGTTTCCAAGAGTTCTGTAGCCTGGAAAGAGGTATACACAGTAATTGGGATTTCTGTATCCTGAGTGTGGGAGACGCCGCTTATGGGAGCTCCGCTACCTGGATATAGAGAAAGGCAGTTTACCAGAGTTCCCTATCCTTGTTGTATAGAGGAGCTGCTTCCAGGAGTTCTGTATCCTGGAATGAGGCATTCGCTATATGTGGGTATTCTCTATGCTGAGTGCAGCAGATGCAGCTTACGGAAGTTCTATAATGTAAGTGTAGAGAGATGCAGTTTCCAGTAGTTCTGTATGTTGAATGTAGAGAGAAGCTGTTTCCAAGGGTTCTGTAGTCTGAGAGTAGGCATACGCTGTATATGGGATTCCTGTAGCCTGAGTGTAGCCGACGCAGCTTATGGGAGATCTGTAACCTAGAATTAGAGAGACACATTTTACCGAAGTTCTGTATCAGAATGTAGGGAGAAGCTGTTTCCAAGAATTCTGTAGCCTATAAGCATGTATTCGCTCTACCTGAGTTTTCTCTATGCTGCGTGTGGCAGACGCAGCTTATGGGAGTTCTGTATCGTGCATGTAGTGAGGCACAGTTTGCAAGAGTTCTGTATATGGGTGTAGAGAGAAACGGTTTCCAAGAGTTCTGTAGCCTGGCAAGAGGCATACGCAGTATTGGGATTTCTGTATGCTGAGTGTAGGAGACGCCACTTCTGGGAGCTCCGCTACCTGGATATAGAGAGAAGCAGTTTACCGGAGTTCTGTATCCTTTGTGTAGAGAGCAACAGTTTATTGGATTTTTGTTGCCTGCAATGAGGCATTCGCTATATGCGGGTTTTCTCTATGCTAAGTGTAGTGGACGTCGGTAATGGCAGCTCTGCTACCTGGATATAGAGAGAAGCAGTTTATCGGAGTTCCTATCCTTGTTGTAGAGAGGAGCTGTTTACAGGAGTTCTGTATCCTGGAATGAGTCATACGCTATATGTGGCTATTCTGTATGCTGAGTGTAGCAGATGCAGCTTTCGGGAGTTCTATAACGTAAGCGTAGAGAGATGCAGTTTCCAGTAGTTCTGTATGTTGAATGTAAAGAGAAGCTGTTTCCAAGAGTTCTGTAGTCTGAGAGTAGGCATACGCTGTATTTGGGATTCCTGTAGCTTGAGTGTAGGCGACGCAACTCATGGGAGTTCTGTAATCCTGAATTAGAAAGTCACATTTACCGAAGCTCTGTATCAGAGTATGGGGAGAAGCTGTTTCCAAGATTTCTGTAGCCTATGAGCAGGTATTCGCTGTATGAGGTTTTCTGTATGCTGCGTGTGGCAGATGCAGCTTATGGGAGTTCTGTATCTTGAATGCATGAGACACAGTTTGCCAGAGTTCTGTATATGGGTGTAGAGCGAAACGGTTTCCAAGAGTTCTGTAGCCTGGCAAGAGGCATACGCAGTAATTGGGATTTCTGTATCCTGAGTGTGGGAGACGCCGCTTCTGGGAGCTCCGCTACCTGGATATAAAGAGAAGCAGTTTACCAGAGTTCCCTATCCTTGTTGTAGAGAGGAGCTGTTTCCAGGAGTTCTGTAGCCTGGAATGAGGCATTCCCTATATGTGGGTTTTCTGTATGCTGAGTGTAGGAGATGCCGCTTCTGGGAGCTCTGCTACCTGGATATAGAGAGAAGCAGTTTATCGGAGTTCCCTATCCTTGTTGCACAGAGGAGCTGTTTCCAGGAGTTCTGTATCCTGGAATTAGGCATTCGCTATATGTGGGTATTCTCTATGCTGAATGTAGCAGATGCAGCTTTCGCGAGTAATATACCCTAAGTGCAGAGAGATGCAGTTTCCAGTAGTTCTGTATGTTGAATGTAGAGAGAAGCTGTTTCCAAGGGTTCTGTAGTCTGAGAGTAGGCATACGCTGTATGTGGGATTCCTGCAGCCTGAGTGTAGCCGACGCAGCTTATGGGAGATCTGTAACCTAGAATTAGAGAGACATATTTTACCAATGTTCTGTATCAGAATGTAGGGAGAAGCTGTTGCCAGGAATTCTGTAGCCTATGAGCAGATTTTCGCTATACATGGGTTTTCTGCATGCTGAGTTTGGCAGATGCAGCTTATAAGAATTCTATATCTTGAATGTAGTGAGACACAGTTTACCAGAGTTCTGTATATTGGTACAGAGTGTAACTGTTTTCAAGAGTTCTGTATCCTGGCAAGAGGCATACGCAGTAATTGGGATTTCTGTATCCTGAGTATAGGAGATGTCGTTTCTGGGAGCTCCGCTACCTGGATATGAGAGAAGCAGTTTATCAGAGTTCCCTATCCTTGTTGTACAGAGGAGCAGTTTACAGGAGTTCTGTATTCTGGAATGAGGCATTCACTATATGTGGGTATTCTCTATGCTGAATGTAGCAGATGCAGCTTTTGGGAGTTGTATACCGTAAGTGCACAGAGATGCAGTTTCCAGTAGTTCTGTATGTTGAATGTGGAGAGAAGCTGTTTCGAAGAGTTCTGTAGTCTAATAGTAGGCATACACTGTATATGGGATTCCTGTAGCCTGAATGTAGCCGACTTTCTTATGGGAGTTCTGTAATCCTGAATTAGAAAGTCACATTTTACCGAAGTTTTGAATCAGAGTGTAGGGAGAAGCTCTTTCCAAGAATTCTGTATCCTATGAGAAGGTATTCACTATATGCTGTTTTTCTGTATGCTTCGTGTCGCAGACGCAGCTTATGGGAGTTCTGCATCTTGAATGTAGTGAGTCACAGCTTGCCAGAGTTCTGTATATGGTTGTAGAGAGAAACTGTTTCCAAGAGTTCTGTTGCCTGGCAAGAGGCATACGCAGTATTGGGATTTCTGTATGCTGAGTGTAGGAGACGCCGCTTCTGGGAGCTCCGCTACCTGGATATAGAGAGAAGCAGTTTATCGGAGTTCTGTATCCTTTGTGTAGAGAGCAACAGTTTATTGGATTTCTGTAGCCTGGAATGAGGCATAACCTATGTGCGGGTTTTCTCTATGCTAAGTGTAGTGGACGCCGGTAATGGCAGCTCTGCTACCTGGATATAGAGAGAAGCAGTTTATCGGATTTCCCTATCCTTGTTGTAGAGAGTAGCTGTTTCCAGGAATTCTGTATCCTGGAATGAGTCATACGCTATATGTGGCTATTCTGTATGCTGAATGTAGCAGATGCAGCTTTCGGGAGTTCTATAACGTAAGCGTAGAGAGATGCAGTTTCCAGTAGTTCTGTATGTTGAATGTAGAGAGAAGCTGTTTCCAAGAGTACTGTAGTCTGAGAGTAGGCATACGCTGTATATGGGATTCCTTTATCCTGAGTGTAGACGACGCAACTCATGGGAGTTCTGTAATCCTGAATTAGAAAGTCACATTTACCGAAGTTCTGTATCTGAGTGTAGGGAGAAGCTGTTTCCAAGATTTCTGTAGCCTATGAGCAGGTATTCGCTGTGTGAGGTTTTCTGTATGCTGCGTGTGGCAGATGCAATTATGGGAGTTCTGTATCTTGAATGCATGAGACACAGTTTGCCAGAGTTCTGTATATGGGTGTAGAGCGAAACGGTTTCCAAGAGTTCTGTAGCCTGGCAAGAGGCATACGCAGTAATTGGGATTTCTGTATCCTGAGTGTAGGAGACGCCGCTTCTGGGAGCTCTGGTACCTGGATATAGAGAGAAGCAGTTTACCAGAGTTCCCTATCCTTGTTGTAGAGAGGAGCTGTTTCCAGGAGTTCTGTATCCTGGAATTAGGCATTCGCTATATGTGGGTATTCTCTATGCTGAGTGTAGCAGCTGCAGCTTTCGGGAGTTCTATAACGTAAGCGTAGAGAGATGCAGTTTCCAGTAGTTCTGTATGTTGAATGTAGAGAGAAGCTGTTTCCAAGAGTTCTGTAGTCTGAGAGTAGGCATACGCTGTATATGCGATTCCTGTAGCCTGAGTGTAGCCGACGCAGCTTATGGGAGTTCTGTAATCCTGAATTAGAAAGTCACATTTACTGAAGTTTTGTATCTGCGTGTAGGGAGAAGCTTTTTCCAAGAATTCTGTAGCCTATGAGGAGGTATTCACTATATGTTGGTTTTCTGTATGCTGAGTCTGGCAGATACAGCTTATGGGAGCTCTGTATCGTGCATGTAGTGAGACACAGTTTGCCAGAGTTCTGTATATGGGTGTAGAGAGAAACGGTATCCAAGAGTTCTGTATCCTGGCAAGAGGCATACGCAGTAATTGGGATTTCCTGTATCCTGAGTGTAGGAGACGCCTCTGGGAGATTTGCTACCTGGATATAGAGAGAAGCAGTATACCAGAGTTCTGTATCCTTTGTGTAGAGAGCAGCTGTTTACTGGAGTTCTGTAGCCTGGAATGAGGCATTCCCTATATGTGGGTTTTCTGTATGCTGAGTGTAGGAGACGCCACTTCTGGGAGCTCTGCTACCTGGATATAGAGAGAAGCAGTTTATCGGAGTTCCCTATCCTTGTTGTAGAGAGGAGCTATTTCCAGGAGTTCTGTATCTTGGAATTAGGCATTCGCTATATGTTGGTATTCTCTATGCTGAATGTAGCAGATGCAGCTTACGGGAGTTCTATAACGTAAGTGTAGTGATATGCATTTTCCAGTAGTTCTGTATTTTGAATGTAGAGAGAAGCTGTTTCCAAGAGTTCTGTAGTCTGAGAGTAGGCATACGCTGTATATGTGATTCCTGTAGCCTGAGTGTAGCCGACGCAGCTTATGGGAGATCTGTAACCTAGAATTAGAGAGACACCTTTTACCGAAGTTCTGTATCAGAGTGTAGGGAGAAGCTGTTGCTTCTTGGAAACATCTTCTCTCTACATTCAACATACAGAACTACTGGTAACGGCGTCTCTCTACACTTACGTTATAGACCTCCCGAAAGCTGCATCTGCCACACTCAGCATAGAGAATACCCACATATAGCGAATGCCTAATTCCAGGAATTCTGTAGCCTATGAGCAGGTATTCGAATTATTCGTGTTTTCTGAATGGATTGTGGTAGATGCAGCTTATGGGAGTTCTGTATCTTGAATGTAGTGAGACACAGATTACCAGTGTGCTGTATATGGGTTTGGATAGATACTGTTTCCAAGAGTTCTGTAGACTGAAAAGAGGCATACGCAGTAATTGGGATTTCTGTATCCTGAGTGTAGGAGACACCGTTTCTGGGAGCTCCGCTACCTGGATATAGAGAGAAGCAGTTTACCAGAGTTTTGTATCCTCTGTGTAGAGAGCAGCTGTTTACTGGATTTCTGTATCCTGAAATGAGGCATTCCCTATGTGCGGGTTTTCTGTATTCTGAGTGTAGTGGACGCCGGTAATGGCAGCTCAGCTACCTGGATATAGAGAGAAGCAGTTTACCGGAGTTCCCTCTCCTTGTTGTAGAGAGGAGCTGTTTCCAGGAGTTCTGTATCCTGGAATTAGGCATTCGCTATATGTGGGTATTCTCTATGCTGAGTGTAGCAGATGCAGCTTTCGTGAGGTCTATAACGTAAGCGTAGAGAGATGCAGTTTCCAGTAGTTTTGTATGTTGAATGTAAAGAGAAATTGTTTGCAAGAGTTCTGTAGTCTGAGAGTAGGCATACGCTGTATATGGGATTCCTGTAGCCTGAGTGTAGCCGACTTTCTTATGGGAGTTCTGTAATCCTGAATTAGAAAGTAACATTTTACCGAAGTTTTGTATCAGAGTGTAGGGAGAAGCTGTTTCCAAGAATTCTGTAGCCTATGAGCAGGTATTCGTATTACGCGGGTTTTCTGCATGCTGAGTGTGTCAGATGCAGCTTATGGGAGTTCTGTATCTTGAATGTAGTGAGACACAGATTACCAGTGTTCTGTATATGGGTGTAGAGAGATACTGTTTCCAAGAGTTCTCTAGACTGGCAAGAGGCATACGCAGTAATTGGGATTTCTGTATCCTGAGTGTAGGAGACGCCGCTTATGGAAGGTGCATTACTTGGATATGGAGAGAAGCAGATTACCGGAGTTCTGTACCCTTGGTGTAGAGAGCAGCTGTTTTCTGGAGTTCTGTATCCTGGAATGAGGCATTCCCTATATGCGGGTTTTCAGTATGCTGAATGTAGGAGATGCCGGTAATGGCAGCTCTGCTACCTGGATATAGAGGGAAGCAGTTTACCGGAGTTCTGTATCCTTTCTGTAGAGAGCAGCTGTTTACTGGAGTTTTGTAGCCTTGAATGAGGCATTCCCTATATGCGGGTTTTCTGTATGCTGAGTGTAGGAGACGCCGCTTATGTTAGATCCGCTAGCTGGATATAGAGAGAAGCAGTTTATCGGAGTTCCCTATCCTTGTTGTAGAAAGGAGCTGTTTCCAGTTCTGTATCCTGGAATTAGGCATTCGCTATATGTGGGTATTCTGTATGCTGAGTGTAGCAGATGCAGCTTTCGGGAGTTCTATACCCTAAGTGTAGAGAGATGCAGTTTCCAGTAATTCTGTATGTTGAATGTAGAGAGAAGCTGTTTCCAAGAGTTCTGTAGTCTGTGAGTATGCATATGCTGTATATCGGATTCCTGTAGCCTGAGTGTAGCCGACGCAGCTTATGGGAGTTCTGTAACCCTGAATTAGAAAGTCACATTTTACCGAATTTCTTTATCTGGGTGTAGGGAGAAGCTGTTTACTGGATTTTGTAGCCTGGAATTAGGCATTCGCTATATGTGGGTTTTCTGTGTGCTGTGTGTAGGAGATGCAACTTACGGGAGTTCCATAACTTAATTGTAGATACATACAGTATCCCGGAGTTCTGTATGTTGAATGTAGAGAAGAGGTCTTTCTAAGATTTCGGTAGCCTGGGCATAGGTATTCGATATATGCAGGTTTTCTGTATGCTGAATGGAGCAGACGCAGCTTATGGGAGATCTGTTACATGTATGACGTGAGACACAGTTTCCCAGAGTTCTATATATGGGTGTAGGGAGAACTTGTTTCCAAGCCTGGCAAGAGGCATACGCAGTAATTGGGATTTCTGTATCCTGAGTGTAGGAGACACTGCTTATGGGAGCTCTTCTACCTAGATATAGAGAGAAGCAGTTTACCAGAGTTCTCTATCCTTGTTGTAGAGAGCAGCTGTTTACTGGAGTTCTGTATCCTGGAGTTAGGCATTCGCTCTGTCTGGGTATTCTGTATGCTGAGTGTAGCAGACGCAACTTTCGGGAGTTCTGTAATCTAAGTGTAGAGAGATGTAGTTCCAGTTGTTCTGTTTGTTGAATGTAGAAAGAAGCTGTAGCCTATGAGAAGGCATTTGCTATACGCGGGTTTTCTGTATGCCGAGTGTAGCAGATGCTGCTTATGGGAGTTCTGTATTTTGCATGTAGTGAGACACAGTTTACCAGAATTCTGTATATGGGTGTAGAGAGAAACTGTTTCCAAGAGTTCTGTAGCCTGGCAAGAAGCATCTGCAATGTATTGGATTTCTGTATCCTGAGTGTAGGAGATGCAGCTTACAGGAGCTCTGCAACCTGGATGTAGAGAGAAGCAGTTTCCAAGAGTTCTCTATCCTTGGTGTAGAGAGGAGCTGTTTACTGGAGTTCTGTATCCTGGAGTTAGGCATTCGCTCTGTTTGGGTATTCTGTATGCTGAGTGTAGCAGATGCAGCTTTCGGGAGTTTTGTAATCCAAGTGTAGAGAGATGCAGTTCCAGTTGTTCTGTATGTTGAATGTAGAAAGAAGCTGTAGCCTATGAGCAGGTATTCGCTATACGCAGATTTTCTGTATGCCTAGTGTAGCAGATGCAGCTTATGGGAGTTCTGTATCGTGCATGTAGTGAGACACAGTTTACCAGAATGCTGTATATGGGTGTAGAGAGATGGAGTTTCCAAGAGTTCTGTATGTTGAATGTAGAGAGGAGCTGTTTCCAAATGTTTTGTAGCCTGGGAGTAGGCATTCACTATTTGCATGTTTTCTGAATGCTGAGTGTAGCAGACACAGCTTAGGGGAGTTCTGTAACCTAGATGTAGATTGACGCTTTTTACCACAGTGCTATATTTGGGTGTAAGGAGAAGCTGTTTCCAAGAGTTCTGTAGCCTGGCAAGAGGCATACGCAGTAATTGGGATTGCTGTAACCTGCGTTTAAGAGACACAGTTTCTGGGAATTCTGTAGCTTGGATGTAGAGAGAAGCAGTTTCTGAGAATTCTCTAGCCTTGGTGTAGGGAGGAGTTGTTTGCTGGAGTCCTGTTGCCAGGAATTATACATTCACTGTATGCTTGTTTTCTGTATCCTGAGTGTAGGAGATGCACCTTACGGGAGATCTATAACCTAAGGGTAGAGAGATGCAGTTTCCAGGAGTTCTATATTTCGAATGTAGAGCGAAACTGTTTCCAATAGTTCTGTAGCCTGGGAGTTGGCATTCACTATATGCAGGCTTTCTGTATCCTGAGAGTAGCAGACGCAGCTTATGGGAGTTCTGTAACCTGGATGTAGATACGCAGTTTCCAGGAGTTCTGTATGTGGAATGTAGAGAGAAGCTGTTTCCAAGTGTTCTGTACCCTGGGAGTAGGTATTCGCTGTATATTTGATTTTTGTAGCCTGAGTGAGGAGATGCAGCTTATGGGAGTTCTATAACCTAGATGTAGAGAGATGCAGTTTACCGGAGTTCTTTATCAGGGTGTAGGGTGAAGCTTTTTCCAAGAGTTCTGTAGCCTTGCAAGAGGTATATGCAGTGTATGTGATTTCTGTATCCTGAGAGTAGGAGACGCAGATTACCGGAGCTGTCTTACATGGATGTAGAGAGACACAGTTTCCAGGAGTTCTCTATCCTTGGTGTAGTGTGGAGCTGTTTACAGGAGCTCTTTATCCTGGAATTAGTCATTCGCTACATGCTGGTTTGCTGTATCCTTAAGTAGGAGATGCAGCTTACGGGAGTTCTATAAAGTAAGTGTAGAGATATGAAATTTCCAGATGTTCTGTATGTTGAATGTACAGAGAAGCTGTTTCCAAGAGTTCTTTAGCCTGGTAGTATGCATACGCTGTATATGGGATTCCTGTATATGGGTTCTGTAACCTGGATGTAGAGAGATGCAGTTTACCAGAGTTCTGTAATTCTGGATGTAGAGTGAAGCTGTTTCCAACTTCTGTATCCTGGCAAGAGGCATATGCAGTAATTGGGATTTCTGTATCTTGAGTGCAGCTTATGGTAGCTCTGTTACCTGGATGTAGAGAGAAGCAGTTTCCAAGACTTCTCTATCCTTGGTGTAAGGAGGAGATGATTACTGGAGTTCTCTAGCCTGGAATTAGGCATTCCCTATATGCGAGTTTTCTGCATGCTGAGTGTAGCAGACGCAGCTTATTGGAGTTCTGTAACGTGGATGAAGTGAGACATATCACTACTTTATTGTATTATTATTACATATCCTATATATATAGTTAGTATCAATGATATTATATTATATATTACATAATATCAATTAATATATATTATATAATATCAATTGATATTATCAATGCACATTACGGTTTAGAATTTATTTTAGCAGGGAACATTTTGTTTTGTTCTGGCCAATGCTAATTGGTTCCACATGGAGAAACAAACTCCACGCATTCGTGTTCTCAGGGAGCAAACTGAATCAACTGTTGCAAACAAACATGATATTTATATTTGTAAACCTGACATTTTACCCACTTGCCCAGGAAAATGAATTTGCTATTCTCCAAAACCAGATTGACTGTGATTTTCTGTGTCTATTGCATACGAATTCCACAACTCTTGGTCCAGATATGATTGGATCATACCAGAAATATCCGGTGGTGTTGTGGCTAACTCAATTCCAGATCTTGCTACAGCCTCTGTGTTTGTTTGTGTTTTCTGGATATTCTCTGTGGAATTTATCATTTTTCAATGTATGCTAGGATACAACATCTTGTTTCCTGCTGGCAAACACTAATTGGTTCCATATGCAGACAAAACCTGGACCCATTCGTGTTTTCTATGGAAAAAGCTAGAGCAAATGCTGCAAACATGATATTTATGTTTGCAAACATGACATTGAATCCACTTTTCCAGGCTACAGACTCTGTGTTTGTGTTTTCTGGATATTATCCATGGACTTTAAGGTTTGGAATGAATTTTAGCTGGGGACATTTTGCTAGGTGCTAGCAAATGATAATTGGTTCCACAGGAAGAAAAAACCTCTGCATATTCGTGTTTTCTAGGAAAAAGCT